>NC_067152.1:40766177-41101177 GCF_903995435.1 Acomys russatus | reverse complement strand
CTAGACTGTAATGACACAGCCCAGAACAAAAACGGTTCTCCTGAAGGAAACAAAACTAAATGAGATACAAACTCCATAGCCGGGGGCAAGTAGCCTGCTGAACGAAGATGCCAAAAGGCCCAGGCACCTGATATAAGCCTATATTCAATAGATATCAATTGGTTGTGATACGTCATGTGCTTGGGATGACAGGGGTGGGGGGTGGGGGTGGGGTGGTTGGCTCTAAGGAGACCTCACGGTCTTCCTAGTGTATAACAGAATGGCGAGGTTCAGCTCATCTTTTCCTAAATGTTCAGGCCGTGGAACTGTTAGGTGGTCTAGGGAGCGACCGTTGCTATACCAGATACCTGGGTGGCCAATGACAAGGCCCTGCAGCTTACCCAGAATTCAAAGCCAGAAGAATGAGGAAAGGCCAAGGGAATTTCAATGCCACGCGCCTCCCTTCCAGGCAAGCCAGGCAGTGTGAATTCGTAGGCTGGGATCCGAGTGGTGGTGGTGGTGGGGGGGGGTAGGCCACACTATGAACAGAGAGACACTGAAGGTCGCCTTGTAAAAGCAGAGAATGTGACTTGGCCGCCTGGTGATCCAGGGACAGCAAAGGCGACAGGAAGGAAGCTGCTGGGGTGGAGCTGGGGAGAATCGCAGGGAAACTGGATCACAGTGCAAGCTAAGCTGGTCAGAGCTGCCTGGAGGGACCATGGGAGGAGTCTAGAAGCTGTAGAGCAGAGGACTGAGAGAAACCGAGTACCAGAGGGGTGGCTTGCTTGCGGAAGGATAGCGGCAGTTCTGGACTCGGGAGAGGGTGGCCTGGATGCCGAGGCACTGGAAGCTGGCAGGCATGGAGAGACAAGCAGCCTCTTATGGTTGGGCTAACAGGCAGCTCTGAACCAAATCAAGGAAGGCACTGAGTCTGGGCTGCCACCTCCTCTGCCTGGCCCTAGCGGGTCTCTGTGGCTTCCTTCAGGAGACATTACTGGTTATGTATAAGGCAATGCCCTGGGGAAAAACAAAAGAAAGCCTGGAACCCATTGCAAAACAGACTCTTGACAGAGAGGCAGGAAAGGGACAAGGGATAGGCCAAGACAGACAAAGGGTGATTGAGGTAGAAGGCTACAGCTGTTGGATCTGGGGGGGTCTTACCACACAGGACACAAGAGTCGGGAACTCAGAAAGGCCTCTGGGGGTAACCAGGGGGGAGGGAGGACATCCCTTTCCTTACCAGTCTGAGCATTCCCTGGGCGGGGGGGGGGGAATGACTCAAGGTCAGGCTGGGAGGGAGGTCAGGTCTCAAAATCTGTGACTCAGCAGTGCCATGTCCCTCAGCCTGGACAGAGGTGGCCACAGGTGGAGGAGGGGATAAGGCAAAGAAAGAGCCAATGCCTAATCATTAATTCATGACTTTTTCTATTTTTACGGGTGCTCATGGCGGCGGGTGGAAGGAATGTAGCAAAATCCAAGACCCCACCTGTCCTGCCCACCTCCTCCTACCTCTGGGACAGAGCCACACCAAAGCCAGTCTCTATGGGACTTAAGTTGGGGCTTGGTCCAGGGTAAGGGAAAATAGGCGGGAAGGATACGGCATGTGTGGAGCATGCCAAGGCAGCCACAGAGGAGACGGGACGAAAAGAATTTGGGGACTCAAGTACAGAGAAGAGGAACACACACAGGGGACCTCTGACACGACTGTCTTTTAGCAGACACTCCAGCCCATCACCCAGCTCTCCTGGCCTGGCCTGCAGAGCCAAGAGGCTAGGACTTCCTTTGTCCCCTGCTTCCCCTGTCCTTCACTCGGTCCAAGCCTTGGTACAAACACCCCCTCTGTCCCCATGCCTTCCACTTCCTTCCTCTGCTCTCCAGCTCAGAGCTCTTTGCTGAGGGGGCCATACCATCACTCTGACCTCCCACTTCTGCCTCCTCTGCTGGAATTCAGGATCTGGAGGGCAGAGACTCCAGCCCTAGACTCAGCACAGGCCGTGGCAGGAAGGACCACTTTCTCCACTACTGAGTATCCCCCTGAGTTCCTGGGCTCTGTCTACGACTGGAGCAGTAGGCCAGACCCAGCAGGACCCAAGACGTGTGGGGGTGGAGTGTATGGAGCTCTTCAGTCCCTCACCAGAAGCCACACATCTCCCACCCCACTCGCCGGCTTCTTCCTCTCACATCTGGGCTGGGCATGGTGCCAGGCCTTCATTAGGGGTGCGGGAACTAAATGAGACTGCCATGGTATTAGCATCCTCCTCCCCTGGAGGCTATCTTCCCCAGAACTCAGCTTTATCATCTTTCCTTCTGAGCTAGCCTCTCCCAGGAAGCCATCCCATAATCACTTAGAACTGACAAGTGTCCTCCTGCTCTCGCCTCCCCGCCCCCCCACCAGCCCTTGGTTACCCAGGATGATGTCTGGCACTCAAATGGAGCCAAAGGTGTTTATGGGATGGAAAAGTTTAGTGGCCAGGACAGAGGAGAGGTGCCACAAGCACATGGGGGCAGCTCACTGCACAGCAATCAACGTCAAGCCCACCACTCTGCCTCCTACATAAGTATCCCAATGTTCTGGCTCGCTCTGACAGTACAGGGGCAGCCCTTCATCTGCAGGTAGGTGAAGCTCGGCTGTGTGGGGAAGTGGGTCAGGAGACAAAGGATCCAGGATCCAAGCGAACGCTTCCCAGCCTGGCAAAACCGGGGCTCTGGGCCTCCTCCTCCACGGCACGCACTGTGTTTTAATACCTCAGGGTTTTCGGGTGACTATGGGAAGGTCCTTTCTCCCTAGATGTTTCCTCACCCTCAGGATATCAGCCAAACAGGCACCTTGGCAGAGAAGAGGATGGGACCAACCCTACTACTTCTGTAGGCCTTGGCCTTGACCCTCTCAGGCCTCCTCGCTCTTGTCAAGATGGCTCCACCTCTCCTCTCAGTGATGTCACTTTAGTCACCTCGTCACCCGCTTCTAAAGCCCCTTTCAGTCATTCTCTGGGCCCTCAGATGAAAGGCACGGAAGCGGCTCCCACTTTCCCCGGGGCTTTCATCTGGCAGAAAGTCAAGATTTCTAAAAGGATCCTCCACATCCTGGGCCACTTGAGTAGAAGCCCAGTCAGTGCACGGAAAGACCAGGGGACACCTCTCAGGAAGGCACACAGGAGATTTTTTGGCTTCTTCGTCTGCATGCTCCCCTGCACCACCTCCTCTCTGGGAAGAGGGAAGGGAGTTGGGGAAACTTCTGGAAGTCTTAGAGCTCAGGAATTCTGGCTGGGACAAGTGCTGCTTGCTGATCTGGAGAGATGACTTATCTCAACATACAGTGCGCTCTTAGCAAAAGTACCAGGGAATCCCCAAGACTTCATTGCACCTAGTACCAGGGCCCCCTAACAATACCTTACCAGGGACACCCGAGTAGTTGCTGCTACTAAGATGAGAGGGGCGATGGATGACCTGTCAACTAGACACTTTTGCATCTCCCTCTGCCGCGTCCGAATCTTCCAGGGCAGCGCCCCTCTCCGTCCACGTCCCCTTTCTCAAGACACATCATGCCCTCTCTGCTGGGCGCACCAGGTCCAGCCCAGCCCTTTTCTAGGTGATACCGCCCAACAATGGAGTAGCGGTCAGGGGGTCTCAGGGCACACTCGGTGCTTCCCTCCCAGAAGCGCTCACCCTGCTCCAGGTCCTGATGGTCGTACCAGGACTCCTCCTCCTCTGCGGAGTAGTCCTCCATGCCGGCGGCTCTCCGCATGGCCCCGCGGGTGGCGGTGGGCGGGCGCTGCGGCAGCTCAGGGCCTGAGCTCGCAGCCCGGGACAATGCGGCGGAGGCGGCCCGGGCTTCCAACGTCGCGGGCTCGGGCTGCAGAGCCCCTGCGCCCGCCGCGCGCGCTCGCCATCCGCTACCGGCCGTGCGCCCAGCGGGGCCTCTCGCTCCCGCGCGCCCCGGGTTCCGCCGAGCTAGGGACGCCCGGTGGCGGCGGCACAAAGGGCGGAGGGGTGGGGACTGCAAAGCGGGACAACGGCTGGGGCGACCCGGGATCGCCTGCAGGGCTGGGGCGTCAGGAGAGTGCGGGTGCTGCGGCGGGTACCCCCTGCCCGCCTCCGGTCCGCACACCGCCCGGCCCGCGCCACGACACCCGGAGCCGCCGCTGCATCTCCGCCCGGCCCGCTTGCAGCTTCCCAGGCCGCCAGCTCTGCGGGGTGGGGCCTGCCGCCGGAGGCCAATCATAAGACGTATGCAAATAAGGGGGCGGGTCCAAGGGCCGGGACCTTCCTGGTGTCCTGGTCCGGGAATTGCTGGACCAACCCTCTGTCCTGCTTTTCCTCCACGTCCGACTTTTGTTTACGTCCATCTGGAATTATTTTGCTCGTTTGTTGTCTGTCCTTCTGGCTTTCCTGAGACCAAGGGTCTATCTGCTGTCCACAGTGGTCCTCACCGTGCTGACCCATTGATATAGTCTATGAGCGTTCTTTAAGATGGTATTAATTTACAAATATCTTTAAGAACCTGGAATGCGGCTTTGGCTGCTGGAGGAGGGTTAAGAGTTCTTGCTAAGGATTTGTGTTCTGTTCCTTACACCCACGTCAAGCGGTTCACAACAGCTTGTAACCCTAGCTCGAGGGACAATCTGACACCTCTGATCTCTGCATCTTCCTTCAATCACAAACTCTCACACATACACAACACAGACACACATGATCAGGAGAGTGCAGGCACAATGGCTTTCTCCTCTAAAAACAGGACTTGGGAAACTGAAGCAGGATTGTCTTGCGTTCCAGGCCAGGCGACTGAAGGACAGTGTGGGAGTCTTCCTGTAAATTAAATTAAGCAAAGCTAAACATTACCTTAAAGGGGCTGAGGAGGTGGCTCACTACATTTAAAGTGCTTACCAAGTTTAAAAAAAAAAAAAAAGCTTGCTCTTGTAATTGCAGCTCTTGGGACTGGAGAGTCACCCTACTTGGTGAGCTTCAGGCCAGTCAAAGGCCCTGTTTCAAAAACAAGGTGGACAGTTCCTGAGAAACAACACTTGGGGGTTGTCCTTTGTCCTGTGCACACACATGAACACACACAAACACACATACACACAAAGATACCTTTAAAAACCTGAGTCTCAGGCTGCAGGTGGCTCAATGGTTTAGAGCGCTTGTTCTTGCGGAGGACCTGGAAAGCCATTCCTAGGATCCATACTGTGGTTCAGAAACATCTGTAACTCTGGTTCCAGCAGATCCAGTCTCCTTTTCTGCCCTCCTTGGGTACCAGGCATGCACATGGTGTAGATACATACATACAGGCAGACACGCATACACATACACACAGAATAAATATTTATTCTACATCTGTTATTCTACAAATGTTATTTAACAAAACCTGAAATATTACAAATTTTTAAAAAGAGCCAGAATGGCCAGGCGCGGTGGCACACGCCTTTAATCCCAGCACTCAGGAGGCAGAGGCAGGCGGATCTCTGTGAGTTCCAGGACAACCTAGTCTACAAAGCGAGTCCAGGACAGCCAGGGCTGTTACACAGAGAAACCCTGTCTCAAAAAACCAAAGGGGGGAAAAAAAGAGCCTGAATGTTTGAAAACATGCTGGAAGTAATGGTATTTGAAGATGTGTTACTTGTATTCTGGCCTTTCTCTTTAAGCTTCCGTTTCGTATTGCTTGAGACCCAAATCTTATATCCTGTTACACGGTTTAATCCATGCAAACATTTCTTTTCCTTAAAGCAGTTTTCACATTGAAGCATTTATGCTTGTTTTTCCTGAGGCCCACTGGCACCATAGGCTGGTGACCAAGCCTTTGCCACAAGCATCTTTGTGACACCTAGGTGTGCGCTTACTGACAGAAAGCCAACTAACATGCACTGCTCAGCAGAATGGCTGTAACATTTTTGTTTTAAATTTAAAAGACAGCCGGGCGTGGTGGCACACGCCTTTAATCCCAGCACTCGGGAGGCAGAGGCAGGCGGATCGCTATGTGTTCAAAGCCATCCTGGTCTACAAAGCGAGTCCAGGACAGCCAAGGCAACACAGAGAAATCCTGTCTCGAAAAAATAAAAAATTAAAAAATTAAAAAATTAAATTTAAAAGACAGGGGCTGGAGAGATGACTCAGATGTTAAGAGCACTGTCTGTGCTTCCAAAGGTACTGAGTTCAATTCCCAGCAACCACATGGTGGCTCACAGCCATCTATAGTGAGATCTGGTGTCTTCTTCTGGCATGCAGACACACATGCGGGCAGAATACTGTACACATAATAAATTTAAAAGACAGAGAGTAAATGGCATTGTTAATATTGACCATCTGGTGCTGGGCACTGTGGCACATGCCTTTAATTCCAGCACTGGGGAGGCAGAGGTGCACAGATCTCTGTGAGTTCAAGGCCAGCCTGGTCTACAAGTCCAGGACGGCCAGTGCTGTTACACAGAGAACTCCTGTCTCAAAAAACAAACAAGCAAACAAACAAAAAGAATACTGACCATCTATAATGTTCTCTACCCCTGGAGGGAATGACATTGGGGCAAACCACCTTGAAAACCGCTTGATGGGGTTGGCAAGATGGCTCAGTAGAGAAAGGTGCTTGCTGCCAAGCCTGGTGACCTGACCTAACAGCTGCTGTTTTGTTGTTTTGTCTTTGTTGTTTGTGCTTGTTGTTTGAGATGGGCTCTCTGTGTAAACCTGTATGTGGTAGAACTTGCTGAGTAAACCAGGCTGGCCTTGAACTTACAGAGATCCTCTTGTATCTGCCTCCGAAGTTTTGGGGTTAAAGGTGTGTGTTACCAGGCTGGAGAATTGGCTCAGTGGTTAAGAGCACTGTCTGCTCTTCCAAAGGTCCTGGGTTCAATTCCCAGCACCCACATGGCAGCTCACAACTGTCTGTAACTCCAAGATCTGACACCCTCACACCAATGCACATAAATTAAAATTAAATAAAAATATTTTTTTTTAAAAAGCTGTGTGTTACCACACCCAGCCTGATGACCTGAATTCTTTCCCTGGGACGTACATAGTGGAAGGGAAGAACTAATTATTGCAAATTGTCCTCTGACCCCCATACAAGTGCTATGACACACACCCACACAAACACACATACAAAAACAAACAATTAGGGGCTGGAGACCTGGCTCAACAGTTAGGTAAGCACACACTGCTCTTGCAGAAGACGTGAGTTCAGTTCCCAGCACCAGTTGGACAGCTTATAACAACCCATAACTCCAGCTCCAGAGGATCTGACGCCCTATTCTGGCCTGTGTGAGCACTTGCCCTCAGCTGCACCCTCCCATCACAATACACATAATTAATATTAAATATTAATAAAAAGTACAATGTGGTATATTTATCTAATAAAGTGTACATATAATATAGTACAAATTAAACTCTGGGTAAAAGATGCCAGACACAAAAACCTGTATCCATTCTCTCTGTAATAAACTCTCAAATAAACTGGTTTGAACACATATATTGTTTTGTTTTTCGGTTTTTCAAGACAGGGTTTCTCTGTGTCACCCTGGCTGTCCTGGACTGGCATTGTAGACCAGACTGGCCTCCAACTCACTAAGATCTGCCTGCCTCTGCCTCCCAAGTGCTGGGATTAAAGCTGTACACTCCCACACTCAGCTGAATGCATATAATTGTGGTTTGTAAATTTCATGGGGCTTGTGATGCCTCAAGATGTTGGCAGAGCTGTGCCCCTTAATTTGTTTCCTTACTTTTTCTAGTTCCTAAAGGCCACCCACACTCCTTAGCTTGTGGTTCCTTCCTCAAAGACAGGAACAAGAGGGCTACATTTTTGTCACACTATATTGCTCCAACCTCTTCTGCCATCAGTGTCTTATTTGGAACTTTGCTTTTAAAAACCAAAAAATTGCTTTATTAATATTATTTTGTGTGCTGTGTGCGCACGATGTGTGTGTTTGGGCATGTGTGCTATGGTGCATCTGTGGAGCTCTGAAGACAACTTTGTAGAATTGGTTCTCACCTTCCATCTTTATGTGTCTTCTAGAAATTGAACTCAGGTCTCCAGATTTGTTTGTTTGTTTGTTTGGTTGGTTTGGTTTTTCAAGACAGGGTTTCTCTGTGTAGCCTTGACTGTCCTGGACTCACTTTGTAGACCAGGCTGGCCTCGACCTCACAGCGATCCGCCTCCCTCTGCCTCCCGAGTGCTGGGATTAAAGGCATGCACCACCACGCCCTGCTGTTTGTTTGTTTTTTGAGACAAGGTTTCTCTGTGTAGCCTTGGCTGTCCTGGACTCACTTGTAGACCAGGCTGTCTTTGAACTCACAGTGATCCCCCTGCCTCTGCCTCCCGAGTGCTGGGATTTAAGGCGTGTACCACCATGCCTGGCCTTTTTGTTGTTGTTGTTTTGGGTTTTTTTGTTTGTTTGTTTGTTTGTTTTAGGTATCTAGATTTCTGACACAACCTCCTTTACAGGCCAAATCCACCTTGCTGGCCCTTGTTTGAACCTTTGTAATGGCATTTGGCTCACCTTCCAATCCAGTAACCTTCCTGTCTTGAGGTCTTTCACTTAATTACATCAGCAAAATCCCTTCTGCTGTGCAAGGCAAAACACTCAAAGACTCTGGGGGTTGCACTGTCAACATCTTTGTGGGCCATGGTTTTGCCTGTCACAATACTGTATTACTCTAGTTATCCAAAGTTCAAAACTGAGGCTGGAGAGACAGCTCAGTGGTTAAGAGTGCTGGCTGCTTTTTGAGAAGACCCAGGTTTGATCCTCGGCACCTACATAATGTCTCTATAGCTGCAGTCCCAGAGAATCCTACATTCTTCTGGCCTCTGCAGGCACTGCACATGGCACACAGACATAGGTGCAGGCAAAAACACCCATGCACATAAAATAAAAGTTAAAGATAAAAACAGAATAGGATATGGAGGCCCATATCTGAAATCACTGTACTCATGAAGTTGAGGCAGATGGATTGCCAGAAATTTGAGGCCAGCATGGTCTATGTAGGGAGTTGAAGGCAAGCCCGGACGACATGGCAAGACCCTGAAAGCAAACTTTGAGGTCATTCTGAGTGATAGACAAGAAAGAAAGAAAGAAAGAAAGAGAGAAAGAAAAGAAGAAGAAGAAGAAGAAGAAGAAAAATGACATAAAAATATCCCATTTCTGCTCTAGTGTAGCTATAAACCACTGTGTGTTAAGAAGGAAGTATGGTATGTTGAGAGCTTGGGAGATACTTAGATCCAGACTACAGGGGTGCCTCCCTCAGAAGGTCATGTCTAAGCAGATACTTAAAGGATAAAGTGGCAGCTTTGCTACACTCTTCAGGAGACTGCTCCAGGTGTAGGAGACAGCAAGGTCGAAAGCTCCTAGGACAGAAGAGCTTGGCTTGCAGTAGGATCCATGGGAAACGCATCAGAACTGGAGTGGAGCAAGCAGAGGGGTGAGTCAGAACTGTAGAAACCAACCCCCAAACGAGCCAACAAGAGTCCTTTTATTTTCACTTATGAAATATCAGCTTGATAATTTGGAAACACGGGATTGCAGAGAGGCAAGACAAACGTAGAGACGTTTGCCATTGCCTAGAGTGGTGGTAACTGTGTGATGGGTGAGGCTGTGGGGAGGCAAGTAGAGAGAGACAATGATGGTGGTGATGCATAACTGATTGGACAGGCACGTGAGCTGACTGTCCTATCAGAGCGATGCTCACACAGGCTTAGCGTTAGTAGTAACTGGGCAGTGGTGATGTCGTTCAGAGGTGAGTCTGAGGGACACATGGATTGAGGGATGGAGTTCTAAAGGGATCTGGTCAGGTCCCCAAACCCACTGAGTGTTCACAGATTCAGTCTGCCCCCACCCATCATGCCTTCTTCTTGCAGCTCTGTGGGAAAGTACTCGTGAGCCACAGCTGCCCCTGGGAGCTCTGGAGGATCCAGGGGCAAGCAAGTACTGAGGATCAGGTCTGAGGATGGCTACCTCAGTTTCCCCAGCCTGGGCAATAAGGATGCTATAGGGCATCCCCCTTACTAGAGAAAAGAAAAAAAAAGAGAGATGTTTTATTTTATTTATTTTTCCTCTTCCTCCAGATTTATTTTAGTTATGTATATTAGTGGGAAGGGGGCATCCACAGAGGCCAGAAGTGGGTATCAGATGCTCTGGAGCTGGAATTAAAAGCAGTTGTGAGTTGCCTGACACGAGTGCATGGAATAAAATTCCAGACCTCTAAAAGAGAGGCAAATGGGCTGGAGAGATGGCTCAGAGGTTAAGGCGCACCATCTGTTCTTTCAAAGGTCCTGAGTTCAATTCCCAGCAACCACGTGGTGGCTCACAACCATCTATAATGAGATCTGGTGCCTTCTTCTGGTATGCAGGCACACATGCGGGCAGAATACTGTATAAATAATAAATATATAAAAGTATAAAAAAGAGGGGGTCAAACACTTAGCTTTGAGCCATATCTCCAGCCCCTTGCTCAGGCACTTGAAGGCAGACCCCAAACTCCATTCCTTGGCACTAAAGCTGCTTCCCAGTGGTGACTTAAATGTCCTTGGTGCTTGAGAGCCACCTGGCCTTTCCCATGTTGACCAAACCCTCAGCATGGCTTGCAGAGACATGTTGTGTGTCAGTCTATGGAGACATGGTGCATGTGGGGTGGGTCGTGCTGGCATCTATTTTTTTGTTTTTTACTCTCCAAACATGCTGGTAAAAGAAAGTTGTAATCTCAATGTACATCCCAGGTGGCTGGCATGAGGGTAAGGCTGGGAACATGAGGGTAAGGCATGGGATGGGACACGATGATGTTGGATAGGAGACAGACATACAAATCAATTTCCTGACCTTTGGGTTATAAAACCCATGCCTGGGGGCATCAAAGGGCAGAATCGATGGCCAGAGCCTTTGGTAGACTCTATGCCGTCTCAAATCTTGGGCAATAGAATTTCTTAGGGGTCTGTGCTGACTCCTAATAGCAAGATGTACTTCTCTATCTCCAGTCTGGATGCCCGGAAACCTGAAGACGCAAGCTCAGATCCCGAAGATGCGAGACCAGGTAGGTCCTGGGGATGCGATTCCAGATTCCGACAGCGGAATGGGCCACCAAGCCCAACCGCGTCTGACCTCAGGAGCCGCTAAGAGTGGAACCCCCTGGCTGTCAGCCCAGCTACCACTGGGGTGAGACTTTGGAAGCCCATCTGACAGCTTGGAGTCACACAGTCGCCACTGCCCAGCCCTTAGCCTCGGTCCTCCACCTCCGCATCCAGCACAGCACAGCTGGCCGGAAATGACGGCTCTCACGCTGGCAGCGCTGACGTTGGCGGTCCTGCGGCTTCCCAGCCTCCTTGGGAAAAGGATGGGGGCGTGTCACTGGAATCTCCGGCCTCCTATGTCAGCAGGCACGCTGTATCTTGGACTGAAGTGAAAGAGGCGACGCTAGGGATCTTTCTTTTGGGTCCTCACCTCTCATGCAGGCGGGGCTGCCTCCGTGTCTCCATTCCCTACCATTCTAATATAAGAGACAAATGCCACCCAATGATCTCTTTCTGTCCTTTCTACCAGTATGAGGTCAGCGCCTGGCAGTGTAAAGAACGCAATACATCTGAATGGGTGAGGTCATCTGCTGTCCCTCCTCCCTCCCCCATACTCCATCTGAGGTTGTCCTAGACAACTGAAAGGAGAATTTTAGATTTCCACAGTTCTTCTGGGAGGGTGAGTGGATGGGTGGGGGTGTAGGGGGGCAGGGGGGACGGGGGTGGGGGCCTGCGCTTCCACGTGTCTGCCTCAGATCCTTACAGCGCAAACCCTCCGGGCTTCTCGTGGATGGAGTAACTTTTAGGGTGCTAATGCAGACAGTCTCCATCCTTACTTAGAGGTTAATGGGAGGGACTCAAAGACTTGTGCCAAGTGCTCAGAACCAGGGCAGAGTCATGGGACAACTGGAGCTATGTGTCTGATATGAGCATCTTACAGTTATATCCAGCATCTGCATCAATCACTTACCTATATTTTGTCTTGTTTTGAGTGAGGGTCTCGTTTAAAGCCCTGGCTGGCCTGACACTTTGCTGGGAGTGAAGGTGTGGGCCACCTTGCCTAACATACTACTTATCTTCCTTGGAGACAGGTTCTTGTGTAGCCCAGGCTTGCCTCAAGCCGTAGTCCAGGATGACCCTGACTTTCTTGATCCTTGAGTCTCTAGTTCACAAGCGCTGAGATTACAGGCATACGTCATTACGCCTGGTGTACGCTGGGGACTGAACCCTGAGGCTTTGTGAGTGGGACACCACCAGCTGAGCTGTACCCCAGTCCTTTGCGTGTGTGGTTTTTGCTGTTTTGTAGCCCAGGCTATATTCCAACTCACTGTGTAGTTGTGGCTGACCTTGAATTCCTAACCCTTCATTCATTTACCTCCCAAGGGCTACAGTGACAGGTTTGAGCCACTGTGCTCACTTAATTGATGTACTTTTAAAGCTGTTCCTGGCCTCTCTTCCCACTCCCTCCATCCCCTTTCTGGTAGGACTCCCGAGGCATCTGGCTGCAGAAGTCTGCCCAGAATCCTTGCTTCCTCAGTCAGAGTGTGTGGAATACAGTGTCAGGCTTTAAGCTTCTAAGGGAGACCTGTGAAGAAGCCCTGGGGCACAGTGGCTCACTCTGGCTGTTCTGACGCCCACTGTAGGTCTCAGGTCACGTGATGGCGTGTTGTGCCACTGCCTGAGATGCCTGTAAACTCCTCAAGGGCAGAGCCTCTGGTGGCACATGACAGGTACCCAGGCAGCACAAGCATTTTAAAAATTGTGGCAGAATCAAATTCCTTGGCTTTCTTCACCCTTCCCCCCTGTGATCCCCTAACTCTACATTTTACAGTGCCCCATATTGTTTCACCCCAGGGCACCCAAAAACAAAAAACAAAAAAAAAACTCCAAAGAGCATGAGAGATGATTTTGAAACAGCTGGCCAATATACACAATTCCCACGGCCTTAAGTGGAATGCAGATTACCCAAGAATTTGTAAAATCAGGCGTGACCCTCCTCTACCTGATTAAACACTGTGTGTGCTGAGAGCGGGGATGCAGGGGGCGAGACGAATTAGAGACAGAAGTAGAAAAGTAGAGACAGACACAAAACAAAAATGCAAAATATATCGAAAGTGCTGATGCATGTCTGTGTGGCTTAGAGTTGATGTACTCTGCTCTTACAGAGGACCTGAGCTCTGTTTCCAGACCTGAGTTGGGTTTCTAGAGCTCTCGATGGTCAGTTCACAACAGCCTGTGGCTCCAGCTCCTAGGAATCCTACGCCCTCTTCTGGACTCTACAGGTATTGTTGCTTGCATATGCACATACCACACATCTATACGGAGCTAAAAAGAAAACAAACACGTGTGGTGCGTGCTTTTAATTCTAGCACTTGGGAGACAGAAGCAGGTGGGTCACTGTGAGTTTGAGACCAGCCTGGTTTACAGAGAGAGAGAGAGAGAGAGAGAGAGTGTGTGTTCCAGGATACCCAGAGCTACATGGAGAGACTTTGTATTGAAAAACAATAAATAAATAAATAAATAAATAAGTAGATCTTAGACAAAACAAAACAGCATTCAAAACGCATATTTTCAATCTATAACCAGGGGCCAGAGTGCATATCGCCAAGTAACTGGGAAACTAGGAGTCCAAGTCTAGCCATGTTTACACAGTGAGTCTGAGGTCAGCCCAGACTACAGGAGACCTGTTTCTTTTCTTTTTTTTTCAAGACAGGGTTCCTCTGTGTAGCCTTGACTGTCCTGGACTCACTTTGTAGACCAGGCTGGCCTCGAACTCACAGCGATCTACCTACTTCTGCCTCCCGAGTGCTGGGATTAAAGGCATGTGCCGGGACTGCCCAGCGAGACCTGTTTCAAAAAACAGTAAACAAATAAAAATAAGGAACAAGGGTTGAGAGCTGCCTCAGTGGTTTAGAATTCTGACTACTTTTCCAGAAGACCCAGGTTTGAGTCTCAGTACTCACATGGCTAAAGTATCTACTGCCCTTCTCTGGCCCCCACAGGCAGCAGCATGCAGACATACATATAGACAAAATACTCATATATGTAATTTTTTAGAAAAGCAAAATAAAATAAAAATAGTGGATAATATGCTAGGGACTGAGATTGTGGTGGGGCCTTGACAAGGCTGTTCTGAAGAAAGTACGTTCTCTCTCTCTCTCTCTTTCTTTCTCTCTCTCGTGTATTTAAAGACAGAGTCTCACTACATAGCCCTGGTTGGACTCAATGTGCTATGTAGACAGGCTGACTCTGAATTCACAGAGATCCACCTACCTCTGACTTCCGAGTGCTGGAATTAAAGGTGTTACACTGGCAACAACTTTTAAATGTGGCACCAGAGTTGGAGCATGGGGGCTAGCACAGTGGCGCATGCCTGTAATCCTAGCACTTGGGAGATGGAGACAGGATTAGGAGTTCAAGGTCACCCCGAACTTGGATTTTGGTTTTTTTCCTTCTTGGAAGACAGATGACTGGACTGACTTCTGAATACATTGCCTGTGACTATTGGTCTATTGGTACAGTAATTTTATATGTTATTTTCCAAACTTAGTATTAATGGGCCTTGTAGCTTCCGCTAGCTCTTTGGGAACACCTTTGATCATTGTTGGGATGTCCCTTCTCAGCTCAGTGTCCTTGCTGCAGGGGCCCAAGCCACACAGCAAGGCCACATGTCAGTATATTCTAACAGATTATTTTATTTATGCGTGTCTGTGTGGGAGTGTATGCTGAGTATGTAGGCCGGAAGAGGGTGTTGGGTCTCCTGGAGCTGGAGTTACAGGTTGTGTGCGCGTGCTTAGAACATGGGTGCTTAGAACTGAACTCAGGCCCTCTGACAAACAGCAAGCACCCTTAGCCACCGAGCCAGCTCTCCAGCCCCATGTGTCAGTGTTTTGTTTTCAGCCCCAGCTGAGGCCAGTCTCTGGGCTTCTCTCAGCCCAGGGCCGGGTTGTGTGAATGACAAAGCTCCCAGGTGGTTCCATCCCCCAGCTACTCAGAGCTAAGCCCTGCACCAGCCACTCCAGTCTTTCCAGCTGAGACCCAGGCATCCTGGAGCAGAGACTAGCCATCTCAGCTGCAGCCCAGGTGAATCACTCACCCGGGGAATCAAGGAGACAGTAAACTGACTATTATTTTATGCCATTTGGTGGGGAAGTTATTTTGTGGAAATACATGATAAAACACCCATCTGATGACCAAATTCCAGGATTCCAAATGCTTGCTTGCTCTCTTCTTCTTCTTCTTCTTCTTCTTCTTCTTCTTCTTCTTCTTCTTTTTGATTTTATTTTATTTATTGTATATGAGTGCTCCATTTGTATGTACCCCTGTATGCCAGAAAAGGGCATCAGATCACATTACATATTGTTGTGAGCCACCCTTTGGTTTCTGGGAATTGAACTCAGGACCTCTGGAAGAGCAGCCAGTGCTCTTAACTGCTGAGCCATCTCTCCAGCCCTCAAAAGCTTTCTTTACCCCTATCCCTCCTGTCACTGCCTTGGTTTCAGTTCTTATAAGCTGGCTTCCCCACTTACTATTCCCCGCATTCAGGCCACTTTGTCTCTCCCGCTTCAGTCAAAACAATTAGCTAAGACTTAACATTATCCATTGACATAATTTCTCCACTTCAAAGGCTTTTTATTGGTCGTGCAATAAAATTAAAATTTTTCAGGTTGTATGTAGCTCTCTATAGTCAGCTCCTGGAATTTCTCAAATGTTATCTCTGGTCACAGCCTGCATTTCCCCTCCAACCAGGTCTCTGGCTGTGAGGCTCTCTATGCTCCAGGACTCTTTTTCCCCCCTTGCTCTCCCTAACAGCTGGAAACTGAAAATTTTCCACTTGTCTGTGTAGATTTCCTTCCGTCTCTTTCACTCTGTTCCATATCCGGATGGCTGAGCTTTCCTGGGCCCTACCAGTGGCTTTCCTCATCCTTCTGCTTTTTTTCATGGGTTCACCTGGTTGGCAGGAAGTTGGAAGCAAAAGAGTGAAGTGGAGTGTCCATTCCATCTCTTTCCTTCAGGGAGAATACAGGGTCTGTGGTAATTCTCCTGCGGTGTGCTTCTTGTCTCTAGGGGCTGGCAGCTAGTCTTTTCCTTGCTCCTTATGGGTCTCAGTAACCCATTCTGACCCCAGCATACTTCCCTGTGCATAGCCTCTTGAGGACCCTTTAACTTCTCTGTCTTCTATCTGTTTACAGCTGGGGCTCTTACTAATATTCTCAGTCACCCTCCGAGCTTCATCCTAGACTCCCATACTTTGTCACCTTTTCTGATACCTGTTTCTCCGAGGCCATGAACAGACACCTACTTTCAGTGTCCTAGTTCTCAATGCCTTGCTTTCTTGGCAGTAGAAAGCATAGCTCAGGCCCTAGCCCCTTCAGTGGTACCCGACACTTACTAGGCTCTAAGTCAATGTCTGTTGGAGGGATGGAGGTTGAGAACGGACTTCAGGGAGGGCCACAGGAGCCATAGAACACTGAGTCTTTTATTCCGACCACAAAACAAGGACACACCATTGCTTTCTCACAGCCAAGGACCTTCAAGAAGATTGTCACATTGACAAGAAAAGAATAATTTCTGTAAGTGTTCAAAAGTGCTGCTTTATTTACTGATGGTATGTTTACACACAGATTGCTTCCTTACAATGTTTACTGTAAGCTTTTTTTTTTTTTACATGTCTACAGTAGTAGAGAGACTAGTGTGTCGAGTTAATTTCTTTGCTGCAAAAGCTTTTAATTTTCTTTATTTTTGCAGGGCTGGAGATGGAACCCAGGAGCTCCTGCACGCTTAGCAAGCGGTCTGCTAACTAAGCTACCTCCCGTGTTCACTGCCCTTCATTTTTTAAAGTCTAGTTTATTGAGGTGCAGTTTACATACTGCAAAGCTCACTCTCCTGAGGCACAGAGTTATGAGAACAATCAAACAAAACGTTTCATTGCCCCACAAAGTTCCCTCGTTATCTTTCTTAGTCCACCCATCCCACCTCTAGCTCACGGCAACTGCTCGTTTGTTTTCTTCTCCCACGGCCCCACCGTTCCCAGAATGCCTATAAATGATAACATGGCATATTATAGCCAGGAAGGGTAGCACACATTGTAATCCCAACACTCAGGAGGTGGAAGCGGGAAGATCAGAAGTTCAAGGCCAGTTTCAGGTACATCAGGAGCTCCAGGCCAGCCTGAGCTACATGAGACTCTCTCTCCAAATAAGCAGAGAAACAAAAATAACTTGCTTTCAGTTAACCAGTTAATAGCTGATCCCACTAACCAATTAAGCCGCAGAGGCAGATAAGTTTCCTATTATCTTAGGGCAAGCTGGAAAGTTGGGAGTTTGGTAGCTTGCTTTGGAGTCTCTGGAGAAGTTCACAGGCTAGTGGCATTGGTGCTGAGTGCTCTGCTCCACAGAACATCTTGTCGAAGATACCTATGCATTTTTGTTTGTTTGTTTGAGACATGGTCTCACTATGCAGCCCTGACTGGCCTGGAACCGACTATGTAGAATAGGTTGGCTTTAGACTCAAAGAGATCCACCTGCCTCTACCTCTGCCTCTGCCTCTGCCTCTCGTGTGCTAGGATTAAAGGCCTGTGCTACTATCCCTGGCTAGGTGGTATGGGTTTTCTTTTAACCTAATAAAGAAACCATTCGTTATCTCAGAGTGGTAAGAAAAGCCCCGGGGTATGCCCAGGATTTTGTCCAGGGCAGGGACAACACACCTTTGGAGAAGAGCTAGAGTTACCCAATGCTGTGGTCTGTTCTGGGAAATAGTGACATCGTGCCCCCCTACCTACCTCTGCGCCTGCTCCAGCTGCCTCGATGGAGAATGCGCCTTATTTTCCAACTCTGGGATTCCTGTTTAGCCGAAAGTCACCTTGTTTTGAAGTATCCAAGATTCCCAGAATCTTTTAGACACAGTAAGATGATGGTGTGGGGGAAAAATATCACCCCCTATCCCATACCCCTGGCTGTCTTGGCTTGCTATGTGGATCAAGCACCACTTTTTCTTTCTTTCTTTCTTTCTTTCTTTCTTTCTTTCTTTCTTTCTTTCTTTTTTATGAATCTGGACTTGATTTGATGTTTGCCAATGTCACCCTTAGGCTCACTATTTACCAAGGATGACTGACAAGGGCGTCTGTTCCGCCTGCTTTCACTTCCTGAATTCTGACATTCCAGATGTATGCCAGCTATTTTTTAAAAAATTTATTTATTTATGTATACAGTGCTCTGCCTGCTCATACCCCTGCAGACCAGAAGAAGACATGAGATCACATTATAGATGGCTGTGAGCCACCATGTGGATGCTGGGAATTGAACTCGGGACCTCTGGAAGAGCAGACACTGCTCTTAACCACTGAGCCACCTCTCCAGCCCATGCCAGCTATTTTTGTTATGTAGTCAGCTATTATTCTAATTAGAATGCTTGCCTAGCATACAAGAAGCCCCTGGGTTCAGTCTGCAGCACTCATAATACCAAGGATGGCTGTGTTAACCAGTGACCCTGGCACTTGGGAGATGGATTAAAAGTTCATAATCTTATATTTTTGGTTGTGAGCCTAGCCTTTTTTTTTTTTTCCTTTTTCTTTCTTTCTTTCTTTTTTTTTTTTTTTTTTTTTTTTTTTGAGACAAGATTTCTCTGTGTAGCCTTGGCTGTCCTGCCCTCACTTTATAGACCAGCCTGGCCTCGAACTCACAGTGATCCACTTGCCTCTGTCTCTCGAGTGCTGGGATTAAAGGCGTGAGCGACTACGCCTAGCATGAGTCTAGCCTTTAGCAGAAATTTTTTTTTCAAAAGTTCATAACAGCGAGTTCGAGGCTTGCCTAAGATAAACTCCTCGGGGAAAACAAAGTGTACTGGCTTGTAACTTGGGTAACTCCTCTCTTCTCCTAAAAGCAGGCTCTGTAGTGTGTATGCCAGCTCCTCGGCGCTTCAAAGAGTTCTCACGGAAGCCAGGGGACGAGACAAGGGTCAAAGACCTGAGAGAATCTTTCACTGCCAGCCAGGTGCTGAGCTGCCTTCCTTGAATAGGGACACTGTGTCAGCTCCTCCTTTCACACCAGCAAGGGCTAACCCTGTTATTATGGTTGGGTTGGACACAGGGGTTTGACAGGTCAGAAAGAGAAAAAAATAAAAAAGAAAGAAAAGAAAAGAAAAAGCTCAGCTAATAACAATAGGGAAACGTGAGAGTCAGGTAGAGATGGCTGGAGGAGAAACTGTGGGGACCGAGCAGGAATGAAGAACGAAGGTGGAAGCAGAGATTGATGTGCCAGCAGAGTTTCGGTCTTAGGGACTGAGTGGCAGGAGGGGAAGATGGAGCCAGGACAGCCAAAGGAAGGACCAGAAGTTGGCTTCCACTGAGAACTCTGGGTCTCTTCTCTGGAGGCCTGAACGGCAGGTGCAGAGGCGGGACCTCGTGGGGGCGGGCTTAAGGGCGGGACCACAAGGGGGCGGGGCCGACGCTGGCGGCGGGCGGGGTTCGCAGCTCCGCTTCTCCGAGAGGAGCCGCCGCCGCGGAGCTGGAGCTGCTGGAGCTGGAGCCAGAGCGGGAGCCCGCGGCAGAGTCGGAACCCGGGGCCCGGCCGGAGCGGGCTCCATCGACATGGGGTCCGCAGACTCCAAGCTCAACTTCCGGAAGGCGGTCATCCAGCTGACCACCAAGACTCAGGTGCGCCCAGGGGCCCCAGTCTCTCCATCCACCTGCCAGGCTGGGGGGCAGGGCAGGGCCGGGGGCTGGATGGACTTGGCTCAGCCGTGGATGGGGTGACCGGCTAGTCCAGAGGGCATTGCTGGGACCAGCACCGGAAAGGTACCTTTCCTCTATACCTCTGGGCTCCATCCCTACCTCTGGGAGCCCACCCTAAGCCTACTCTCCCCTGGGAACACTCTCCCGGGCACTGCTGCTGCCACCTTAGGCTGACGTGTGCCTACTCCCGGAGCCGGCGGCGACAACGCTATCCTCCCCTTGTCCCGCCCCCCAGTGCCCACAGCCTCTCATATCCAGCCTCTTCCCGCTCCCACCTACCCATCCATCGTCCCACTCTCCTCCCGGCCCCTCAGTGCTCACGGATCCCGGACGCACAGCCCCGGCTGACTCAACGCAAACAAAGCCGGGCTGGCGCCTGCCTAGGTTAGAAAAAACAGCTGGTGTGCGGTGGCAGCGGCGGCCTCTCTGGGCCTTGGTTGATGCCTAAGGGCAGGGAAGGCCCAGGTCTTCTTGGGAGCTTCGCAGAGTAGTTGGCGGCGGTAGCCGGGTAAGAGGACTTGTCCTCAGGCCTAGGGAACCCAGCCTTCCAGCTAGAGATGCTCCAGGGGATTCTCCAGGCCCGGTGGAGCTGATTGGCTGGGCTCTCTGGTACCCGGAATCCCCATTCGGGGATGGGGAGATTGTCTTTGGTCTGTTGAAGAGAGAGACATGAGTAAGTCCAGCCCTGCCGATGCTCCCACATTTCCCCATGAGTCCACAAGTGTCATGGAAGACTCCGATATCTGGCACAAACCTCTTGACCCAGCAAGGTTCCTTCCCTCTTCTTCGCTCAATACTTAGTGCTGGACCCAGGCTACTATGGCCGTGGAGGTGCCCAGCCATGCCTCGCCAGGGCCCTGACTGTCAAAGGGCTCTGGACCTGCTGCCATCTGGATCCCCACCCCCCTCCTCCTCTTCTCAGAGCTTCTATGTTGTTCTTGGCCAGTTTGAGTGGGATCAGGAGAGCCTTCTTCCTACAGGCAGCCAGTCACAGCCTCAGAGGGCAGGCCCCTACTCCTACACTCTGCTACCCACCTTGGAAAGGTCAGAAGCCAAGAACAGAGAACCCGGGGCCTCTAGAGAGCCCATTTCCAGCTGAGAGGCACTTGACTGAAAACCAGAACTGCTTCTCTTTGCTCCCCATGACTTGTTCCAGAACCTTAGAGACGAGACTTTAGGCCTATGTGTAGCAGAAGAGGGTGGTGTGTGGCATCTACATGTGAACACACAGGGAGGGAGGGGGGAGTCTCCCATGTTTACCTGCCTGGGGAGGAGCTGCCTTGGCTGGAAGAGGGCGTGCTAGCACAGCAGCTCCCTTGGGAGCAGGATGAACCCAACTAGATCTAGAAATGTGGACAGTGACCCGCTTAGGCACCCTCCCAGAACACTGCATCCGTCTGTCTGTCCCTGGCTGACATGGTCTGTTCTCCTCAGCTGAAGGCAGTCAGTTACTTGGACTAGGAGGGGCTAGAGTAGGCTGGAGACCCAGTCTGGGCTACCTCCCCTCTTCCTTTCCTTCTCCCCCTCTTCCTCGCCCTCCCCCCTCTTTCTGTCATCTTCTTCCTCCTCTTTCTCCTTTTCTCCTCCTCCTTTCCCATCTGTCTCCTCCGTGTGTGTGTGTGTGTGTGTGTGTGTGTACACAGGCACTATGGTATGTGTGGGGGTCATAGAATAACTTGTAGGAGTCGTCCTCTCTTGCCATGTGTATCCTAGGGATGGAGGAACTTCTGTCATCAGGCTTGGCAGCAAGTGTAAAGTGCATTTACCAGGCATTTTTATCAAGTGCCTTTACTGCTGAGCCATCTCACCAGTCCATGGGCCTTCTTGTAAGCATAGGACTCTCTCACAGGTGGGAGGGGGCCAAAGCCTTGGACTCTTTGTAGTCATCAGCTTTGGGCAGCTGGGTCTCAAGAAGCCAGTCTGAGATGGTCTTCTTGGGTCTTAGCTCTCAAGATCCCTAAGGTTCTGCAGGTGTGTCTACCACAGGATGACTCCACTTCTAGGCCCTCAGAGGCTGTGCTTTGGGTAGTAGACAAGTGGACCCTTTCCTGTAGCCTGGGCCTGAGCTCTTGTAGGTCAGCCTTCCCTGCCTTCCTGCCCTGCATCCTGTTTTCTTCCTGCCATGTTGGCCAGCCCTGGGCAGGGCTTAACCCTAACTCTGAGGCCAGCAACACTGGCCTCATGTCTTGACTCTTTCCTCACTTGGCTGGGGCTCCAGACTGGGGAATTACAGGGTCAGAGACTCTTCCCCCAGATCCTGCCTATCTGAGGATGCTCTGCTGCAGGCCAGGGCCAGAGCTGATAGGTGTGTGTGTGTGTGTGTGTGTGTGTGTGTGTGTGTGTGTGTGTAAAATACTTTGGTCACGTGTCAGGACATATCATCTTTATTGGGCTAGACCACTGCTGGTTTTGCCTCTTGCCTTCCCCGCTCAACCCCCCCCATCACCCACCCCCCACCCCCACCTCAGAAGGAGACTGTAAGAAACCACAGCTGGGTGCTGGAGAGGTGGCTTAGTGGTTAGGAGGGAGTTCCCTACTCTTTCAGAGTTTTCAGAGAGCAGAGTTTGGTTTGCAGCACCCACATTTGGTGGCTCACAGCCACCTATGACTCCAGCTCTCGGAGACCCAACACCTTCTTCTGGCCTCTGCGAGCACCGTCGTGCATGTGAACCCACAGAGATAAACACACCTACACACAAATAAAAAATGAAATAAATGTTTTCAAGCTCCAGCTGGTCCCTTGCCGATATAAACGCTTAAGGCACCATGGGATCAGGGGAGGAAGTGAGCAAACACAGAGACTAGCAACCCTGTGGATGTGTGTTCAGCATCCATTAGGAGAGAGACTCAGAGGAGTGTGAAGATGGGAATGTTTGATTTCCACAGCTAGGTATGGTGTAATCCCAGGGCTTGGGAGATCAAGACTGCAGGGTTATGGTTGTAAGGCCAGCCTGGTCTACACAGAGACTTCCAGGCTAGCCCTGGCTACATGAAAAAAAGGCGGGAGTGGGCAGAAAGATGCACTTGTTTCTGATTTGGATTTCAGTTCCTAGGTGATGCTTGCCTGATGAACTAGGTCAGAGATCAGGTCCATTTGTGCTCAGCTTGGTGGTAGGGGTGGGGAGAGGGGGGCTTCTGTCCCTTTAAGGGGTGGTGACTACCTGGGAGGTGGGCCAAGTATTAGAGGTGGCAGATTTCCAAAGGTATTAACAATGAGGGGAGCTCCACAGGCCTTTCCTCTGAGATGTCTTTTCCCACCCCACTCTGGCTCCAGGCCACTAGGAATGGGGTCTCCTGCTGCTGCCCAACCACTCGCACCCCCAGTGAGTATCAGATAGCTGGTGAGACTGAGGTCCAGCAAACCCCAGCTCCAGGGCCTCTCCTTTGGTCTTTGTTTACCTCCGGCTAACTTGCTCTACCAGTTCTGGGACTGAGGGTGCTGCCACAAGTTACCCTGGGGCTCCCCAGAGTGGACTGTGGCCAGGGGTGGGGGTTGGGGGGGTTGGGGGGCACTTTGGTGAAGCATGTAGCTCCAGCCCTGAGTGCCCCCTGGCACTCAGCCTTGTCAGGATTCGTGACAGCTTCAGCACCTGTCATCAGCCTTAACTGCAAGAGCAGGGACCATGCTGGGCTGCTGGCATCTGGATCTGAGTTCAAGAATGCAATGCATAGAGGTTGGGGCTGGAGGGTCCCAGGCAGGGGCATGCCTATACACAGCAATGAAACTCCATAACCAGAGCAAGTTGGGGAGGAAAGAGTTTAATCTGTTTACACTTCCACACCATAGTCCATCACTGAGGGAAGGCAAGGCAGGAACTCATGCAGGGCAGGAACCTGGAGGCAGGAGCTGATGCAGAGGCCATGGAGAGGTGCTGCTTACCAGCTTGCTCCCATGGCTTGCTCAACGTGCTTTCTTGTGGAACCCAGGACTAGTTCTATAGAGTTCAAGGATAGCGCCACCCACAATGGGCTGGGCCCTCCCCCATCAATCACTAAGCAAGAAAATGCCCTACAGGTTTGCCAGCAACCTGATTGTTGTTGTTGTTTTTCCGAAACAGGGTTTCTCTATTTATCATGGCTGTCCTGGACTCTCTCTGTAGACCAGGCTGGTCTCGAACTCACATCGATCCGCATGCCTCTGCCTCCTGAGTGTTGCGATTAAAGGCGTGCGCCACCACGCCTGGCTCAGCAACCTGATCTTATGGAGGCCTCTTTTCCTCCTTTCATTTCCTTCTGAGACAGGGTTTCTCTGTGTAGCCCTGGCTGTCCTGGAACTCGCTATGTAGACCAGGTTGGCCTCAAACTCAGATCCACCTGCCTCTGCCTCCCAAGTGCTGGGATTAAAGGCCCACCACTAGTGCCTGGCTGGAGACAATTTCTTTCCTCCTCCTCCTTCTGCTCTTCCTCCTCCTTTTTTAATTTTTCAAGACAGGCTTTCTCTGTGTAGCCCTGGCTGTCCTGGAATCACTCTGTAGACCAGGCTGGGCTCGAACTCACAGAGATCCGCCTGCCTCTGCCTCCTGAGTACTGAGATTAAAGGCGTGCGCCACCACGCTAGGAGGAAACTTCTTAGTTGAGGTTCCCTCCTCTCAGATGACCCCAGCCTGCATCAAATTGTCATAAAACTATCCAGCACAGAGGGAATTCTAAAAATGAAATTTATCAAGAAAACTGGTTGCCTTGGTCATTTGCCTGTGTGATTGTCTGTGATTCAAAGGCCATAGATTATGTATTTTAATTTTTCATTTTTATTTAAGTGTATCTCTTTGTGTATATGCCACAAGTGTTCATGTGTCTTCAGAGGCCAGAAGATGGTGTCAGATCCCTGGAGCTGGAGTTACAGGGAACCAAACCTGAATTCACTGAAAGCAGCACATACTCAACCTCTGAGCTGTCTCTCCAGCCCCATGAGCATGTGTATTTTTAAAAAAAATTTATCTATTTTATTTATTGCATATGAGTGCTTTATCTGCAGAAGAGGCTATCAGATTACATTATAGATGGTTGTGAGCCACTGTGTGGTTGCTGGGAATTGAACTCAGGACCTCTGGAAGAGCAGGCAGCACTCTTAACCACTGAGCCATCTCTCCAGCCCCCAAGCATATGTATTTTTTTTTTAATTATTTATTACATATACAGTGTTATGTCTGCACACCAGTATAGGACACCAAACCTCATTATAGATGGACATGAGCCACCATATGGTTGCTGGGAATTGAACTCAGGACCTCTGGAAGAGCAGCCAGCGCTCTTAGCCGCTAAGCCAGCCACTGCTCCAAGCATATGTATTTTTAAGGCTTGTCTCAGTAGGACTTCTGGGACTTTATTACCTTTGTTTTGATATAAACTCTCACTATGTAGCCCTGGCTGTCCTGGAGCTCACTCTGTAGACCAGGCTGGCCTCAAACTCACAGAGATCCGCCTGTGTCTGCTTTCCAAGTGCTGGAATTAAAGGTATATGCCACTACACCCAGCACCTTAAAATTAAACAAACAAACAACACCTTTGTGTGCATGTGCTTCTGTGTATACGAGGAAGGTTTTCTTTGGTTCAAGGTCACATGTGTGGCGCTCAAAGGACAACTCGTAGGAGTTGTTTCATCCCTCCTATAAGTTTCAGTACTCAGATCATCAGGCTTGGCGACAAGCCCCGTTATCAGTTGAGCGATGCCTCAAGCCCAAAACCTGTTGGACTTTGTAATTATTGTTGAAATGAAAAGAGTATACTGGGAAATGGGCACAGCCTGAGCAAAAAGGACTTTACTGAGGTCATGTCTAGGGGTGGTAAATATAGGAGTGTGTGTGTGAGTGTGTGTGTGTGTGTGTGTGTGTGTGTGTGGTGGTGGTGGTAGTGGTATTTTGAGACTTGGTCTATTGAATCCTAGGCTGTCCTTGAATTCACTCACTACATAGTTGCGGATGACCTTGCACTTGTGATCTTCCGAAGTGCTGGGATTGCAGGCCTTTACCACCATCAATCCTAATGTATGCGGCGCTGGAAATCCCCTCTAGGGCTTTGTGTTTAAGTTCTTAGCCGGAGTGTTGAGCTGATGTTTAGACTTGATCCAGCAAGCAGTGGAGAGCCCCAGAAGGGCTGCTGTACCTTTGACCTTTTGCTTTGGTGCATGGGGGGGGGGGGCGTCTATGAACAGCGCTAAAGGCGGCAGGTAGGATTTGGAGGCTGGGGTTCCCAGAAAGTAACTGGATCTGCTGCAGCCTGGACCAGCACTGGGGGCTGAGAGGAGCATGTGGGGGGGGGGGGGTCAGTGTGTTTGGCACTTGGTGGATGGCGGAGAAAGGATTGAGAAGGAGACAACAGCGTTGGTGCCTCTGACTGGAGTGCTTGTGTCCTTCCGTGAAAGCCTTGGTCTAGGTCCTAGACACTTGACCTACTGCTGTAGCCTTGGATGTGGCCCAGAGAGGATATCAGCTTCTCTTTCAGAGGAAGGTAGGGAGTTAGCCAGGGATACACAAATCCCCGGGGACTCACATTTTTAATTCTAGCACTGGGGAGACAGAGGCAGGCAGATCTTGGTGAGTTTGAGGCCAGCCTGGTCTATAGTGAGTTGTAGGACAGCCAGGACTATGTAGAGAGACCCTCAACAAAACAAAACAACAACAACTTGTTGTTCTTGCAGAGGACACCCTTGCTTTAGTACTAGCTGCCCCTTGACCATGCACACATCTCTAGCTGCTGACCCCATCTCGTAGCAGCTCATCCAGACTGGCAGCCTCTTCCATGCTGCCTGAGATGGAGGGCGTGGCTATGGAGGGCGTGGCTATGGCCTTCCTGCCGGGGGTTCCTCAGTGACTCTCTTGGGAAGGATTGCATAACTCTTGGACACTGGATTTCCCTCTTAGCCCGTGGAAGCCACTGATGATGCCTTTTGGGACCAGTTCTGGGCAGACACAGCCACCTCTGTGCAGGATGTCTTTGCCCTGGTGCCGGCAGCAGAGATCCGAGCTGTGCGAGAGGAATCACCCTCTAACCTGGCCACCCTGTGCTACAAGGTAAGTGTTGCCTGGCCCCTCACTGCTGCTCCCACCCTCCCCGGGGTGGCCGAATGGCAGTAGTCTGCAGAGGACAGGGCACTCATTTGCAACACCCCATCCGCAGGTGCTGGGGGGAGGGTCTGTCTCTTTGCTTGAGGTTCTCCTTAGTGGAGTGAGGGGAAGTAGTCATGGCAGCTGCCAGTTAGGAGAGCTTTTTCCTGTCTTATTCAGCACTTTCCACACACAAGCTCGCTTTGCTTTCCCTGTGAGGTGCTGCTCTTAATTTCCCTGTTACAAATGAGCTCTTTAAAAAAAAAAAATTAAGCCAGGTGCGGTGGTGCATACCTGTAATCTCAGCACTCAGGGAGGCAGAGACAGGTGGATCTTGAGTTCGAGGCCATGCTGGCCTACAAAGCTCCAAGACAGCCGAGGTTGCACAGAAAACCCTTGCCTTAATACCTACCCCAAATTTAATTTATTATTGTTATCATCATTATTGTTATTATTATTAATTATTTCGAGACAGGGTTTCTCTGTGTAGCCATGGCTGTCCTGGACTTGCTTTGTAGACCAGGCTGGCCTCGAACTCACAGAGATACACCTGCCTCTGCCTCCTGAGTGCTGGGATTAAAGGCGAGCACCACCACTCCCGGCTTTATTCTATTTGTATGAGTGTTTTTCCTGCATGTATGTATATGGTCCACGTGCATGCCTGATGCCTGTGGCGATCAAAAGAAGTCGTTGGATGCCTTGAACGATGAATAGTGGATGGTTGTGAGCCACCGCGTAGGTGCTGGGAACTGAATCCTGGGCCTCTGCAAGGCTAATAAAAAAATTAAAAAAAAATGTTGTTGTTGTTTCTTATGTTTTGTTGAGAGTCTTTCTACATAGCCCTGGCCATCTTAGAACTCACCATATAGACCATGCCAGCCTTGAACTCATAGAGATCTACCTGCCTTTGCCTCCTGAGTGCTGGAATTAAAGGTGTGGACAACAATGTCCGGTTAAACGACACATATTCTTAACGCAGAGACATCTCTCCAGCCTGGCTCTTTATTTATTTATTTATTTATTTGGTGGTGGCGCACGCCTTTAATCTCAGCACTCGGGAGGCAGAAGCAGGTGGGTCGCTGTGAGTTCGAGGCCAAGCCTGGTCTACAAAGTGAGTCCAGGACAGAAACCCTGTCTCGAAAAACTAAAAAAAAAAAAAAAAAAAAAAAAAGGGATATTTTTTCTTTTTCTTTCTTTTCTTTTTTCTTTTTGGTTTTTTGAGACAGGGTTTCTCTGTGTAGTCTTGGATGTCCTGGAACCAGCTATGTGGACCAGACTGGCCTTGAACTCATAGAGATCCATTTGCCTCTGCCTCCCTGAGTGCTGGGATTAAAGGTGTGTGCCACCACTGCCAGCTTTAAAAAGGATATTTTTAGATAGGGTTAAACAAAGGATTAGGTGAAAAAGAGGCTCTCAGAGCAAAATAAAAGGATCCAGAGGGTCCCAGAAATCTACAAGTAGAACAATATGATAGGCAGATTTAGGCCCAGGGGTCCCGCTCAAACTAAGGCACCAGCCAAGGACAATACAGGAGGTAAACTTTAAACCCCTTCCCAGATCTAGCCAATGGTCAGAATATTCTCCACAGTTGAGTGGAGAGTGTGGTATGACTTTCTCATGTACTCTGGTGCCTCACATTTGACCATGTCCCCTGGAGGGGGAGACCTGGTGGCACTCAGAGGAAGGACAGCAAGTAGCCAAGAAGAGACTTGATACCCTATGAGCATATATAGGGGGACGTAATCCCCCTCAGGAACAGTCATAGGGGAGGGGAATAATGGGAAAATGGGGGGGGGGAGGAATGGGAGGATACAAGGGATGGGATAAACATTGAGATGTAACAAGAATAAATTAATAATAAAAAAAAAAAGAATAGGTAAAAAAAAAAAAAAAAAAAAAAAAAGAGGCTCTCAGAAGAAAGTAAGATGTACCCAGGTGTGAGTACACACCCCTTAAGGGAGGAGTACCACAGATGAGGAGGTTTTGGCCATCCAGTGGACTGGACTCTGCTCTCCTGATGCTCTGAGCTGTTTTTTCCCCACATGTCAATCCCCCTGAGCTAGCTGGCCCTTGAAGCCTGGGTGGCCTGAACCCAAAGGGCCACTTCACAGGCCCCTCCCTTGCTGTCTGTCCCCACAGGCTGTGGAGAAGCTAGTGCAAGGGGCGGAGAGTGGCTGCCACTCGGAGAAGGAGAGACAGGTGGTTCTGAACTGCAGCCGGCTCCTCACCCGAGTGCTACCTTACATCTTTGAGGACCCCGACTGGAGAGGCTTCTTCTGGTCCACTGTGCCCGGGGCAGGGCGTGGAGCGGTCTGTGGGCCTGGCCAGGGGGGTGGGAGGACCCTTGGTAGGGCCACCTGCTGCTATGTAGGAACTGTGGGGGATGGGGACCAGGGGTAGGGGGCCACTGATGGGAAGGAGCCAGTACCACCTTTTCAGGCCTTCAGCTTCACTCCCAAGGGGCCCCTGTCTCCTACAGCCTGGAGCAGGGGCGCAAGGATAGGGCCCATCAACTATGTCTTTAGAAGGTCCAGGGGGCCCATACTGTCTTCTCCTGGACCCCATCTGCTCTGGGTTTATCTAGGCAAGTGCCAAGGCTTGAGGCTTCTTGATTCCCTAGAGGCCTGAGACCCTTGAGCTTGGTACCCGGCACCCCTGATGAGGGGACTTTTCCTCACTGTGTCCCGGTTTTTTGTCTCTGCCCAGCCCTGTTCTGGCTAAGGGAGGTTAGCAGGAATTCACTTTCTCTTTCCTACCCCTCCTCTTCCTCCTTCTCCTTGTCCACACCAGCCTACCGAGACCCACTCCCCCCAAGCCCTTGGGGCCACCTGTCCTTGGCCAGCCTCCACTGAGCAGCCTGCATCTTTAGCAGGGTGAGGAAGAGGATGAGAACGCTCGACCCTTGGCTGAGTCCTTGCTCCTGGCCATTGCCGACTTGCTCTTCTGCCCAGACTTCACTGTGCAGAACCACCGGAGGAGCAATGTGGTGAGGACATCCCCAGGCCGGGCTCTGACCCTATTAGTTAAGGGTCCCCAGGGTGCAGGGTGCAGGAGCAGGGATGGTCTTGAGAGCAGGTCTCTTAGGGTATACATGTCCTGGGTGGGGTAGGGGCTGTACTATTGGAGAGGAGCCAGCCGGTATCCAGCCTGTCCCTGTCTCCCAGGCAGCCACGAACAAGCACCTTGTTGTCTTCTCTGCCTGAGGCAGGAGGGGCACAGGGCTGCAACCAGGAAGCCGAGCTGGCCTTTTCACTCAGGGACTCCTTGAGGAATATTTTCTCCCTTCAGTTTCCCACACCCCATCGCCCCAACCTTCCCTCCCTCCTCTCCCTGCCTGAGACTGGAATCAGCAGGCGAAATAATCAATGTAAGACCGAAGAAAAATGACGTTAAAAGAAATCTAAACAGACGTTGTTGTTTCTGTCCTTGTACCTTAGGACTTAGGGCATGGGGGGTGGGGGGCAGTGACTTTAGGAGAATGTTGGGGTGTGCTGCTGTAACCAGGGACAGAGGGCAGCTTGGGTAGTCAGGGCCTCACACTGCTGTTTGTTTTGTGACACCGCCCCCCCAACCCACCCCCTGTTCCCAGGACTCAGCAGAAGATGTTCATTCCCTGGACAGCTGTGAATACATCTGGGAGGCTGGTGTGGGCTTTGCTCACTCCCCGCAGCCCAACTACATCCATGACATGAACCGGTGAGCTGGGCCAGGCTGGCCTTTCCGTAAGCTCAGAGACCCAGAGGGTCTTCCAAGAAGACCCCGACCGGTTACCATGCAACCTCGGCCTCACGGGGAGGAACAGGCCTCACTTTTTTCCACGGGCGGTGGGCCGGTTTGGCGGCACCTCCTAGAGGGAGACTGGGGTCCTAACGTAAGCCTTTCCCGTCCTTCCTGCAGAATGGAGCTACTGAAGCTGCTGTTGACATGCTTCTCGGAGGCCATGTACCTGCCCCCATCTTCAGACAGTGGCAGCACCAACCCTTGGGTTCAGTTCTTTTGTTCCACAGAGAACAGGTTAGAGTTTTGTTCTAGACTTCCGGTGCTAGCCCTGTTGGCTTTGAGATGTGCTGCCCCCTAGTGGCATGATACTATACCTTAGTCACACCTTTAAGCCATCAAGGCTCCAAACCTCCCGAGGGCCCCTGAGGGGCCCAGGTCCAGGTCTTCATCAGTAGAAATGTAACGTGAGGGGCTTGAGGTGCAGCTTTGTGTGTAGAGCTCTTGCCTAGTACGCATGGAGTCCTGGATGAACTGGGTGTGGTGGTGCACAACTGTAATCCCAGCACTCTGGAGGCAGAAGAATCAAGAAGCTCAGGGTCATCCTTGGCTCCTAGTGAGTTCTAGGGTAGACTTGGGGTTCATAGGACCCTGTCTCAAAGCCAAAAAGAAGGCTGGGCATGGTGGTACGCACCTTTAATCCCAGCACTTGGGAGGCAGAGGCAGAGGCAGGGGAAATCTCTGTGAGTTCGAGGCCAGCCTGGTCTACAAAGTGAGTCCAGGACAGAGAAACCCTCTCTTGGGGAGTGAGGGGAAGCAAAAAGAAAGACAATTTATATATTTTATTTAGCAGTATGTTAAAAAAAAAAAAAAAAGGTGAGTATTACATTTGTTTTTTGTTTTGGTTTTTTGAGACAGGCTTTCTCTGTGTAGCCTTGGCTGTCCTGGATTTGCTTTGTAGACCAGGCTGGCCTCGAACTCACAGTGATTTGCCTGCTTCTGCCTCCCAAATGCTGGGATTAAAGACATGCGCCACCACGCCTGGCTGAGCATTACGTTTGTAATGAGTATATAGAACCATCCAGATCATTTGCATTTCCTTCTTTCACCCTTCTTTCCCCAAAGCCAGCACGTAGCTTATACTTCCAGCTTGCTTTCAACTGGACCAACCACTCAGTAGTACCCAGTAGCCAGCCACATGTGGCTGTGATTGCCCTTTGGGACAGTGGGTGGAGAAGAGGGTTTGAGGAGCACCCTGTAGATAGAGGAGTCTGCACCATGTCGGGGGGCCGCTCAAGGAATATGGGGAGACTTATGAGTACATGTGGGGGGGTCACACAGTCATCAGTGCACACCCAGTTGTGCAGCTGTGCAGCCGACACAGGTGTGAGCATTCTAACCTTCCCGGTTCTGGAATCTGACCCCTGCACGGTGCAGGCTCCTTCCTCTGGGCTTTGCTGCCATCCCTGCTGGACTTCTTTGTGTTAGAAGAGAAGAGCTCCCAAGGGACGCCTCCACACCGGGCCACAACCAGAGCCTGGCCAGAGCTTCCTGTCATAGCTGTGTCAGGCAGCCTGCCACCTTCTTGTCGCTCACCTAACCTCTCAGATCTCAGTCCCCTCACGTGTAAGATGAGGAGCTTGGGCCTTGACTTCTTCTGGCCCTGATTCAAGTCATCCTGTGGCCTGGGAGGCTGGGGGTGGGGGATGGGGGTGGGGAGAGTGAGGGTAGAGGCAGGGGCAGGGGGAAGGGGCCATGGAGCTGGGCTCGGCTCCCCAAGGGGAAGCTGCTTTGCGCTGCCTGCTCTTCTAACCTTTTGTCTGAACCTCCCCCCCCCATGGAGGATGTGTGCCCCCAAGAACTGAAAGGGGTGTGAGCACATTCTCCACAGGGACTCTCTGACCTGCGAAACAGAGCCCTCTGTTCTTGGTTCAGCTTGGCCTTGGTCAGAGCCAGCCACAGGCATGGAGAAGGGAGAGCCTTTTCTACTCAGGAAGGGACAAGCCTGATAGCTCAGCGGGCCCCTCCCCTGTGGCTGGAGGGAGCAGCTAGGCAGCCTTGCTCTGCTGTCCCCTGCAGACATGCACTGCCCCTCTTCACGTCGCTCCTCAACACCGTGTGTGCCTATGACCCTGTGGGCTACGGGATCCCCTACAACCACCTGCTCTTCTCGGACTACCGGGAGCCCCTGGTGGAGGAGGCTGCTCAGGTGCTCATTGTCACCTTGGACCATGACAATGCCACCAGCACCAGCCCCACTGTGGACGGCACCACCACGGGCACTGCCATGGATGATGCTGACGTAAGGACTGGAGGGAGAGAGGGCTGTGGGCAGATGAGGCCCCGGGTAAGAGGCACACCACGGGAGACGCCTCGTGGTGTGTGTGGGGCTGTCCAACTTCGGAGAGTTCACTGCTGCTACCCGGGCAGACCAGAGTGAGGGACCTGCTCACCCTAGCTTCCCCCCTCCCCCCCTTGGCAGCCTCCAGGGCCTGAGAACCTGTTTGTGAACTACCTGTCCCGCATTCATCGTGAGGAGGTGAGTTGGGCGTGTCTGGGGGCTTCTAATTGCCCACCTTCCATAATGGCTGTGGCTTTGGGGAGCTAGAGGACTCTTTCACGCACCCCTGCAGGAAGGAGCATAGCCACTTCAAGCAAAATAATGATGGTGCTACTCGTGAGGGTTTGATACATTGAAAGGACTGATAGAGTTGGCAGAGCACCTGCCTAGCAAGCTTAAAGCGCCCATCCATCCCCAGCATTAAACAACCAGGACATGGTGGTGTCTGACTGTAAAACCAGCATCCATGGAGTGGAGGCAGGCGGGTTAGAAGTTTAGAGTCGCTCTTGGTTAGCGTGGACTACGGGAGACCCCATCCTTAAAAGTAAATAAGTAAAAGCAAGCAGGAAAGAAAACAAAGGATTCATAGCTTCAGCTACAACCAAGAGGGGCTTCCTGAAGGAGGGGGGTGTGTTGCTGTGATGTTGGGGTTCAAAGGTGGGAGGATGCCGGGGGAACTGCGACCTTAACATCCAAGCCGACTCAAATGGAGGGGGGATGTTTGGCTCCTGGAATGCACAGCGAGGGACTGAGCGTGCCCCCACCCCATGAAGATCCAAGTCACACACAGCCCAGCTTGCGGTGTGTGCTCAGTAACTGACAGCTCTGTGAGACCGTGGAGTACTTCTCCTGTGTAGGGGTGGGGCAGAAGGACAGCACCTATCAGCATGGAGTCTAGGTGGTCAGGAAGCCTGCATCAGGGGTCCATCTGGGGGTTGCAGGAGCTGGGGATCCTCTGACTTGCTGGAGGTGGGGCAGTAATGTCCAAACCCAGGCGCCCACACCCAGGGTCTGGAGATTGACAAGGCTATTAGGAGAATGAGGAGGCGTTTATAGGGGGCACCCAGAGCTGGAGGGAGCTGGATTGGCAGGGCCCCTGCTCTGCCCTCCCAGGACTTCCAGTTCATCCTCAAGGGGGTAGCTCGGCTGCTGTCCAATCCCCTGCTCCAGACCTACCTTCCCAACTCCACAAAGAAAATCCAGTTCCACCAAGAGTTGCTCGTTCTGTTCTGGAAACTCTGCGACTTCAACAAGGTGAATGGGCTCCGGCCCTGCCTGTGGGTAACAGACACGAGGGGACATAGCGGATGACTTGGGGGGGTCCACAGAGTCCAAGGACTAGGATAGCATCTGGGATTCCCCAGCCCAGGAGGGAGAAGGTGCGGGGAGGGGAGTGGGGGTCAGCGGCAGAGCGGGTCCTCTCTCTGACCTAGCCCTCCTGTCCCCTCTCTCATTTCCAGAAATTCCTCTTCTTTGTGCTGAAGAGCAGCGACGTGCTGGATATCCTGGTTCCTGTCCTCTATTTTCTCAACGATGCCCGGGCAGATCAGTGTATGACAGTGGTGGGCCTGTGATGCTGCCAGATTTGGGGTCTTGAATTTGGGTGGGGTACAGCCAGGTGGTCCTGCCTCTCAGGACCTGCCTCAAGCCTGGTGCCCTAACCTCCCACACCAGGTTCTCTTGAGCCCCTAACCTCCCATGTGGGGGTCCCTTGAGCCCCTAACCTCTTAATATGGGGCTCCCTTGAACCCCCAACCATCCATGTGGGGTTCCCTTGGACCCCTAACCTCTCACACGGGGATCCCTTGAGCCCCTGAAGATGGGTTCTCACTCTCAGTTTTCTGCACCCCTCCCTGCTCCATGTGACGCCTCCTGTGTTTGTACTCCAGCTCGTGTGGGCCTGATGCACATCGGGGTGTTCATCCTGCTGCTTCTGAGTGGGGAGAGGAACTTTGGGGTACGGCTGAACAAGCCCTACTCAGTGCGTGTGCCCATGGACATCCCTGTCTTCACAGGCACACATGCAGATTTGCTCATTGTGGTAAGGGAGTGTGCATGGTCAGCCCTGGGGGTTTGCGGTGACTTCCTCTTCTTGGCTGAGTCTGGAAGAGGTGGGTAACTCACACCACCCTTCTTCCTCCCTGGACAGGTATTCCACAAAATCATCACCAGTGGTCACCAGCGGCTGCAACCCCTCTTTGACTGCCTGCTCACCATTGTGGTCAACGGTAGGGGCCCAGAGCCTAACTTACCCATGATCACCTGCAGGTGGTGCCAGGACACAGGCCTGGCTACCATTCCAAACCATATATAGCTTCATAGCCCGGAATAGCAAGCCATATGGTACCACTAAATTTCTAGTGCTGTATAAGGGGCAACAGGAACAGGCGATAAAAGCTTCAGAGTGCCCATGAAGTGGCTCAGCAGGGAAGGGCTCTTGCTGTAGAAGTCTGGTGTAAATGTGGAAGGAGAGAACTATGACTTTCACACACATCATGCACACTCATGCGCATGCACACACACCCCCACACCCACCATGCACACAATAATAAATACAAGTTTTTTTGTTTTTTGTTTTTGTTTGTTTTTTGAGACAGGATTTCTCTGTGTAGCCTTGGCTGTCCTGGACTCATTTTGTAGACCAGGCTGGCCTCAAACTCACAGAGATTCGCTGCCTCTGCCTCCCGAGTGCTGGGATTAAAAGTGTGCGCCACCACAGTCTGACTTATAGCTACAACTTCTAAAAAGCTTCAGACTACACTTTATCTTTTTTGTTTTGTTTGTTTGTTTGCTTGTTTTTGTTATTGTTGGTTTTTTTGAGACAGGGTTTCTCTCTGTAGCCTTGGCTGCCCTGGACTTGCTTTGTAGACCAGGCTGGCCTTGAACTCACAGAAATCCACCTCCCCTAGTGCTGGGATTACAGGCACGCGCAATTTACCTGGCTAGAATATGCTTTATCTAATCCACGTAATTCAAAATACTGCCTCCTAGATATGAAGAAACTATGAAAATCATTGAGGTAGCCTACATTCTGTTTTATATCCAGTCTTCAAAGTCTTGTGTGTGTCTGTCCCATGCAGGACATCTCAATTAAGACTGGCTATGTTGTAGACATTTAATGGCCACATGTGGATGCTGGGTAGTAAAGGTTTGGGCTGTTGGAGTCACGGTGTGCGGATGCCAACAGTATCATCAAGGGCTGCAGGCTGCTCTCTGGGAAGGAGGCAAGAGAGCTCTGGAGCAGAGTGACTTTTGTGGGTGTCTTTTGGCCAGTCAGGTCACTGACGCATCTAGTTTACATTCCTGTTGCTGTACCAAGTACCCTTAAGTTTATTTGGCTTATGATTCCATATTACAGCCCATCACTGAGCAAGGAGGGGAAGTCAAGTCAGGAACGGAAGCAGCTAGTCACATGACATTCATAGCCGGGAAGAGAGAAACGAACAAACAGATCCTTGCTTGCTGCCTGGCTGTGACACTCAGCTTGCTTTCTGCTTAACTGTTCAGGGCCCAGCTTAGGGAACGGTGGATCCTCCCACCTCAATTAACAATCAAGCTACAATGTGATCTGGAGGATTCTTCATTGAGCTCTCTTCCCAGACCATTCTCAGTCGCGTCAGGTTGACCGGAAGCACTAGCTAGCATACTGACCACAGTGCGATTTGAATTCCTGAGTGTCTGGGGGTGGGGGGTGGGGGTGAGATGGCACAGGGGTCCTAAGGGCTCTTGCCGGGTTGTAAACTCTGGACCTCCCCCTTGGTCGCTTGATTCTATTTTATGAGCCCTAAGTGAGTCCCTGACTAACAATGCCAACTCTGAGCACAAGATAGTCCCTGTGCCCTCCCTCTGGGGCAAAAGGCGGGCAACAGGGACACTCAGGGGGTCTAGCTGTGGCTTCCTCTCTGCAAAGCTCTTTGCCAAGGAGGAATACACATCTGACAACAGCAGCTTGTCACTCGTGAAAGATGTCCTGTACCGAGTTAGCAGCCCTGCCCTGTCATTTTATTGCTGGGGACCTTGGGCTCAGTTTATAAGCCTCTCTAAATCCCGATTTCTGCATCTACACCTGTCACCCTGTTCTTCCTTTCTCTGGGTTGGGGAGATGCCTGGGAGAGATGAGCTGAGTGGGCCTTTAAGGTTGCAGGGCTGTCGGGACACTGGAGCCTCATAGTCTCTGGGGGGGACTTTGTGGGGAGGGAATCAGTTGAGGGGGTGGGGGAGGGGATCAGTTGAGGGAGTGGGGGAGGGGATCAGTTGAGGAGGTGGGGGAGGGGATCAGTTGAGGGGGTGGGGGAGGGGATCAGTTGAGGAGGTGGGGGGAGGGGATCAGTTGAGGAGGTGGGGGGGGATCAGTTGAGGGGGTGGGGGGGGGGGATCAGTTGAGGTGAGCTGTTCTGCGCTGGCCTGGAATTTGTGGGGATGGCCTCTAGCAAGCTGGCTTCTCCCTTGCAGTGTCACCCTACCTCAAGAGCCTGTCCATGGTGACCGCCAACAAGCTGCTGCACCTGCTTGAGGCCTTCTCGACCACCTGGTTCCTCTTCTCAGCGTCCCAGAACCACCACCTGGTCTTCTTCCTTCTCGAGGTCTTCAACAACATTATCCAGTACCAGTTTGACGGTGAGACACTGGCCTGAGCCCCAGCCCAGGAATCTTGCCCTTATTGAGTACCTGCAGTGTACCTGGGTATAGAGAGATGCGGGGGGGGGGTGTGTTTCACCCCTCCAGGAGCTCACAGTGAGGCATGCAGTCACAGAGGAGGGCTTTAGGCCGACAGGTGACAGGCAGAGCCACTAGTCAGAGGAGCTGGGAAGCTCAGAGTGGAAAGAGCCTGCGGGCTGTCACAAGAGGCACCTTACCAATATCACAGGTGCAAACCCAGACCTCACCACCGGTTACTCTGTGGCCAGGAGCATGTCAGTCTCTGAGCCCTGGTCCCTCATCTGTAAGACGTTCATAACGAGGCTGCTATAAATCCCTCTCACGGGGTAGACATATTTAATCCCAGCACCAGGGAGGCAGAGACAGGAAGATCTCTGAGTTGGAGGCCAGCCTGGTCTAGAGTGTAAATTCTAGGACAACCAGGGCTACATAGAGAAATGCTGTCTCAAACAACAACCACCATAAAAACAAAACAAAACAAAACAAAAAACCCCTCTCTTAGTGCATATTGGGAAGGTTACTCACAGAAAAAGCACCTGCATAACATCTATCAGCAATTATTGTACTATTTCCAAAATAAGTAAAATTTAGATGTATATATGAGTAATGAGTAATGATAAGGTGGGCAGAAAAGTGTTGCAGGGGAAGGGACGTGTGCAAAGGCCCTGGGGTGGATGTTATGCTAAAGGCAGTGTGGTGTGAGCCAGGATAGAGAGGTAGATGGGGGTACTGAGGGCTCTCCAAGGCTGTGCATCTTGCCCTGACAGCTGTGTGAACCTGGAGGTAGATGCTGGAGGACAGGTGCGGACAGCAGTGTCCTCCTGGCCTTCTCTGTGGCTCACTAAGAGGGGTGCATACTTAATGTTTGGTTGGTGTAGAGAGTGTAGGCTCAGCCTGCCCCACCATGCCAGATGACACCCCAGTAGTGCTCAGCTGCAAGGAGATTTCAAGATACCATAAGGGTACTGAGGAGCTCAGGCCTGAGCTGTTTCCCCACAGCCTAACACCTGGGCATCCCCATAACCTAACATCTGGGCATCCCCATAACCTAACACCTGGGCATCCCCGTAGCCTAACACCTGGGCATCCCCATAGCCTAACACCTGGGCATCCCCATAGCCTAACACCTGGGCATCCCCATAGCCTAACACCTGGGCATCCCCATAGCCTAACACCTGGGCATCCCCATAGCCTAACACCTGGGCATCCCCATAGCCTAACACCTGGGCATCCCCATAGCCTAACACCTGGGCATCCCCACTACCTAATTTCTTGGCATCTTTATAGCTTAATATCTGGGCATCTTCATAACCTAACATCTGGGCACCCCCATTGCGCAATGTCTAGGCATTCCCCCAGCCTAACCAGCCACCATGGCAACTGATACCCATACTCTGGTCCTGTTCTGCTCCCTCTCTGGGCACCCTGTCCAGTTCTTGTCCCTGGGGAAGAAGCCTGCCTGTCTCATAAACTGCAAAGCGGCTCTCTGAGGATAGACATGTTCCTCCTACAGGCAATTCCAACCTAGTCTACGCCATCATCCGTAAGCGTGGAGTCTTCCACCAGCTGGCCAACCTGCCCACTGACCCACCCTCCATCCATAAGGCACTTCAGCGGCGGCGGAGGACGCCAGAACCCCTGTCCCGCGCTGGTTCCCAGGAGGGCGCTTCCATGGAGGGTTCCCGCCCTGCTGCCCCCGCAGAACCAGGCACTCTTAAGACCAGCCTGGCAGCCACCCCAGGTCTGGATGCATCAGGCTGGGATGCTGCGGGGGCTGGGTTGGGGATGGCATTGCTAGGGAGTGGCTTTGTTCCTATCTAGGAATCTGAGGCAAAGGAATTCAACAGCATGTGGGGGGTGGAAGTATTAGGTGTGGGGGTTGCGGGGAGGGACAAGGACAGGTCTCAGAGCTGAAAGTGACTCTAGGAGGGAAGGACAGACATACTACCTCTGCCCTGAATGGGGGGCACACAGGCTCTTGGGTCAGAAAGGGCACTATGTCCCTCCCTCCTGTGTCCCACCCAGGCATCGACAAGCTGACAGAGAAATCGCAGGTATCAGAAGATGGTACCTTGCGATCCCTAGAGCCCGAATCCCAGCAAAGCTCAGCAGAAGGCAGCCCATCTGAGGGGGTAGGTATTGGGCACATCTGGGGGTGGTGTTGAATGTCACTTCATTGGAGGGGTGGGCAAGGCTAGGACACTCCGAGGTTGTTGTATTAAAACAAGGCAATCAGGGCTGGTGTTGCTGAACCAGGGGGAGGGGGCCATTTACAGACCTTGCTCCCTTGTTTACTGGTCACAGCAAAGCCTTGTGACCTTCCTTCCTCATCCATTATCCTTATCTGAGTCTGGCCTTTACCCTGCCTTCTCTGTCAGCCCCCCCCCCCCCCCCCCCGCCCCACCGGCCCTAAACCTGTCAGTGGGCTGGGCTGGGCTGGGCTGGGCTGGGCTTTGGGCCCAGGGCAAAGGGTACAGGTCTGGACTCACCCTCTGGTTTAGTAAACCTCCCCCATAGCCCTGCAGTGGGGCCCCCGAGGAGACACGGTGTTGCTCTATGGCTCCACGCGGTACCCATTCCTTCCCTGGTCATTTTTCATTCCTTTCTGGGAACCAGGAGCCCAACCAAACGTGGAGAGAGCAGCGGCGGTTGTCCAATGCGTCAGCCAGTGGCCAGTGGAGCCCAACATCAGATTGGGTGAGGGACACAATGGGGGAGGAGCTGGAAGCTGGGGTTTGGGCAGATGGTACTCCGTCCCAGGAAAGACTAGGCAAAGGAGACCAGACTGAGGAGAGACAGTCTTTCCAGTTGCGTGACCTTGCCTCCTGTCTGACCTTTTTAGCAGTTGCCCACATGGCCCATTCCTCTGTCAATCACCCTCACTGAGTTCCTCCCCAAATCGCCTCCACTCCCTGTGCATTTCCTGTGGGCCCCGCTGATTGCTCTGGATGGCCATAATAAACGCCCTTATGATCGTGCCATCCAGCCATCCTGGGGATTAGAGGGGACAGTCTTCCGGAAGGCACGGGGCACGGCAGCTGGCCCCTTCACAGGCCCTGCTTGGTGCAGGCCACACTTGGTGCAGTGTCACGCACACTTCCTGTCCTGGGGAGCCTGTGGCTCTGGGTCAAGGTCAAGCCTGTCCCATTGCTCTGGGTGTGGCGGCTTTCACAGATCTTGTCGTGGAAGACAAAGCTGCCGCTGCAGACCATCATGCGCCTGCTGCAGGTGCTGGTTCCCCAGGTAGAGAAGATCTGCATTGACAAGTGAGTCCAGAAACTGGGCAGACAGGCGGCCTTGTGGAGGGGTGAGCCCAGGCGGAATGGGGTGGGTGTGATGGGGGAGGACACATGAGCCTGCTGGAGGCCCCGCCTCTTTGTCCAGGGGCCTGACGGATGAGTCTGAGATCCTGAGGTTCCTGCAGCACGGTACCCTAGTGGGGCTTCTGCCCGTACCCCATCCCATCCTTATCCGCAAGTACCAGGCAAACTCGGGCACGGCCATGTGGTTCCGCACCTACATGTGGGGCGTCATCTATTTGAGGTGAGCCCTGCGAGGGGTAGGGAAGTTGCATCCTGGGGTGGGACCACCCGCCCACCAGGGACTTAGCTCTGGTGTGGCTCCCTCCACAGTGGGGCTGACGTCCAATCGATCCGGTGGAGGGTCAGGATGGGCATGGCCTTGTAGCTGCCTACCTAGCTCTTTCATGGGGAGGGGGGCTTTACAAAGTACCCCCTTCTAGAAGGTGATAGCCCACTCCCCCTGTAGGAACGTGGACCCACCCATCTGGTACGACACTGACGTGAAGCTGTTTGAGATCCAGCGGGTCTGAGGACGGAGACCTGTGGGACTAGGATGGGGAGGACTGGTCCTAGTCCCTAGGGCTCCCCCAACCCACAGTTCTGAGCTTTAAAGGTCCGTTATCAGGGTGTAGGGCAAGTAGGTTGGTCCTGGATGGCAGGTCCTGGATGGCAGGTCCCAGGAGCCCATTGTGGCTGGAGACAATAGGGAGTGGGGGGAAAAAGTGCTCCCTCTGCCCTCTAGGCTGTTCTCCTGGGAGCCTCTTGCTTCCAGAGATACAAGTCCCACCACAGCCCCTTCTCCTTCGAGCCCTGGCCTTGTGCTGCCTGCCCCCAGAAGCTGCCAGGTCACTGTGCCCTAATAGGTTTCTCCAAAAAGGAACCATGTGCTGCCCCATGGGGTACCCGGTCATGGTCAAGGAAGTCCTGGCCACCTCGCCTGAGACTACTGTGGCCAGGCCCTCTCCCTGCCAGGGCCCTAGGGGAAAGAGTGGCTGAGCTGCTGGCCGAGGAGGCTGGGGGCTGGCAGCTTATAAAGCCAGACTGGAGAGTGTGCCTTTAGGGGCTTGGAGTGGGGTTTTGTGGGTCCCCTGTTGCTGACCTTGGGCCAGTAGTTGTTGCTTGGCTGGTAGAGCCTGAAGGATGTCAGTGTCTCTGCATTACCCACTGCCTGGGTAGTGGGAGTGCCACACTCTACTAGCCACAGCTCTGGCCTCCGGGTCTCCCTTGCCCCACCTGTGTCAGTACAATCTTTGCTCTGTACAATCGGCCACTTCACACAATAAAACGTCCCTCTCTGTGCTGTGCCTCTGTGCCTGGAGCTGGGGGAGGTGTCTGGCTAGGGCACTTATCCTCGGGGTAGTTGGGGACTCTACACCCCAGAGTCTATCCCCTGAGGGCTCTTGCCCCCTTAACTGAGCCCTTATCTGTCATTTGGGGCAACCGGAGGGGGGGAGACTGTGAAACTGCACCTGGGCTCTTGCCACCCAGGGTTTAACTGTGGCTACCAGAGAAAAGCCCACACAGGAGAAGCCAAAGGCCTGACTAAGTTCTTTGGATGGTCTCAGGTAGCCAGACAGAGTGCTGAGGAGGCTTAGGTCATCATCTCTGGGCTTGACAGTGGAGCATCATGGGAGCAGGGGGATTCCAGGAAAGGGCAGAGACGTGGCTGCAGGACCAGGGCCACACTCTTGGGGCCTCGCCCTGGACATATTTGTTCTGGGCTCAGAGAGATGGATGGAGTGCTGGTTTTGCTGGCTTACTCACCTTCCTTCCCCACCCAGTGGCTCAGAGGACCAGACAGGCCTGGGGACTGGGCAGGAAGAGGCCATAGTGACCACCCATAGTGAGCCAGTTGCAAAAATGTCCCCGAGGCTCCATTTCAAGAGACAAAGGGTGGATGTCAGGGCTGTGCAAGCCCAGACCCATCTCTTCCTGCTTGCCCATGGATCAGACAGGGAGGATGTGGTGTAGACCACTACTGGGTGAGGAACGGGACTGTCCTGCTTGAGAGCACCATCCTTCCCACCACACCTGGAGTGCCAGTTCTGTCCCCAGGAACAAATGCCACAAAGGCCGAAATGGAATCGATCAAACAAACAAGGTTTATGGAAGCAGGAAAGAGCTGTTGGGTCCTGCCTGGCAGCTAATTAATGAGCTCATTAGGAGATGGGGTGGGGCAGGGGTGCTGGGGAGAGGGGCAGGGCTGCCTGCTAAGCAAGTGCTGGGTTCTGAGCTCCCAGTAGGAATTCTGAGCCTCCTGGATGCCCCTCCCACTGGAGAAATCAGCCTCTTCCAGCCCCCAGACTCCATGATTTCATACTGACCCTCACAGACAGTAGCTTTTGTCCCCAGGTGCATCCTCGACTGTGTGGACTACTGTGAAGAGGCAGGCTTGTGCTCAGGCTCCTTTTCCAAGCTCTGCCCTTTGAGCTCCAGGCATACCCTCTCCTCTCAGTCAGGTTGATGAGATGCCACTTTGGGATTCCCCAGGCAGGTTTCTGCACCTCTTGATGTGTCTGCCCAGATACCCCAAGTGCCTTGGCACTTTTGGGGTTCCTGCCACACTCAGGCCCCCAGGTAGACCTCCACCAGTCCCCCAACAGAGTGCATGCGGTAGAAGACCCCCAGAGGCAGGCCGAAGTTGACAATGGTGAACCAGGTCCTGTAGCCATAGAAGTCCTTTTCTAGCCCATTCTCAAACTCGGGGTGTATGCCGAACGCGGGCATCATCCACAGCTGGGGAGAGAGGAGGCTGCTGGGTGAGGGGAGGGCTCGCCCAGAACCAGTGCTTGCTGCAGCCTGTCCCCACATTATCATCCTGGGACTTTCAGAGCAAGGTCTCCCCACCCTGGGTCTTTCTCATCCCATGACACAGAGGGCCCTGGCTACCTCGGCTTACCCAAGGCCAGGCTGAGCCCCAAGAGGGCTGCTTCTATGCATGGCCACTGGTAGGACCTCCCAGCCAGCAAGCTATGCTGCCAAGCTCAACTGTTTGTGCCCTAAGCCCCGAGCTCAGGCTGTTTCTGCTAGTTACAGCCACCTGCATCCCATTTTCCAAAGCCCAGACCAGCCTTATCAACCTCCCAGAAACCTGCCTTGGCTCTTGGGACCCACACTTCGGTTTCTGAACTCCTGACACAGTTTAAAGTCAATTTATCATTTCTTCTCTGCGTGGACTAGCTGTTGTCCCACATCTGCAGTTTTCAGTGCTTTTTAGAGGCCTGGAGCTAAAACAACCCGGAGTTGTCCCCTCTCTGCCGCTTACAGGCTATGAGAGCTGGGACTGATCAGACAACATAAGCCTCAGTTTGTCAGAGGGGGACGCATAGTAACATTGCCTGTCCTTTAGAGGGACTGTGATGATTAAAAGAGGTGTGGAGATAGTGCACTGGCTTTTGGGTCTGTGACTTAGCAGCCACCAGAACCTACAAGATCAATGCCAACCTTATCCAACACAAGTAGTTCTGGGCTGCTCTTTTGGCCAAATTCAACGGATGATGAGTTCGGTGGTCATTTTCTGATGGGTCCCGTGGCATCTCCCCCATCTAGATCTTACACTTGTCAAAGTCAGAATCTCACACATTTAAAGTGCATTTTGCTAGGTGCTGAGCGCGTTAATTTGTGCCAGGCAGCTTGCAGGGAGCTGCTGGAGACACCCCTGGCTCTCAAAGCAACATCAGGCTCGTTGGGAAAGGGACGAGTGACTTTCTGAGTGAGGGGCTCTGGGTCCACACACCACACCCACGCCCCACGAGTTTTCTGCCCAGCCACTCACCGTGATATTGCAGAGGATGAGGAAGAGCGAGATCTCCTTGAGCATCCTTCGTTTCCAGTTGAGGTGACTGTAGGAGTGAATGTAGGCCCTTGAGGCTCTCCGTAGGCCCTGGCCCAGCTCCCGCAGGGAGCCTCTGCGGGGCAGCTCAGCATCCTGTTTCTCCGGCACACCGGAGAGCACCACGGGCTCCCAGAGGGGGCGGCGGTGCAGGCCCTCGATGATGAAGAGATTCTGGGTGATGTGCTGCAGGATAAGCAGCAGTGAATAGGCCAGGATGAGCTGGTTGAGCAGCTCGTGTGGCTGTGTTGCCACGATGGCCACGATGGAGAAGTAGGCAATGCCCATCTGGCCCAGCGCGGCGCCCATCAGCAGCACCACATCCAGGCTGCGTGTGGGGTTCTTGAGCGTGTCTAGTTCTCGTTCCTCCAGCCCATGGATGGCTGTGCCTGCCAGGCACGCCAGGCTCATGGCGGGCAGGGCGGCCACGTAGAATGCATAGTAGAGGGTGAAGTACTGGCGGGCTATGTCGGGGCCACTCGCCTCGATCTGGAAGAGCACAAAGACGCACACGCCAGCCACCAGTGCCAAAAGGCCCAGCAGGGGCCCGAAGATGGCCCCGTGCAGGCGGAAGGGTGGTTTGTTGGGATGGACACCTGAGTGGGCTGCCAGGCGGCGGCCCACGTTCCTCCACATGACGAACAGCACGGCGCAGCAGATGAGGCAGTACTCGGTGCTGAAGGGATAAAGCATCAGGTAGCCTTTCCGGAAGACCTCGCACACTGTGGCATTGAGGCACATGCAAGTGTTGGTCCCGTTACCTGAGAGGGGGACAGGGCGGGGAAGGGCAGCTTCTCAGGCAGGTCCTGCACTGAAGAGCCTAGTGGCACCGATCACTCTCGCCCACCTCCTGGAGCGTGCTGGATTTGGACGGGACCCAGCCAGATGTTCGTTTTACAGATGTGGAAACATCTGAGGCTGGAGCACAGAAGATTGGAAATCACAAAACGATTTCTGTTTTTACAAAGGGATTCAAGGCTTTGGGTGCCAGACTTTCGTAAAGCACCTCAGACATGCTGTTGCTGATGCCAAGCTTTGCCTCCACGTGCTGCTTGGCTGGCAGAGCAAACCCATCATTTGCAATATGAAATCGGGCTGCCACACCTGAATGCAGCACCTACTGGGGTAATTAGAAGTCAGCCCCTCTGGGTGAGTGGAGTGCATGGTGTCACACACTGGGGCGCATGGGTGCTGGAGGGATTGAGCTAAATCCAAGTCAAACTCTGGGCTGTACATCCAGTACTAGGAAAAGCAGGGGACAGGGAAGCAGCTAAATGCCACCTGTGGGAAACAAATGAAAACCCTCAAGGTTGTTAATTAAAAAAAAAAAAAAAAAAAAGAACCTTAACAGGGGGCTGGAGAGATGGCTCAGTGGTTAAGAGCACTGACTGCTCTTCAAAAGGATGGGGCTTCAATTCCTAGCACCCACATGGCAGCTCATAACTGTCTGTAGCTGCAAAATCTAACACCCTCACACCAACATACATGCAGGCAAAACATCAATGCACATTAAAAAAAAAAAAAAAAGAACCTTAACAGGGGGCTGGAGAGATGCTTAGTGGGCTGCTGCTGCAGGAGACCCAGCTCCAGTTCTCAGCACTCACATCAGATGCTCGCAAACACCTGTAACTCCAATAAACAAGGGATCCAATGCTCTCCTGCCTTTGCTCTGCAGACACCCACCACACTCATGTGCACAGATTCTTCTCATACACATAGCCCCACACAAAACCTTATCACTAAGAATAAAATAAATTACAAAAAAAAAAAAAAAAAAAAGAAGAAGAAGAAGAAGAAGAAGAAAGAAATTAGACTCTTTACCAAAATGCCAAGCATGGCGACACATACTTACAATCCCGGGGCTTGCAAGACCGACATAGAAGGATTGCAAAGCCAGGATTGCAAAGCCAGGCTAGGCTGCATAGCTAGGCTCTGTCTCAGAAAGCCAAGGGTTAGGAATGTGGCTCTGAGGTAGAGCACTTGCCTAACATATGGCCCTGAGTTTGAACCCTTATACTGCCAAAACAGCAAACTTGGAATAGCATCTGACGTGTGTAATACCAACACTTGGGAAACTGAGGCAGAAGATCGAGAATTTGGGGTCAGCCTTGGCTACATAAAACCCTGTCTCAAAAACCGTAATCAACTATATTGTATATGTGAGACGTGGGTGTGCGTGTGCATGTGTCTGCACACAGGTTTGATGTTGATTTGTCTTCTTTAATTGCTTCTCCACCTCATGTTTTGAGGCAGGGTCTCTCATTGAACCTGGAGTTCACTGTTTTAGCTAAACTGACTATCCATTGAGCCCTAGGAATTACACAATAATAATTAATTGAAGCTGTGGGTGTGGCTTGGTGGTAGAGTGCTTCCCTAGTATGAATGAGGCTTTGTCCCAACCCCTGGCCACAGACATGCACACACACACACATCTATGATGTCACTTGACCAATGTTCCTCCTTTGCACTTTTTCTTTTTGTGTGTGCAAAGTACAAACAGAATGTGAAAGATGGCCTCAACATACAGACATGACATGATTCATGTGCTGGGTGTGTCGATGCATGGGAGCTGGTGCATGCAGGTCATGATGCCACCTGTGGGTGGGGCAGGCACATGGGTGTGGCTGAATCCCACAGACTGCAAGCTCCTCATATGGGTTTATGGGTTGTTGCTTCCAAAGGTGGACTATACAGGTTCAGGATTGGCCAGATGGGATAATCTAGGGAGTTTTCTACCCACAAGTCTCCTATTCCTCCTGGCATGTTTAGATATTAAGATTGCATTAGGACAGCATTCCTTTCAGCCCCAAAGGCTTTTTAGTCTCTTACAAGTAAAATACAAATATCATGGGGTGGAGCATGCCTGAAAGACTTGTCAGTGACCAACTCAACTAGAATTAGTGGCTGGCTTGTTGACAGCACCGTGGCTGCAGGGGTTGGAACATGAAGGAGACCATTGATGCATGAAGTGTGTGTGTGTGTGTGTGTGTGTGTGTGTGTGTGTATGTGCAAGTAGAAACCAGAAGACACCCAAGAGGGTGTTATTCCTTAGGAAGTATCTTTTCTTCTTCTTCTTCTTCTTCTTCTTCTTCTTCTTCTTCTTCTTCTTCTTCTTCTTCTTCTTCTTCTTCTTCCTCCTCCTCCTCCTCTTCCTCCTCCTCCTCCTCCTTCTTCCTCCTCCTCCTCCTCCTCCTTCTCCTCCTCCTCCTCTTCCTCCTCCTCCTCCTCCTTCTGACAGTCTTTTATCAGCCTAGCATTGTCAATTAGGCTGGCTGGCTAGTGGGTCCTAGAAATTGACCGATCAGGCCATCCTTGATCTATCTATCTATCTATCTATCTATCTATCTATCTATCTATCTATCTAGACAGGGTTTCTCTGTGTAGCCTTGGCTGTCCTGGATTTTTTTTTTTTTCGAGACAGGGTTTCTCTGTGTAGCCTTGGCCATCATGGACTCGCTTTGTAGACCAGGCTGGCCTCGAACTCACAGCGATACGCCTGCCTCTGCCTCCCGAGTGCTGGGATTAAAGGCGTGCACCACCACGCCCGGCTTTGTCCTGGATTTTTTTTAAGGACAAGAGCTCACTGTGTAGCCCTAGTTGACTTGGAACTCACTATGTAGATGAGGCTATCCTTGAACACACAGAGATCTACCTGCCTCTACCTCCCGAGTACTGGGATTAAAGATATGTGCCACTGTGTCTGGCTATACCTAGCGTTTTAAAATATGGGATCCTAGGAACCAAACTCAGGCCTCTGCTTGTGTGACAATCACTTTATAGATGAGCCGTCTCCACAGCCCACACTTTTCTGTTTAACAATGACCAGACCTTGAGTGTGCTCCCAACTTCATAACTATGTGTGCTTCCATAGTGTGTGTGTGTGTGTGTGTGTGTGTGTGTGTGTACAAATGTGATGGGGGAAGTTCTGGTCCCCTTTGTACCTGCGAACTTTTCCATGAGGGCATCCAGCTCAGCCTCGATCTCACGGTGCATGGAGTCGTTGGTCACAGCCAAAACCCACAGCAGCAGGTTTGTGGCCAGAGTCAGCATGAGGCCACACCTGGAGGAAGGGCCACACTCTGCTCACACTCTGAATAGCTCCCAGGGCCCCATCTTCACCACCCACTGCCGTTGGGGGGGTGACCACTCAGTCTCAGAGGTAGATAGCACGTGGTGATAAGATCCCAGGAGCCCTTAGGAGTCACTTGGGATGCACCTTACACTATCCCACAGCTTCAGGCTCCTCCTGTCTGGGGAAACAGGGTGGGGTGTGGAAACAAAGAGGCCCAGGAGACTCCTCCCAGAGAGACATCTTACCTGGTGAAGTTGGTCTGCACCTGGACACAGTCCTTACAATGTCTCCAGAGCACCCAAGTCTGAAAGAGACAGGGCCTTGAGCCCAGGGGCTAGTGGTGTGCTGCTACATAGGGGAACCATCACAGCTGTGTGTGTGTGTGTTTCGTTTCTTTTTCTTTTATTTTTTTGGTTTTTTTTTTTTTTGAGACAGGGTTTCTCTGTGTAGCCTTGGCTGTCCTGGACTTGCTTTGTAGACCAGGCCAGCCTTGAATTCACAGCGATCTGCCTGCCTCTGCCTCCCAAGTGCTGGGATTAAAGGCTTGTGCTACGATCACCCAGCGCACGCGTGCGTGCGTGCGTGCGTGTGTGCATGCGTGCGTGTTTCCATGGAAGACCCCATAAGGAGGCCTCGGTTGGAATCTTGGCTCTGCCATTTCCTTTTACTGTGTGGCCAGTGGTAAACAACTCTATGCTGTAGTTTCCTCAGCTATGAAAAGGGACTCGATTGCTACTTCTTGAGGAGGGGGAGATACCTAGTCGGAGGAGAATAAGGGTGATATAAATAGAACATAACAGAGAGTCATGGAGAAGCAGGGATATCTGGGAGCTGAGTTTAAGTATGCACAGGCACATATAGGCAAATGTGTTTCTAGATGTCTACATCTGAGAGACAGGTATGTGTGCAGAGGAGCATGTGTGTGGGTGTGGATACACAGAGGTGGGCTGTGACTGCCGTGTGTCTACACCCTGGGGCCTGGAGACATTGCCTATGTGGCTGGTTTTAGTATAGGTTGGGTGGTACGTGTGTCCCCGGAGGTATGGGGGGGGGGCGCGTGAGAGAATGATCACCTGGACACTCATAAAGACAATCTCGATGATTGGGAAGATGAGCTCCACTTCTGACTTGCAGTGAATGTGGCTCACGTCATAGCCCATGCGAAATATGTTCAGGAAGACGGTACAGCTGCCGAAGAGCACCAGGGAGCCTGGCCGGGAGAGCAGGGGAAGGCGGGGCTAGACACCTGCCCCTGGGCACTATCTCCTTCCCCAGCCCTCTCCACCCACGCAGCACCGAGCACTCACCCCTAACCCAGATGGGGCCCGCGTGAGGGTCACGGTACAGCACTGCGTGGGGCTTTCGTGTGGTACCCACAGCATAGTAGAGGAGCCACAACAGCGAGAGGACCTTCAGCGCGGCCAGCAGGATCCACACGTCCCCCAGAGTGACAGCCACATTGTTGAAGATCATGCTACAGATGAAGGCCCCACCCAGGAATACCACGTTGAGGGCCAGGAGCCCCGAGAAGAGCTGCCCCGCCTTCTGGGCCTGTCGGTCTCTCCGCAACAGCAGCGAGAAATGCCGCGCCAGCCAGGACTTTTGCGGTGGGGGGCCTGGGCGCCCTGTGTGCTTGGTCTCCATGCCTGCTTGGTCATAGGTAGATGATGCTTCAGTGGTCTCTGATGCTGCAGAAGGTATGGGTGCAGCCTCAGCAGGGGCTGGAGAGGGAGAGAGATTAAATAGATTTGGCTGGCAAGGGGCCCTGGGTTGGAGCTCAGCCCAGATCCTGGCAGCTGTATGATGAAAACATACTATGGAGCCTCTCTAGTTGGGACACTGGAGCTGCCCCAAATACCTTATGGAACCTAAGGTTGAGACAGATCAAGAGCCATACAGAGGCCCTGCTTGCTGCTCAAGGGCACAGAGGATTGTTTCGAATACATGGAGGGACCATTTCTCCTTCCCCAATCATGACTGGGCCACCTCACTTCTCAACTTGATGCCATGTCCTAAAGTGGGAGTGAGATGATGTTTTTTTTGTCCAGGCAGTGAGGGTCTCTCACTCTCTTTCTCCTTCCCCTCCCTCCCCCCCCCACTTCCTGTCACTGGATGTTTTTCAGAGCTAGGGCGTCCGTCAGCTAAAGTCAGTGTGGACCTGGCAACTTATGGAGGAACTCTGCGTGTGACATCAGTAGGACACGGGGCTGTCTCCCTGATAGTGACTGTCCAGTGTTGTCTTGAGTAGGATCCTCAGGTTGAGTCTGGGCTTGGTGGGAAAGAATACTACTCTGGGGGTGTGGTCTGGAATAATACCCTATTAGGGGTACACTGGAGTATCTAGCTATAGATACTGGCAAGGTCTAGATGACACCCACTGGGTTCACAATAGAGTTTCTTCCGGAGGAGGGATGAAAGGACTGGAAGAGGGAGAGTTCCTTCTCGCTTCAGTGCTCTTCTTAAATAATAATTAAAAACAATTAGTAAAACACAAATTCATCTTAAAACTCATTAAAAGGCCAGGCGTGGTGGCGCACGCCTTTGATCCCTGCGCTCGGGAGGCAGAGGCAAGCGGATTTCTGTGAGTTCGAGGCCAGCCTGGTCTACAAAGCAAGTCCAGGAGAGCCAAGGTTACACAGAGAGACCCTGTCTCGAAAAACAAACAAACTGGCAAACAAACAAAAAAACTCATTAAAGGTTTGGAAGAAAACCTGTGATTGATTTGCAGTGCCTGCCATGTGTACAGGATGGCCGAGGGTGATTGATTTGCAGTGCCCGCTATGTGTACAGGATGGCCAAGGGTGATTGATTTGCAGTGCCCGCCATGTGTACAGGATGGCCGAGGACCAGCACGAGTGCTGTGCACTTGACTTTGAGCTGCCCCGACTTCTGTTTGCCCCCACTCTACTCCCGCCTGTCCTATGAACGCACTGAATTGCAAGAGGACACGGCCTTGACTCTCCTCTTTTCCTGAATGTCTCTCATCGTCATCTGAAGCTTTCTCTCAGGCCAGCCACTTGCTTGAGCCTAGCCTTTGGGCCACCCAACAGTTGCAGTGCTGTCCCTTTGGGCCATCTTGGCCACTGCACCTCCCCAGTTGGACGAAGTTGCAGCAAAGAACGCATGGCTCTACCACTTCTGCATGCGTCCAAGAGCTGCTCCCCCAGAACCCCTGCCACGAGGCATTCTTCCCTCAGGGCTGTCAGTACATACTGACCCACTTCCTGCCTTTTTTTTTTTTTTTTTTTTAAAGATTTATTTATTATTATATATACAGTGTTCTGCCTGCATGTACACCTGTAGACCAGAAGAGGGCATCAGATCACATTACAGATGGTTGTGAGCCACCATGTGGTTGCTGGGAATTGAACTCAGGACCTTTGGAAGGGCAGGTGGCCACTCTTAACCACCATGTCTCCAGCCCCTCCCCCCCACCCCACCTCCTGCTTTGTAATGCTCACAATCCTGGGGAGTTTCTGGGTTTGCAGCTCCTAGCTGTGAGCTGAGCTCCATCTTTGCATCCCACCAGACCCCAAGGCTGTCCGTCCCAGCTCCCACACCGCCCGCCTGCCTGCCTTCCTCCTTTCATTCCATTCTTTCCCTCTCCCTCCTGGTTTCTCTTTTTAGCTTCCTTTATAGACTGGCCCTGTAGCCCAAGCTGGCCTTGAACTTTCAACTCCCTGCCTCTGCCTCCCATGTGCAGGGATTATACACACCTGCGCCGCTGTGCCTCCCTGGCTTCTTAGATTGACTTCTACTTTCCTCTGGAACCTATCTGCTCTCTCTTGGACTGGCTTTCCTGCTCGTGGTGCCTGTCTGCAAAGACAGCCAGTTGCCCTCAGTATAGAGTCTGAGACTTATGTGACTTTTCTGAGTACACCAAGGCAATGTGTGCTAATTAGGGCCCCATCCACACAGAATTCAGGAAACAGTGGCTGCTGCCGCCTTCACCTACCTCCCCAGCACAGCCTCAGGCCCCACCCCTCTCCCCATGGGCTGCCATGCCCTGCTGTAGTTCCCAGAATGCCTCTACTCTGCTTGCCTCCCTGTCTTTGCACATGGCCCCATCCTTTGTCTATGGCTCCCGCCCCCTTGCTCTTCGGCGACTCTAGCTGGTTCTTCAGGACTCAGCCAGGCTAAGCGAGGAGCGTCCTTTCATGCCACTCCCAGCATCCCTTGCTCATTGCATTGCCCGGCATCTTCATCAATGAAGCTTTGCTCTCTCTGTCTGTCCCCCAAGGTTCTCAATACTCCTAATGCTGTGACCCTTTAATACAGGTCCTCATGTTGTGGTGACCCCCCCCCCCAGCCATAAAATTATTTTTGTTGCTACTTTGTAACTGTAATTTTGCTACTGTATGAACTGTAATGTAAATATGTTTTCTGATGATGGTCTTAGGTGACTTCTGTAAAAGGGTCAGTCAACCCCCAAAGGAGCAATGACTCAGAGGTTGGCAATCACTGCTCAAGACCCTACCAGGATACCCTTACTACAACAGCCTTAACCACAGCCTCTCTGGGGCCCTATTCCCCCCCTACACACATACCCTGAGCAGTACAGAGAACTGATACCTTCTGCTCTTCTCTGTTGGACAGTGAAGAACTAAACTTGAGGCCCTTTTCAAGATTTTATAAACAGTTCTCTCTTGTTTGCTGGTCCATGTTGTCATCCTTGGGCCAATTCTACCTCCTCCCTGTCCAGCCCCTGGCCACACCCCAGGCTGCTCCTCTCCATTCAAGGCCAGATAGAAGACTTCATGTTTCCTGGGTGGTCTCTTGGCTCCCTCTTCCGCTCCCACCAACGACCCTCGCCCCGTCTTTTCAGGAGGAAGCGTTCCTTCTACCCAAGCAGGCATGTGGCTACCTTGCTGGGCCACTCCTCTGATGAATGTACACTATTATGGGCTGGTCCCTTCAAGATCTGGCACTGCTCCTGGGCAGAGATGAGGTCCTGTCTACAGCCTCCCGGCTCAACATGTACCCTGGACTCTGGCTGTTGGGAGTCAGGGAATTTCAGCACCTGAGTTTCGGACAGAGACCCTGCCCCTTAACCCTATCCATCCTGGTACAGCCGAAGAGGTGTTTCAGATGGTTATCTTTCACTTCCCTCGCCCAGGTTGCACAAGGTAAGGCTCCCAGGGCACCTCCCTGCTCCTTTGCTGACAGCCCTGGTGGCTCCACCTCATCTTCCCCACAGCCTGCCATCCCTTCCCCACCCCCTGCTGATCAAGAGAGCCCAGATGGCATTTAGCATCTCTGTGATCTTGGCCAAGCTACTTAGTTTCTATAGTCAGCGTCTTCATCCATCGGTGAAATGAATGCACAATTTTGGGATAGTGATGCCTGGTGCTCAACAAGTCCCACTAGCTCATGCTCCATCCAGCTGGTGTCCCCCCCATCTCCCGGAGGGAGCCCTGTATGTGACACACTGGCACAGTACCACTGAGCTCCACCTCGAGCCTAACAAGTTACTGAATGAATAAATGAAGGAATGGATACGTGATTACTACCTCAGGACTTTTGTCAGAACTTAGAGATTTGTCACGTGAAAATACACGAAGAACCATGTCTGGTAGATGTTTGTGAACTTCCCCACAGATCAAGATCCTAGAGGGACTGAAGGGTTGGGGTTTTTACTCAGACTGCAGGCCGTGGGACGCGGAGTGTGTGGAGATCCTGGAAAAGAAAGTTCCAGGTCCTCTCCCTTGGGAAGGGTCACACTCTGATGGCTTTCCTGTTCTCACGTTCGTGGTTCAGTGCTCCACCATCAAGGGGCAAGGACGGTACAATGTAGGCAAGGTGTTAGGGTGGGCATCAAGGGGGGGGGGCAGAAAAAAGCTACGTGCTTGGAACGAACTAGAACTCCATCGCACTTGGCACGCCTCCCTGCATGACGCCAGCCCCAGGGAAGTCCTAGACACCAAACTGGTTTATGGGTTGCATTCAGAGGCGGGCGACGAAAGAAGAGGGACCGTCTGAACCACAGGGCGGGCAGTGCAGGACCAGCTCCAAGAGAGGCTGAGGAGCGCGAAGAGGGAGGCGTCGGGATTTTGTTCCGAGCAGGAGGAGGGAGAGGTCTAGGCAGCCCTAATGTTATATTCTTTTAACTAACCACACATCCAGGTTTCTGGCTTCTTTCAGGCCTGGGCGCCCTATTTGGCCTGTAAGGACCCTTGAACCCGGGGTGAGGGATGAGGTGGAGAGGAGGATGGGGCACAGAGCCAGAGTTGGGGATGCACGATTCAGAGGAAACAACCTCGGGTCGCCCCACTCATTCTGCCCTCCCCAATCCTTGCAGTCCCAGGCTCACGAACCCCACTTTGGAGCAGCGAGTGTGAGGATGAGTTTCTGAGGAAGGTTCAGTCAGCTGTCCCCATGCGCTGGAGCAGGGGAGTCCTACCTGAGGTCTGCGAAGCCATCGAAGCCATCGAAGCCATCGACGCGGTCCCCACCCGCCTGGGTTGCAGCGCGGATCCTCTGGCCAGGTGAGGCCCCAAGCTCCCTGGGACAGATGCCTCGACGCCCTTTCCTCTCCTCCCCCCCACCCCGCCCCCCCGAGAGACTGCGCAGCCGCCGCTCGGGCTCCAAGGCTCATCGATTTTTCTGTTGACTTTGGGAATCTCATTAATCCCTCGTTAATTATTCCACCAGGACTCGGGCACAGGCCGGGCAGCCAATAGCGGGGTGGCTGGGCGAGAGGGCGTGGCGGGAGGCGGGGCGGACGACGGCTGCAGGGTCTGGGTGGGGGCAGCCCCCAAGGTGGAATGGGGTGCTTTGTCCTCAGACACGCCCACTGAGCTGCAAATGGGTCCCTCTCCTCTCTAGGTCCAGGTCACCTGTTTTCCACACCCTCCCTACCTGACCTAACACCAAAGTGGCCTTTCAGTATTATCTCTGTGCCTTAAAACATCACAACTGAAGAGAGCCAAGGTGAGAGATGAGATTAGGAGGCAGAGGAGAAGGTAGTGCTGAGGCCCTTCCTGTGTCCCTTCCCTTTCTGCCTCACATCCCCACCATGCCTAGCCTCAAAGACCTATGGACCTCAAGCTCATGACAGAAGCAAGACTCTTTTGATGTCTCCTGTTTTCTAAGTGTTACTATTTTCACCCCCAAATGTCATCACTCCCACCACAGCCCTCAGCCTAATCCAGGCCTGGTTCTCCCTCTCTTCTGACTGTGAGGCCTTCGTTCTAATCTTTGACTCTTACAAAAAAGGAAGGGGGAAAAAAAAAAAAAAAAAAAAAAAAAAGGCCTGGTTGGTGTTGGTGAGAGGGCTCAGTGGGTAAAGGCACTCGCCACCAAGCCTGTTGGCCTGGTTCCATCCCTGGTACCTATAAAGTGGAGGGAAAGAATTGATTCTGCAAATTGTCCTCTGACCTCGACTGGTACACCACAACAGGTGAATGGGGGGGGGGGCGGCGGCTGGACTCCATGAGACCAATGCTGACCCTCTAGCTTTGGCTGTACCTCCCGCCTGCCTCCATTTCTGTGCACAGCTGTGGCAGAGCAGAGAGGGGGATTTCCAGGGGGTCCTCAAGGACCTCAAGCTTAGGAAGTAAAGGGGGGCCCCTGGGTGTGAGGACTCCCCCAGCTTACTACTACATTCCTATCTGTACTCCTGCTTCTGACACTCCTGAGGTGATTTGAAGGAATAAGTCTACCGCTCAGGGTTAATGAGTTCAGATGGGCAGGACAACCTCCCATAGTTCCATAGCACAGGAGGTTAACAATGGCTGGCAACCATTGCCTATTTCACAACAGCAAACAGAGGGGACTTTGAATGCTCCCAACACACTACTATGGTCTTCGTCTGAGGCACCCAATATGCCAGTGCTCAGATCTGAAACGCCACACTTACAATTGCTATCTATCAATTAAACAGAACATATGAGCAGCAGCAACAAAAACCTCTGCTGCTCAAAAAAAAAAAAAAAAAAAAAAAAAAAAAAAAAAAGAAAAAAGGAAAAAAAAAGTTTGAGGGGCTGGGAGATAGCTTAGTCAGCAAAGTGTCACAAAGCAAGGACCTGACTTGGCTCTCCAGCAGCACATAAAAGCTTGGGCGTAGTGTGGCACACTTATAATACAAGGGCTGGAAGGAACAGGACGATCTCCAGAGCTCAGTGGCTAGGTTGATTTGGTGAGCTCCCTGTGAGAAACCCTCGTGGGATTAAATGAAGGGGCCTGGAGAGATGGCTCAGCAGTTAAGAGCACTGGCTGCTCTTCTAGAAGACCCATGTGGCGGTCGACAACTGTTTGTAGCTCCGGTTCCACAGGATCTGACGGCGCATAAGTGGCAATACCAATGCTGGCTCACGGGTTAAAGCATTTGTGCAGATCCACAGAACTCACGGAAATGACAAACGCCCTGTGGCTGTGGCAGTTTGTTTGCCATCCCAGTCTTAGAAAGTGGATACTCAGACTCCCCAGAGTTAGCCAAATGAAGTGAGCTTTGAATTTGATTGAGGAACCCTTCCTTAAGGAATAAGATGAAAGTGGAAAGGTGGGTGATTCCTGACATCAGCCTCAGGCTTCCACATGCCCTCACACACATGTACGCACACACACATACACACACTCGCACGTGCACACACGTGTGCACACATATACACGAAGACATGCACATGCGTGTGCACACACACACACAATGGAGGACCGTGTGGAGAACTCCTGAGGTTGACCTCTGGCTCTACACCCACCTGCACGTACGTGCAAGTGTTTTTGGCAGAAAGGTTCTGGCTCTTTATAAGCGTGAGCATCAGTTTCCTTCTTTGAAAAGCATGGGTACCAGATGAACTCAGTTCTCCCTAACTTCCCCTGCACCATAGGAAAAGATGCTCACACTCTCGGGCACTCCACTGTTTACTCCTGTCATCGTCACCCACTGTTTAGACAGTCTGCAGCTTGGACTCAGCTCAGCTCACCTACTGAAAAGGTGGGTGTCAGCTAGGACAAGAAGAGGGACAAATGGATGCCTTGCAGGTTTATTGGTTTCCAGGTCCAGACAGTGCACAGGCCACATGCCTGGGGTTAGAGAGAGGACCAGACACTGTATTTCCAGACCCTGTCTAGTCCTGGGGGACGCTGCGGCAGTCGTTTCCCCGGCCTCAGTCTCCCTAGGCTCCAGGGTCATGCAGGAGGAATAAATGGGCATGTCTTGGGTTTGACTTAAAAATGGCATCCTGGAAAAATAAACTTTAGTGAAAATTCTAGTCTGAGGCAGTCAGGGAGTGAGTGCCTGCCTGATTCACTTCCAGGTGCTAGGCTTCCTCTGCCCTGTCTCTGCGCTGAGCTTCAGGACAGTACGTAGACCTCCAGCAGACTGGAGACAGCATGCATTCGGTAGAAGATGCCGAAAGGCAGGCAGATGTTGACGATGGCTGCCCAGAGGGAGTAACCGTAAAAGTCCACCTCCACGGTATTGCTGAAGTGCGGGCGGGCTCCGAAGGCAGGCATGATCCACAGCTGGGGGGGAGGCGGGGTGGGAGAGAGGGGAGAGGTGTGCATTAGGAGCCTGCTTGTGACTTCTGTGGGCTTTGTTGGCCATGAAGGTATGGGGCCCCGGACTTCTAGGTTGGTGGCCATCAGGGACCGGAGTCTCACCCAGGGCTGACCTCCAGCATGTGGCGCTGAGGAAGTGTGTCTAACAGCACTGGCCCGCTCCCAAGCTGGGATCCACCTGCAGCCACTCCTCCCACCTTCTTATCCTGGCCTCCCCATGAGGTGGGAGTTTCATTAGGTGACATGAGGATTTGATGCTAACAGCTGAAAGAGGAGCTGGCTTGAGTGTTGGTGGCAAAACGGAACCAGTCAAGCCTACGGGCTGCCCCGCTTCAAGCCTCCCCAAGCTTTGCTTCTTTGTTTTACGTCTACTCCCTGTCCCTTTCAATGTGTGGAAGAAGTCTAAGGCTAGACTTCTACTTCACCTCCAGTTAAGAACTCAGACCTTATGGCTGTGGGATACGGGGCAGAGGACCAAGTAAGTGTTTAAGACCAGCCTAACCCCTATGTCAGTCAACTCACCCCGTTCTCAGGGGGCATCACATCCTCTCCGGAGGAGGAGGAGGATGCCAAGAGTGATTCCGACTCAGATGCTTGGAGCAAAAACTGCCTTTTGGAGTGTATCCCCCAACAGCAAGGCCAGACTAAACAAACATGGGGCAAGGGCAGAGAGCCCATACGCCAAGTGGGCCCCAGACACGATGAGCTTCTGAGCCTCACTGCTTCTACTGGTGAAGCCAGAATTTTTAATGGTCAACTTTTTTTTTTCTTTAAAGTAAAATTAACTATTGGAAGTCTGCATGGGGGTCATATTCTCAGCCTTGGGCTATGCCTGCATTAAGAGTGTTTCTATATTAGGGATATTCTGAGGTAGGGTTTAGTCAAAACAGCTGGTTTTCTGTTGAGTCAGATTTCATTAGAGGCATTTTTTTTTTCTTTTCTGCTTGTGGTGCAGTTATCAGTTGGTGTAGGTGGGGGATTGGTTAAAGAACTCACCCTGGAAACGGTATTCTAGGGAGCTAGCACACAAGGATGTTCAAGTCCCTTACATAAAATAAATTTTGGTTTGTTTGTTTGTTTTTCGAGACAGGGTTTTTCTGTGTAACCTTGGCTGCCCTGGACTAGCTTTGTAGACCAAGTTGGCCTCGAACTCACAGCGATCCACCTGCCTCTCTGCCTCTTGAGTGCTGGGATTAAAGGTGACCACCACGCCCAGCCTGCATAAAATAATTTACACACTCCTCTAGTATACCTCAAATTACTGTGTTCAGAATATGTAAATATGTAAATAGTTGGTACTTTGTTTTGTTTAGGGCGGAATGACAAGAAAAAAAAAAAAACCCATGTGTTCAATATGGTTGGATTTTTTCCCCTAATATTTTCCACCTGAGGGTTGGCTAAATCCTGGGGCATGGGACTTGCCGTTCCCACAGGAGCATGGTTCTATCTTAGGTACTTCTGTGTTGCAGAGCATTGTCTACACTGGGGCATGGCTATGTTGGGTGTAGCTTTGCTGGGAATCTCTTTGGGGGTACCCTCTTATGAGGGCTTCTGCATTGGGGTGCTTCCTTCCCGAGAACATGCGCGTACTGGATGAAGCCTCTCACTCTTTATACTTGGCTTTGCCAAGTCACCTGGGAGGGGGCAGCTGTTGCGCGCGCACACACCCTTCTTCCAAGCCAGCCAGCCCTCCATCGCATCCTGCCAACAGACTGCTCACACTTACGCTGATCTCTGCAACTTCCTGAGGCTGCTCCAATTATTCTGAGAAGCAAGCAGGTCACAAGCTCCGGGGAGCAGTCACACCTCCTACCTGGGGAGGAGGGCCCTCACCCTCCACATCAGCTCTCAAGTTCCCTCTCACTCTCACCCAGCCCCCATGTCAGCCTTCCCTGGGACCCCCTCTATCAGCTGCCTGCATGCCAGAGGGCTGGGACTGCATTCTCTCTGTGTGCCCCAAAATGCTGTTTGCTTAGAGGCTGCAGTTGTCCCCTCTCTGAATCTGCTCCTATATAAGATCCTAGAATGAACCTGGGACAAGGCAGAGAAGGTTAAGTGATCAAGTCTCCCCCAACCTAGGGACACCCTCCCCCCCACATCCCTCGACTACTCACGATGACGTTGCAGAGCAGGAGAAAAAGAGAGATGTCTTTTAGGCACCGACGTCGCCAGTGGCACCTGGGGGCTGAGATGATAGCCACCGGTTCTTGAGGACTTTCTGGGTTGGGGCTGACCAGCCTTGGGGTGGGCGGGCAGGAGGGCAAGGTATGGATGGCATCCAGGTTGGCGAAGGTGATACCCTGGCAGGGCTCCTTGGGGGTTGTTTCACGAGGCTCAGCCCCAGGGGGTCCCCGATGGAGGCTCTCAATAATGAACACATTCTGGAAGGTGTGCTGGGCAATCATGAGCAGAGCGTGGGACAGGTTGAGTGCCCCCAGCAGGTCCCTGGGGGAGCCCACCACCACAGCCACGATGGAGTAGTAGGAGACCGCATACTGGCCCAGGGCGGCGCCCATCAGCAGGGCCACATCCAGGGTCCGCGTTGGGTTCTTATGGTGGTCCATGGCCCGGCGGTCAAAACGATAGATGACCGAGCCGCTCAGGCTGACCAAAGTCATGAGCCCCAGACAGACTATATTAAAGCTGTAGTAGGTGACCAAGGCCTGCTGGGTGTGGCCTCTGTCTCCGCTCACCTGGACCTCGTAGAGGATGAAGACAGCCAGCCCTACAACAAAGAGCAACAGGCCCACGATTGGGCCGGCAAAAAAGGTCTCCCGGAAGAGGCTGACCCTGGACGGCGGATGGCCGTGGCCGTGGGTAGCGGCGAGCAGCCTGCCCACGTTCTTCCACATCACGTAGAGCATGGTGGAAGCGAAGAGGCTGTACTCGATGTTGAACGGGTACAGGTAGAAGTAGCCTTGCTGGAAGATCTGGCAGATGGCTGTGCTGCAGGGGCACGGGTCTCCTCCAGCTGCGCCACCTGCCCGCTCTGCTGTGGAGAGACGGACACAGGGCTGGGCTCTAGCCTCTCCCCTTCGGCCTTGTGATAAGCGAGGCCAGGGGTTCTCTCCGCCAGTTACACTGCAGCCCAAAGGACGTCACCGTGCCTAGCAGCTCCACTCGTCCCATAATTATTCACTGTGCCAGACACTACAAGACAGATCGGTGCTGGAAATAACAACTAAAACAGCACAAATCTGGGGCTAGCCGGGTGTGGTGGTGGCGGCGCGCACGCCTTTAATCCCAGCACTCGGGAGGCAGAGGCAGGAGGATCTCTGTGAGTTTGAGGCCAGCCTGGTCTACGAAGCGAGTCCAGGACAGCCAAGGTTACACAGGGAAACTTTGTCTTGAAAAACAAAACAACAACAACAACAACAACAAAAAACCAAAAACCAACCAAACAAACAAACAAAAGTCTGGGGCTTGGAGAAGCCTCAGTTTGTAGACAACTTGTCTCATGCAGGCACAAGTGTGACTTTACAGTGTCCGTGTAAGAAGCTCGGAACAGTGACATGGTGGTATACGTCTATAATCCCAGTGCTGAGGAAGCTGAGGCAGGGGGATTCCTGGGGCTTGCTGGCCAACCAGTGCAACTGAAGCTGTGAGGTCCCAGGTTAGTGAGATAACTTGTCTCGGAAAGTAAGGTGGAGGGCCGGTCTGATGGCTCAGCAGGTAAAGGTGTTTGCCACCAAGCCTGCTGACCTAAGTGCAACCCCAGGGCCCCATGGTGGAAGGAGAGACCCAACTCCTGAGCTCTGTACACACACACACACACACACACACACACACACACACACACACACACAGAGAGAGAGACAGAGACAGAGACAGAGAGACAGAGAATCCATAAATATATAAATGGCCATAAAGGATAAAAGAAAAGGAATTGAGGAATTACTTCCCATTGACCTTTGGCTTGCACACACACACACACACACACACACACACACACACACACGCACGCACGCACACGCATGCACAGGCACATGCACACACACCAGGATGTGTCCCCCATGATACCAGGCAGCCCCTTGATGGCATGCCTGGGACTGTGCTGCCCACCCTCAGGATTCCCCAATGACACCAGGCAGCCCCGTTATCAGTCCTTCTGTGCTGGGGTCTCATTGCAGGTTAGGGCCTTGCTTCCAGTTTCCGAAGCCTCCCTTGTGGCAGTAGGGGTTCCGAGAACATGCGGTGTCTTAGTTATCTAGCTTGGTTCCGGACAGAGGAGAAGTCCGGAGAGCTAGAACCAGTGGGCTGGGAAGGACCTTCTTTCTTAGGATAGCTCACTGGCTAAAAGCAAAGGTACGTTTGAACACGTCAATTTTAGGCTCTGTGACCCTGGGCAACCACTTAACCTCTCCTCTCCGAGTCTATCAAATGGAAACATTGATAGGATAGTTAGTTGTTAAGTAGAATGTTTGAGGCACGTGGCACTGCACGGGGCAGTCATGTGTCCAAGTGATGTCATCGTGATAGCCCCCCCCCCCCCACTGGGGTGTTTCTTGTCTTCTTTCCCAGCTGGAAAGGTTAAACCATTCTGTCTCCCTTCTCCTTCCTCGGCCTCATCACCCTTTCCTCAGGAAGCCTACGCTCCTTCACAATTGAAGGGAGACTTGGACAGTATGGCCAAGACTGGACCCTCAAGGATGAGGAAACACGCTGTCTTGTTTCTTGTTGCCTCACCCCACACTTCTGAGGGAGTGCCTGGAGTGGGAGGAGCCCCCACCCCCACCTTCTACCTTTACCACCATGCCCTGGCAAAGGCATGGTTGACTGGCTGTGAACACGCAAAGCAGCCAAACGGCCAGTGCTAACAGGGAACTTACGGGCAGGGGCGAGGCGGGTGTGGCTGGTGTTGCCATGAGAACCACTGTAGGAGTGGGCCTGGTGCACGGACTCATCCACTACGGCTGCCATCCAGATGGCTAGGTTGGTGGCGAGGGTGAACATGAGCCCACATCTGTTTCAGAGTGATGGAGGAGGAGAAGAAAAGACTCGTGAGTCTTGGACTCATTATGGGTCCCTGGCAAAGCAAGGCAGGGTCGGGATCCCTCCCGAGAGAGGAGATTTTGAAGAGAGAAGACAGATGGACCCATACGAACTGGGGGTTGGGAGTTGTACTTGGAAGCAAGACACCACGTTCATCCCTAGTGGGATGGCAGCTAGGAGAGAGCCAGTGGGCATCCCGAGGCTCAAGCCCCACTAGGGGAAAGGGCACAATCCATGCAGTGGAAAGTAAGAGGACAAAGAGGAAGGGGTAGCTAAAACCCCACCCAGGACTGAAAGAGAAGAGCCACACCCAGGATGACAAGGCTTATCACTCATGCCTGGTGAGCCCTTGGCCCACAGACACTGAGCTGTGGTTCTCACCGGGTCAGGTCCAGGTGGGTGTGGATGCAGTCTTTAGCGGAGACCCAGAGAAAGTAAGTCTGTAATGGGAAGAGTGAGGCAGGCTCACTACCGTGTACATGGACTACTCTCTAGAGCCCAGAGCCCAGCCACACCCGCTATGACATTTTTTCTACCCCAGGAACCTTTATACTAACTGATGAGGTTTATTTTAGTTTTCCAAAGGAGAATGAATAATTTCTCTTTCTACACTATATTGCAACTTTGTTTTTTGTTTGTTTGTTTGTTTGTTTGTTTGTTTTTAAATAGTGGCTCTCTCTCTGTTCCTTAAAGTTTGAGGAAATGTCACCTGTAAGACAGTTTCATCTTGATGAAGTTGGAGGGGGGCGCTGGGGTGATAGAGGTGACAAATGGAGTCTTGGCTGCCAAATGATGTACTTTGGGGAGCAAGGTCAGCCTCAGAGACTAGCTCTTGCTCAAGTTCTCAAGGTAAAAATGGCCTTTGAGGATTTTTGTTGTTGAGACAGGGTTTCTCTAGGCAGCCCTGGTGGACATGGGACTCCATCTGCAGGCTAGGCTGGCCTCAAGCTCACAGGTAGGTACCTGCTTGTCTCAAGCTCCCTACAGGCTCACCTCAAACTCATGATGTAATGACGAATGACCTTGAGCTCCTGATGGTCCTGTTGACACCTCTGGACTCTTTCTCCACATCCCTGTTACCTTCTTTGTGGACCAGACCCTGCTCTCATCTGACTAACCCTGAATCTCCGCCATGGGACTTACTTATGGATGCGGGGGTGTCTGTGTTTTCATTTTTCCTGAGCATTCTTCAAACTTACAAAATGTAAAGGACTAAAGTTACATTAAGTGCCATAGCCATATGTGTGTGTGGCACTGTGGACATCTGGGTGGCAGGGGGATGCTTCAAGGCATCCCTGTGGATGTCTTGCTTACATTACAAAGTGAGCTTCTCTTCCGATCCTGTGCGAGAGCAGTCCTGCCTCAGCTTAGTTAGCTCTTTCAAAATGGTCTTTATGTAACACACTACAACAAAAAAACCCTGAGAACCAGGTGTGGTTCACTCCTGAAATATCCCATACTTGGGAAGTGAAATCAGGAGTCCAAGGCCTGTCTGGCTGCTTGAAGTGAGTCACAAAAGGAAAAAGAAAAGAAAAGAAATTGATTTGAACGCGTCTGAAAAATTGTAAGTTACGCGACGCCCCGCCCTCCTGAACAAATATCAAACGTAGAGCTATGGCTGAGATCAAACAAGCCACAGACATAGTCGCGGCCACAGCACAACTGTAGGCAGAGACCGATGCCCTCCATGGACACCCAAGGTTCTGTCAGACAGGGCCAGCTGCCACAACTTGCACCTCTCGGGTGTTAATTACTGGCACCACTTAGTTTGAAATAAAATTGCAGCACCCCTAAGTAGAAGCTCACATTTAGACACCTCTTCATGAGTCAGTGTTTCCTTGTTTATGGCCTCATATGATTTCTCCCACAGTCCAATTCCACTTACTGAATTGCTCAGGGTGGAAGGGGGGGGCAGGGTTAAGTGTGGAGCTCAGATCTCCTGACCTACTGCCAAGCGTCAGGCTTCCCCCCCCCCACACACACACATGGGGACCTTCCTTCTACCCACCTGGACAATGACAAACACAGCTTGGATGATGGGGTGCAGGATCTTGATGGCTGACTGGCACTCAATGAAACTGGAATAGTAGCCAGTCTTGAAGACATCCATGACAAGGGTGCAAATCCCAAACAGCACCAGCCCACCTGGGAACCAGGGCCAGCAGGGGAGTGGTGTATCAGAGAGGCAGGAGACAGGATTTGTAGGGTCGGAGGGTGGGGGGGGGGCGCGGGGTGTAGCTTCTGAAGGTGAGGGGCCTGCTACGTGGGAATGGGTGGGTAACTGGATGGAAGAACAGATTGGGGAGAGTGGCTGGGGACAGTGAGTGGATGGATGGATGAATACCCGAGTGGGGCCACCACTGTGTGTCTGAAAGATGGATGAACGGGGTGGCCTGAGGGTTGAGTGCACAGAAGGGCAGGTGGATGCATGAGTCGGGACGTTGGGAGAATGAGTGAGTAGATTAATGGACAAATGGATGGACTGAGAAATTACTGGGTGGGTGGGTGGATGAGGGCGTGAGCAGGTGGGTGGATGAATGAATGAATGCAGCGGGGTGAGGACAGATAAATGGGGGGTGAATGGGTGAATGGGCAGACTGAAGGGCTGAAAGACGAACGGATGGGTGGAAGATGAGTGCATGATTGACTAGAGAGAGGGATGGGCATCCGTCCAACGTGTCCCCTCCTCTAGGCAGACCTTGGTAGCTGCTATCTTCTGCTTTTCTGCTCACAGTCAAAGCCCTCTACGACCACCTCTCTCCCATCTTTACACAAGGCAAAGAAGCTCCCTCCCCCTCTCTTTATCCTCTAGGGCCCCTTTCTCTTACCCCACCCCCTCACTGCATCCCACCGCACTGAGCTCTCCGGATACCCTCTCCCCAGGGAACTTCACACCTGTCTACCCAAAGTCACACCTGGCAGGCAGGTCCTCCATAAGCCCCAGACTGCAGCTCCCCACCATGCCCACCCCACTTTTGTCCCCATCTCCCAGGGCACCTCGGAGCCAGATGGGGCCAGCATGCGAATCCCGGTAGGGCACCGCGTCTGGACAGCGCGCTGTGCGGAGGAGGTAGAAGATGATCCACAGCGCGGCCAGCAGCATCATGGTGGTGAGCAGAGCGAACACGTCGGTGTCATACACAGCCACCTTGTTGAAGGCACCGCCGCTGATGAGCGTGCAAGCGAGCAGCAGCACGTTGACAGCCAACAGCACCGACAGCAGGCGGCCGCCCTTTTTCCACACCTCGCGGGGGCTGGCCCGAGGACCCGGCAGGCTCTCCTTGGGGTGCGGGACCAGTTCCTCCGACATGGTGGGGGCGACTGGAGGAGGTTGGGGATCACTGCGAGGCCGGGGTCGCGGGGGCGGGGAGGGGGGGAAGAATAGGATTCCAAGTCAACCTAGGGGGCTCTCCTTTCCTCCCTCGTGACCCCTGTATTTGGGAACTAAGGGTTCTGGACCAAGCACTCTGGGAAGAAGGGAAAAACGGAAGGCTGCACCTCTCCCACCTGGACCAGAAATATTGTAGAGAAAGAAGCAGCACCCCTAGGCCGGATCCCTTACAAGGTCCCACTCCCCAAATCTGACAGTCCTCTGGCCAGGAGCACGCACCTGGCTGCACTGGGAGCCAACACCAAGATGGGGGTCAAGGGGCAGCGAGCGTCTCCTCTCTCCCACGCCGGGCTGGACCGGTGCTTTATACCGGAGAGGGCAGAGTGATTTACAGCCACAAGAGCTCGGCTCCATAAACCTCTCAGTCCCACTCACATGATCCATCTTTTCTCCGAGCTGAATTTAGGGAAGTCAGATAAGGTGAGATTTATATTTACCTGTTAAGATCCCCTCACCCTGTCGCGCTAGCGCGGCCAGGGTTCCGGCGCGACCTCATACTCAGGTACCCAGAGGTTCCTCCGCTCCTAGCACCCACCACAACCTAGTGCTCAGAGATCACACTCACTCAAAGCCTGCAGAGCTGACCCCCACCCCCAATGCACGCCGGCACACCCCCAGTGCATCGCAGCTCAGAATCCATCTAAATTTTGGATCTTGCTTGCTGCCCCGACATCGGGACAGCAGTTCCCCCTTTCCCCACCTGCCCTCAGAGTGATCCAAGTTCGGTCTTTCTGTATCCCTACTACTGCTGCCCAGAGAAGCTTGTTGGATGCTGCAAAGTTTGATTTCCACGTGGTGCCCGCAGCAGGCCTATAGTCGTCTAGCGCCCCCTGCTGGAGAACTGTTGTCCAGCCCCACGCGAGTAGGCTAGCTCTGCAGGGACAGCTGCACCGTGCTCTTGCGGTGGGTCCTCTTCCACCTCTAGGCCCACTGTCCTCTGGATCACAACTGCCTCTTTATTCCACCTTCAGACACCATTCTCCAACCCTTGTCCTGTTCCTTTTGACGTGTGAAGAAATCAGGGAGTCCAGTGTCCGGAGCTCTGTCCAGGACATACTACACGTCCCTATCCTGGGCCTCAAGGGCCGCAACGCCGGAGTGGACGCTTTTGGCGCGAGAGAGCTGGACTTGACTTGAGTCACTCCTGTGTGCTGAAAAGCATGGCGTTTAGGACCCAGGGGAAGCTCCTGGGCGGCACCCTGGTCAGTGATAGATCCTCCCCCCCTCCCCGGGTGTGCAGCTCAGATGTCCCGGTAGTCTGTAGTCGGTCTATAATTGTGGCTCTGGCGCTCCGCATCCACCATCTGCGGCAGCAGGGGCTGGCGGCCCAGGCCCCTGCCCAGCCTCTTCCTTCAACTCCATGTCTCAGTCCTAACCTGGCTGCCCTCCTAGTCAGGGGACATTTTTCGGTGTCCCTTGCCCACCCAGCCCGACTCGGACACCATGGCCATGAATGACCAGTATCACCGGGCCGCCAGGGATGGCTACTTGGAGCTCCTCAAGGAGGCCACCCGGAAGGAGCTGAATGCCCCCGACGAGGATGGCATGACTCCCACCCTCTGGGCCGCCTACCATGGCAACCTGGAGTCGCTGCGCCTCATTGTGAGCCGGGGGTGAGTATGCCCTCTGCCCAACCAGCAGGGGACCAGGAACCCTGGGTCCCAAAACCTCACATGGCATCGGTTACCCTCAGCACCTAAGGTGGGGCTGTGCAGCCTGCCATACTTTGAGAGGCACACGTGGAGGGGACATCAGCTGAGCTTGTGACACTTGTGGGCTGGATGTAGGGCTTAGAGGAGAGGCACTGCGATGAGGGGGCTGTCCGTGATTTGAGGGATGGGGGCTTAAGAGTGATTAAAAAAAAAAAGACATTTCTGTGTTGGGGGTACCTGGAAGCAAGAATGAATGGTGGGTAGGAATTGGGCTGAGAAGTCTCCAAGGGGCCAGGAAGTGGGGGGAGGGGGAGGCAGGAAGGAGAGACCTTTGCCTCAACCTAGGAGCCAAAGGCTGTCTTCACAACACCAATGCCTCCCACAGGCTGGGTCTCACACTGACCTGTGCCTTCCTACCATTTCACTCCTAGGATTTATGGGCACTGTCCACACTACCAAATGTCACTGGCTCAGCCTGTGATTAACTCTCTGTGCCCCTCCCCCACTGCAGAACGCAGTAATGTGCAGAAAGGGTGGCTACCCTCCCCCTTACCCCCATCCCCACTCTGGGGTTGTCTTGGGAGGGAGGGTGAACACAAGAGGCCAGGGGTTTGGAGGAGGAGTCAAGCCGTGGAGGATCCAGGGTCGCTAATGTGGCCTGGGGGAGGGGTGCTAAATCACGTAACTGGAAATAACCTACCCATCAACAGTTTGGTAGGGCTGGCGGCCATTGGCCTTGGTGGGACCTGGATAGGAAAAGTATGCTCCAAGAGGGTTTCATGTGAATGTCTCAGGCTGGGTCCTGGGTCGTGGGGTGGGGGGGGGGGGGTGGGGTGCCAAGAGCAGGGGCAGGGACTGAGCTGACCCTGGTTTTTGGAGTGCCTGAAGACGTGGGGGGAGTGGGGAAACATTTCCCTCTCCCTCTGTGTGACTGCTCCTTGGGTTTAGCAGCAGGCGGGAACAATGTGGGGTTAGACAGCTGAGGCATTTAGAGGCCTAGACTCTCTAGGAGCACGTACAGTGCCACTATGCCCTCCCTCCCCACCCCCCATCCATCAGAGAGACTCATGGGAGTATCATGCTGGGCGAGAGGGCTCTTCAAGGCCCTCAAGTTCTACAGAGCAAGGATTTGTGCGCCGTGAGGGAGGCTCTGCTGCTGAGGCATCTTTCCCCACAGTATCCTACAGGACTTGGCAATCAGTAGGGGAAGCTGAGCAGGAGGTGTTGAGACAAGGGAGTGATTCTTCCCCTGGACCTGAGCTGGCCTTGTGGCCTTAGTGTCGGGTGGCCCCCCACCCCACCCCCTCTAGACCCCGAGAGAGAAGATTTCAAGAGAAGCCAGCAGGAGCTAGGCTTATGGACTGTAGTCAGACGTGGAAGGCACAGAAGAGGCCCGCTGGAGGGGGCAAAGCTACCCGGCTTCATAGGGCAACCTGAACAAGGGACAACAGCCCGCCCAGGTCGCCGCCTTCTTTCTCTCCAGTTCTGGCTGTCCCCACAGTCCCCTCCTGGCCCAGGCCAAGACCCGACACCTGCTCTAACACTGGCGTTGCCAGGCCTGGCCCCGCTCCCTGTAGACATGGCTGTGCTCACTGCATGCCACAAGGCACCCTCTCACACTCTTCCAGGCTTATGCCCAGCAGACACCACCCTCTAGTCCTTTTAACACAGTCACCTTGGGACATGTGGCTTCACAAACCACCTCACCTGCCCAGAGACCCAGACTCAGGCCTGGCCCACCGCCTCTCTGGGCCAGCTCCCCGCAGGGCTCATGAATAATTCACCCCTTTCTCTCAGCGCATCTATTATTTATCCCCCTGAGATTCCCAGCCCTTAGTTCTCTAGGGGAAGGCCCGCCCCACCCCGCCTCCTAGGTCGCCCCGCCCCTTCGTGGGTTGGCCATCCCATCCGTCCTCCCGCCCCACCCCTTTCTGTGCTTAGTCCAGATGCGCCCTTAAGCTCAGGATCGCTGGTCTCCTCGAAGTCTAGGTCTCAGCCCCACGGGTTTCTATTTAGGGCAGTGGTTTTCAACATTCCTAATGCTGCGACCCTTTAATACAGTTTTCCTTATGTGGTGGTGACTTCCAACCACATTATTTCGTTTCTACTCCATAACTGTAATTTTGCTACATTATGGCTCGTAAATATCTGAGGTATAGAACAGTTGATACATGACCCTGAGAGGGTTGGGACCCACAAGTTGAGAGCCTCGGCAGTCAGAGCCCACGGTCTGGCTTGCTAAAAGCACTCACCCTTCTTCTCCACATGCTGTCCCTACAGGGGCGACCCGGATAAGTGCGACATCTGGGGAAACACACCCTTGCATCTGGCTGCTTCCAATGGCCACCTGCACTGCCTGTCCTTCCTTGTGTCCTTCGGGGCCAACATCTGGTGCCTGGATAATGACTACCACACGCCGCTGGATATGGCTGCTATGAAGGGCCACATGGAGTGTGTGCGCTATCTGGATTCCATCGCGGCCAAGCAGAGCAGCCTCAACCCTAAGCTGGTGGGCAAGCTGAAGGACAAGGCCTTCCGCGAGGCGGAGCGGCGCATCCGCGAGTGCGCCAAGATGCAGCGCAAGCACCACGAACGAATGGAGCGGCGCTACCGGCGCGAGCTGGCCGAGCGCTCCGACACGCTCAGCTTCTCCAGCCTCACGTCCAGCACCCTGAGCCGCCGGCTGCAGCACCTGACGCTGGGCAGCCAGCTGCCCTACTCGCAGGCCACGCTGCACGGCACGGCCAAGGGCAAGGCCAAGATCCAGAAGAAGCTAGAAAGGCGCAAACAGGGGGGCGAGGGCACCTTCAAGGTCTCTGAGGACGGACGCAAAAGCGTCAGATCGCTCTCCGGCCTGCAGCTGGGTAGCGATGTGATGTTTGTGCGCCAGGGCACCTATGCCAACCCCAAGGAGTGGGGCCGCGCCCCACTCAGGGACATGTTCCTCTCGGACGAGGACAGCGTCTCTCGTGCCACGCTGGCTGCCGAGCCTGCCCACTCGGAGGTCAGCACCGACTCAGGCCACGACTCCTTGTTTACCCGTCCCGGCCTGGGTACCATGGTGTTTCGAAGGAACTATTTGAGCAGCGGGCTGCACGGGCTGGGCCGAGAGGACGGGGGCTTGGACGGGGCAGGCACGCCAAGAGGTCGGCTGCAGAGTTCCCCTAGCCTGGACGACGACAGCCTGGGCAGTGCCAACAGCTTGCAGGACCGCAGTTGCGGGGAGGAGTTGCCCTGGGATGAGCTGGACTTGGGCTTGGATGAGGACCTGGAGCCTGAGACCAGCCCCTTGGAGACCTTCCTGGCTTCACTGCATATGGAGGACTTCGCCTCCCTCCTGCGGCAGGAGAAGATTGACTTGGAGGCCCTGATGCTGTGCTCTGATCTCGACCTCCGCAGTATCAGCGTGCCCCTGGGGCCTCGGAAGAAGATCATGGGGGCCGTGAGGAGGCGCAGGCAGGCGCTGGAGAGACCCCCGGCCCTAGAGGACACAGAGCTGTGAGTGCCAGGTGGAGGAGGGGCGGGGGTGTCGACCTTTTCAGGAGTAGGAGGGTGCCTAACACCATACTGCATAAAATTCCGAGCTGTAACCAACTACAGGAGACCCCATTGTATTTACCACCAGCTTAGGGGAAAAATACTGACAGTTTGATAATTGGAGACTTTCTTATCACAGTTGACACTCAGTGCTGGGGTAACCTAAATGAGGGAAAATGAGCATTTATTATGGATGGGATACATTTATAGTAATCATGGCTAGGATCTTAGAAGCCTTTTAGACAGGGTCTGTTTTGTAGCCCAAGCTGGCCTTGAACTTGTGTAGCTGAGAATGACCTTGAATTTCTGACCCTCTTACCCGCACCTTCCAAGTGCTGGGGTCTGAACCCAGGGCTTAGTACATGCTGGGCAAACAGTCTCTACCCACTGAGCTACACCACCAGCCTCAAAGCTGGGGTGCTTTCAAGCCCCGCCACTCCCCAGGTCCTCGAACAAGTGCTTTTGTTGAGGCCTGAGCTCCGATCCCAGCATGCCACAGGTGAGCAAGTGGAGTTCACTCCATGCTTTACCACAGCTCCTCTGTGCCAAGGCACCCTGGGAAGGAGGGCATAGCAGCAGCATGCATCTCAGTTGCCCACACCCTCAAGGCAGATGTGTCTTACCCACCGCCCCCAAGCCCTGCTCCCAACAGGCCCAACAGCAGCCTTTGAGGCACAACTCCTCCTGTCTGCTGTAGCATCCCACAAGCCCACTGCCCTTCGTTTGGCATCTATAAGGCCTTTACCCCAAATGCTTAGGGCAGCGGTGGCTGTGGGAAGGCAGTATGACTCCCGATTCCATGAACTGGGGAGTCAGTGAACCCTCCCCCATTCCTGACCACCAGCCTGTGGGAAAGGGGTGGTGGTGGTGGCTAAGTCATCAGAGTGGCTGGTCTTGGAAGGAAATGAGGTCTTTGAAGGTTGTCTTCTAAACCCGGGTTCTGTCTGTCTCTTTCTCCACAGATGAAAGGGCTCCTCTCCTCAGACCAAATGAGTTGCAAGTTGCCACAACCCATAGTGGGGCCAAGCGGGCCTCGCAGTTGCCATCCCTGCAACCCCTTCTCCGGGAGCAAGGGTCACATGGGTCATTCCCCTCAAAACCCTGTCCACACTCTGAAGCAAGAGGCATAGCCTGGAGGCACCCAGAGGGACCCCTGCATTCCAGAGCACCACTTCTGAGGGGTGTTGGAGCGCACCCCGCCCGCCCCGCCCCGTGAGCCATCTTCATTGAAAAGCCCTGAATCACAAGAGGACTGGTGGAAGGTCAGCCCCAGAAAGAGATCATGGACTGATTGGCCCTGGAGACTCGATGACATCACGGCTGAGTTAGAAATAGAACAGGGGGACGTTTGACCTGTTGCAGGTACATCACCTGCCCCACCCATCCTCTCCAGCCTTCTTCTATGTGGGGGCGGATGCCTGGGTTTTTTACACCCCTCAGGCTGGAAACTTGTTGCTTCCTACTCTCTGTAATAGAAGAGTTGGGGTACCCCCTCCTCCTACACCCAAGAAGGAGGTTCCCCAGGCAAACTCTTCAGCCAAATGCCCATCTGTCACTCCCCAGCAAATCCCCCTTACACAGAAGGCCAGTCCTCTCTCTTTCAAGCGCTTGCCACGGCCACAGCTGAAAAGCCAGGCTTGGGGAGAGGGCTCATTCTGGGGGCCCAGACTGTTTCCTTTAGCTTCACTCAACTCCATTGTGCAGCCTGGTCTCCCCAGGGTCTCCAGAGGTCCAAGGAGCCTAAGCAAAGTAGCCCCGTGCCCCGCCCCCCCCCCCCATCCCCCCATCCCAGGCCTGGAAGTCACAGGTGGTGATAGAATGGCATCGGCTAACTGCCTCAGAGTCTCCCAGACTTAGACAGGCAGGGGCTGAACACATCCGTGGCTGGCCCAGTGTGGGAAAGTTCTGTGAGGAAGAAGATCCTGGAGGCTGTAAAGAATCTGAGGTCCTGATTGTGCCCAGGCTCCCAAGCCCCCCACCCTACCTCCCCACTCTCGCTCCCCCCCTTTCTAGTCAGAGGATTCCCTCAGTGTCTGGAGGGGCCTGGGGGGCTCTTGGTTCTTCATGGATCGTGGAGAAGTGAGAACTCACTGTGTATCCAACCCTGTGCTGGTATGGAGGTGAAAAACCAGAGCAAAGGCTAGCTCAGAGGTCCCCCAGAGTGTGTCCTCACAGCTCTTCTACCACACTGAGGCTATGGACGTGGTTAACACCCCCAGCAGCCACTCACATACAGGTTTCCCTCCATCCTCCTGTGCATGTGCTCCTCGTCCTGTCAGCAGTGGACGCCCATTGCAGACCCTAGCTTGGAAAGCAGGGAGCAACACACAGCCTCTAGCTCCTCCTTGAGCTCCCTTGACTGGGCAGAGGGAAGCACCTTCAAAGACCTCCGTGTTCTGTCTGGAGGCACGCTCTCCATGTACACTCACTTCTGAGTGAGGAGGAGGAGGTGGCTCCTTTCTCACCTTCACCCTGAGTCTACCCCCAGCCTTCTTGTTTTCTGGGCCTGCCTGGGGCCACCTCCAAGTGCCGACTAGTCTTTCTCAGAGCCCCAGGGACTGCTGTCTCTCACCTCTTCTGACTGTTTACTGCTTCAGCCCCTCCTGGTTCTCCCTGTGCTGGGGTGGGCCAGATGCTGTGATCCCCACTACTGTACCCCAAACCCTTCTCTTGGGCTAATTACATTTTTTGTACACTGTTGTCATGTCTGCCCTCTGTTCTGTAGGCACTGGGGTGGAAGGTGGGCATAATGTGGGGTCTAGTCATTGGAGGGTTCCTTGAGCCCCCTGCCCCTGCACATGTCTGCAGGGCTCAGTCCAGCATCCTGGGACATTGCCCTCCTGTGCTCTGGTTCCAAAGCCTGTAGCAGCTGAGGCCAGGATGGCATTGTCTCTTCCCACCAGGCCCACCTGGGCTCTTTTGGAAGTCAGCAAAAAGCCATTTTCCTGAGGTTCCTGCCTGTCACCCAGGATCTAAACTTTCTCATCCCTGGAGAGTCTCCAGTCGGGGAAGGAGGGAGCCCTCAACTTCCTTAACTATCCCAGTTAAGTGTTTTTAGGGTGCCAGATTTGGTATTCTCTTCTCCCAAAGATGTCTTTCCAAGTAGGCAGGCAGTAGGCTCTGCTTTCTCAGCCAAGTTTGAGGTCATCTTTGTTCCATTCCTAACGACGTACCCGGCCCAGCACCAGTTAGAAAGGTAGGTAGGAAGCCGGGCGTGGTGGCACACACCTTTAATCCCAGCACTAAGCAGGCAGAGGCAGATGGATCAATGTGAGTTCGAGGCCAGCCTGGTGTACAAAGTGAATGCAGGACAGCCAAAGCTACACAGAGAAACCCTGTCTCAAAAAACCAACCAACCAAACAAACAAAAAAAGTAGGTAGGATATAGGTGCTCTGTGGGTAGCTTAGCAACCATCCCATGGTTCTAGGCTACCTGTCTCCACTTTATAGATGAGAAAAGAGTGTGCAGTTGTGACCACGGCTGGTGAGCTTAGTTATTGCAGCTACCTCTGGAAAGGCACACTGGGGGAGGACATAGAGGGTGAGAAAGAAGCTCAAAGACAAGACAAAGTGGGTTGGGGTGTCGATGTCCAGGCACAGTCTAACTGGAGGCGACGGTAATGTGGGTCTCCAGGGGCCAGTGTGGCTCAAGGATGGGATCCTGGGGTGGCAGTAGCAGGCGAAGGGAACTTCAAACACAGATAAAGGGAATCCTTGCCCCATAGACATTTAGCCATAGAGAATATGTGCTTATCAAATCTGGAGGACCGTGAGATGTCTTAGTAGGTACAGGTGCTTGCTGCTGAGCCTGGTGGCCTAAGTTTGGTCCCCAGGATCCATGTGGTGGAAGCAAAGAAGTTGCTGCCATTAAGTTATTCTCTGACATCCACATGTGCACCATAGCACACGCTAGTACATGCACACGTACACACGTGTGCACACACACATACACGAAATAAGTGTAATCCAAACAGAATCTGCTTGTGATAGGTAAAACTTGCATAATTCAACATTGTCCCTCTTGGACTAGAAGAGCGTGCCACGTTCTCACGTCTTTCTGTGTTTTACAAAGGGCCTGGGGAACTTCTTGCTCCGTTGTGCATACAGCCTTGCTTTGAAAAACAAGGAAAGTCTACAAGTTTAGGAAAACGAATAATTGCTAGCGGTGGCTCACAACCATCTGCAACTCCAGTTCCAGGGGTTACACCATCCCCTCTGACCTCTGCAGGCACTGCAGACATGTGGTGCACAGACACACACAGAGGCAAAACACTCACACAAATAAAATAAAAAAATGTAAAGCATTGGCTTGGATGGCTGTAAAGTTAGCATGTTACAATGGAGGTGGGGTGCGGGGTGAATTGGGGTCAGAAGAGTTCCCTAGTACGTGGTTAACTCTTTCATTACACGGAGACCCAGAGGGGAGGAGCTGGCCAAATGCCACAAAACAGCCACAGGGCAAGAGCTCAACTCCTGACGTCACCCATCTCTAGGCTACTGACCACAGATACCGCGATCTCCCTGTGTCCGTGGTACGTGCTTGAATCAAGTGCTTTTTAAAGAAACCGGAGTGAGGAGACATCTGGGCTCAGGGGATAGTCAGGTCTGTATAGAAAAAACTGACCTGCCTCCTCTACCTCTGTTACTGTCTGGGTTTGTGTCCTTATGTATGTATAGACTGGGTGTTATAATCATAGTGGTCACCCACAGGTTATTAGGGTGCATGTTAATGCTTAATCCTGTGCACACCTGTTATTTAGTACACCTCAGTTAATAGTGATCACAGTTATTGCTGGATCTAGAATGGCCCAGGGGGCACCACTCATATTTGTGGCGTGCACAGCTACCCGGTAGGTGGGTCCTAGACAATTCCAGGGAACAGCCTTCCCTTCAGGCTTGCTTCTGAGAGCATGGCTCACCCCTACTCTCAATGCCACCCTGGCTCCCAGTGGAGGGAACAGTAGGAGCGTCTTTGCCACACTAGTAAAGGTGCTGGCAACACAGCTCAGGGAACAGAGAATCAAAGATAGACCAGCCCATCCAGTGGGAGACCCCCAGGGAGGGCCAAAGATGTTCTTGGGGTGTCCGGTGAGCTAGGGAACAGAGAATCAAAGATAGACCAGCCCATCCAGTGGGAGACCCCCAGGGAGGGCCAAAGATGTTCTTGGGGTGTCCGGTGAGCTAAGCATGTTTTCTGGAGGAGTTTCCCCTCATTATGCCAGGATCTGAACTTTAAGCTTTATCATAAGAATCCTCTCGGAGGTACACACACACACACACACACACACACACACTTAGTTTTTCTGAGACAGAATCTCTCTATGTAGTGCTGTCTGTTGTCCTGGAACTTGCTATATAGACCAAGCTGGCCTTGAACTCATAGAGATCCACCAGCCTCTGCCCTCTAAGTGCTGGTATTATAGGTATGACCACCACACCTGGTTATTTTCAAGTTTTTAATTATTTGTTGAAATTTATAAGGTATCCAGAATGTATGTTAAGTACTGTATGCCTATTTAACCCTAACAATAAAACCCCAAACCTTGGGTTGGAAAGATAGCTCAGTGGTTAAGAGCTCCTCCAGAGGACTCAGGTTTGGTACCCAGCACCCACATGGTTGCTCATGACTCTTTGTAATTTGAGGTCCAGAGGATCCCATGCCCTCTTTTGGACTGTATGGGCACTGCACATATGTAGCGTGCGCGCACACACACACACACACACACACACACACACACACACACACAAACATGTAGGCAAACATTTGCTCATATAAAATATAAACAAAACCTTGACCTTTGTTTATGGGAGCGAGTAACTACATTGTCACTATCTTCATTTAGAGGTGGGAAGCGGAGGCTTCGAGCTGTGAGATTTCCTAGATTCTGGAATGTGCAGTCTGAGCACAGGACCTGCACATCCATGAGGGATGCCTTTGATTTGAGACTTCTTGACCTAGGCACGCTTGAGATGCCAGGCAGGTGCCAGGCTCAGCAACAGATGGGGTGAGGGATGGATAGAGGCAGGATGGAGTGTGGGGCTGCAGGCAGGATGCTCGGGGAAGGCATGTGGGAAGACAAATGCATCTCAAGCCTGGTGAGATGAGGGAGGAGGCTGGGGGGAGAATTTTCCCCCAACATGGGAGCTTACCTCTCTCTCTGTCATCTTTCTCTTTGTCCCATTTTATTCTAGAATAGCGTTCTGCTTGGCTTTCTCTTCCCTCCTGATCCCCAAAGATCTCTGTCTCTATTTCTCTGTCTCTCTGTGTCTGTCTGTCTCTCTGTCTCTGTCTCTCTGTCCCTCCCCCCTCCCCATCTCCCTCTTAAAAAGTCTTACTGCATTGCTCAGGCTAGCCTGTGGCCTCAGACTCATCATATAACCCAGGCTAGCCTTGAACCCATCTTCATGCTCCAGATTTGATGCTAAGTAGCCATGACCTGGTCCAGTCACATAAGTCTACAAAAGGGATCTCAAGCTGCCTTTCCAGTGTGAGACTTCTTGACACAAGTATGTCCATAGAACCCATTCTGGCTTCCCAGACTAGTGAGATTCACACCTATAGGTGACCCAGCTGTATTAGTAGAGACACTCACTCGGTCTATTGCTACAGAACACATGGAAGGGCTGTTGTCATTTCCATTTTTTTTTTCATATGAGAAAATCGAAGAGCAGAGATGTTTGTCAAAGGTGCTAAGGTTGGTGTTAGAACTCCAACCTAGGCAGACAAGACTCACAAAAGTTATGTCCTCACCTTTCTCTGGGTGGCTGGTTTGCTGGGTGGGAGGTTCCCAGTCCTTGGGAGGTGGTGGACAGTGGGGAAAGAAGCCAGTATAGTGATGCACCCCTTTAATCCTAGCACTTACAAGGCCAAAGCAGGATGATTGAGAGTTCAAGGCCAGCCTGTGCTATGTAAAGAGACGCTGTTTAAAATAAAATAGGTCCTGTGGGATGGCTCCGTGGGTGACACACTTGCCACACACACCTAGCTGGATCCCTGAAGCAGGCTCCATAAAGCTGTCTGGTCTGCGCACATGCTCCACCTCTCGGGGCAGAGGTGCTGGGATGGTGAGATTTGAACCCCTAATTCTGAGTCTTTGCCTGGCAGTCCCAGCCTCCCTTCACCCCACTCCCTAGCACCTCTCATCACCACTCTGTACACGTTCTTGTCCACCCATTCACTTGGCCTTGACTCAAGCCAGGAGCAGGGGCTCAATTGGCCAGACCTTGGGAGATACGGTGGGGCTTGTGCTGCCTGCCACCCTCCATAGATAGCACAGCTGCTGTGTAGGCAGCCCCTGGAGGGAACACAGGAAGCCCTGGAGCGTGTGTGAGGGATGGAGTGAGGGCGCTGTCAGAATTCTCTGCAGATATGACATTGGCTCCGAGCTCCCCTGGAAGGCTGCAGTTATTTGTGAGCTGAGTAAATGTGTGTCTATGGGTTTGCTCGTTTGTCTGTTCCTCAGTATCTCCAGATTGCCAGGAAGTGTGTGTGTGTGTAGTGTGTGTGTATGTATGAGCGAATGCATGTGTGTTTGTGTGAGGTGTGTGTGTGTGTATATGGTGTGTGTGTGTAGTGTGTGTGTATGTGTGGGATGTGTGTATGTGTGTGTATGTGTGAGTACATGTATGTATGTGTGGGGTGTGTGTGTGTGTGTGTGTGTGAACCTCAGTCCTTGGGAGGGTGTGGTCAGTGTAGAGGGCTGAGAAGTCCAGTGTTCTAGAAGATGGTGGTAGCATGTGGAGCCATCATCTGGCAGGCACACACGGGTCTCCCTGTGTTAGAGTATCTGGTCAGAAGGCTAGCCTGCCCCTCATTAGGATGGTGGGTCTTCTTTTCCAAGCTCCCGTGTTCCCATCTATGAATGGAGGTAACTGTCCCCTCCAATTACAACCAGTTGTGAGGTTAACGAAGCGTGGCTTAGCTCAGTCCTCAACCCTCTCCAGGTGAAGGACCAGCCTCGAGGCGTGGAGGACGGGAGTCTGGGCATCCCTGAGCTGATGGCAGTGGGGGCTGGCACACTGTGTGGTTCCTCAAATCCCCCCACCTGGTCTGTGTGGAATATTCTTATTACAGACCAGAGCTGGGAGGGGAAGGATCACTCTCCTGAGGGTCCAGCTTTTGCTGTGCACACATGCACACCTGTACACATGCACACACAGAGAAACACGGGGAAGGAGAGGGCTGGAGGAGTACATACTTGTCTCCTTGCTGTGAAACAGTCATCTGTTATCAGTATTCATACCAACGCACACTGGGTTTAATTAACAACTTCAACAATTCAACAACACAGTGCTGTTACAATCACAACAGCACAACAAACATCTTTGAATGAAATCTACTCAAGCCCAGAGTGCTCACGATGGCCCCAGCACTACTCCTCTCCAGGGACCCAGCTTCATCCCTTCCACCTTAACTTTCTGAGTGAGGCTCAGAGAGGTTACATCATTTACCTAAGGCCACACAGCAAGTCCAAACCTCGCTCTAGAAACTCTCTTCTTAGAGTTTTCCTCCACATAATTCCCAGCCCTCATGCCCTTTCTAGCCCAGCTACTGTACCCATCAGGCCCAACACACATTGGCTCAGCTCATCTGTATCTCAAGGCAGACAGTGGCACTGGCCTGATGTGAAAGGAGAGAACCAGTGGTCCCCGGAAGACCCCACCAACAGGGAGCTTATGACACCAGCAGTTTCAGTTCTAGTTCTGAAGGGTCTAATTTGTCATGTAACTTTGAGGGTCATCCTGGCCTATGGATCGGCTCTCCGCAAGGTGGGAGGGGCCTTGGAGATCCCCTAGGAGACCTTGGAGCATCAGCAAACTGCCTTCTTCTCTTCCTTCCTCCTCCCTGGATCCCCGAACCATCACTCACCAGTCTTTGTCTCCACAGAATATTGGCAGCCAGGAAGGCTGGCTGGAAGTGGAGGGGGCTGCTCAAGCTGGGGGGGGGGAAGTGGGCAGTGAGGCAAAGCTGGTACTGAGATGCTGCAGGTATAGTCCTGTCCTGCTGGAGCTGGAGGAATTTGGGGTGTTAGTCCCACTCCTCGGCTGGCTGTGATCTGAGCCATGAGCCCCATCACTTCTTTCCTGACTTGCACGGGGCCCCGCCCTGGTGAATAATGCTAGTTGCCTGGGGAGCTGAGCCTCATTGGGTCTTTGATGAGTTGAGGGGAGGTGAGGTAGAAATGGGTGGGGACAAGGAAGGGCCAAAGACTCGGGCAAGTAGGCCTAGACCTTGGAAATGGTTAAGTTGCTAGCAATAAGTGTCACCCCACAGCCCTCCAGGGCTCTGTGTCCAGTGACTCTCAGTAGCCCCCCTTTGGGCTCTGGGCCAGGGTGGGACTCTGGCTTACCCCACCCTGGCTACAGCAATAATTAACCCCATGAACTCAGCACATAAAGATTCAAATCACAGGGGAGCAATCGTCGATGCCTCAGGAGGGGAAACTCCAGAGGCCTGTATTTCTAGCTTCACCCTGCCTCGCTGTCTCTGCCTGGCTGGCACCTCTATCCCATTCAGGGTGTGTGGGAAGGCCTATTTGACCCTGCCTTAGACGACATCTTTTCCATCATCTGAGTGTTGTTGTTTTTCCAGACAGTGTTTCTCTGTGTAGCCTTGGCAGTCCTGGAACTCGCTCTGTAGACCAGGCTGGCCTCGAACTCAGAGATCCGCCTGCCTCTGCCTGTATATCTTCCTCCCTAAAATGTCTAGTCTGGTGGTGGGGACGCTAGGTGGAAGATAGGGAGGGAGAAAGGCAACACCCTTTCTCTGTCTAAGAACTGGACTTGGAGTTCAGCCATTCGGAAACTGGGGCTTGGCACAGACCGGTTAATTTCTCTGATCTTTCATTAATTGAATGAGCAGGATTAAGTTTTTTAAAGTGTGTGTGTGTGTGTGTGTGTGTGTGTGTGTGTGTGTTGTGTAGCTGGAGAAATAGCTCAGTGGCTAAGAGCATCACTTTCCTCTCTTAGGACCTGGGTTCAGTACCAGTAACGAGGTAGGCTTTTTATAATAAAAAACAGTAACGAGGTAACAACCAAATAACCAGGTGGAAGCAAGGGGGAGGAGGGCAGCGTTACATCATTTTCATTAGCTGAACACAAGAAGAATCGATTTTGTTCTGAGCACAACGTATCCAGGTGGCTAGGGTAGGAGAGCTCTTGGGGGCTTTCCAGCTCTCTGGGAGTAAGGACCATAGCAGGATGTTGTGGTCTTAACTCTAATAGAACATACATTTATCTTTAACCCAAGCAGAACATGCATTTATCATCTATTGTTTTTTTCTAAGCAGCAAGCATTGAACCTTCCTGGTTCCAGGCATCTGTTCTGAGAACTTGAACTGAATTTCACCATATAATAAAAGTGGAGACTCATGAGTAAAATGGCTTCTGATAAGCTAAGAGCGATAGCTGGTGTTTCTGAGGAGCCACAGTTGTGCTAGGAACTAAGTAGGTCTCAATGGAGGGGATTTGGAACATAAGCAGGTTACAACACCACCTCAGTCACACGGGTGGCAGCGGGATCAACACAATGTGAGGGAGAGAAAAGTTCTCAAGTCTCAGGCTTGGCTGCCCCATCCAGTGGACACTTTGTCCACCCACCTCCCCTAGTGGTGACTTCTCAACACATTTTCTCCATAGCCAGCTATCCCATCTCCTGAATCGTTACCTGGCTGCAAAAGTCACTTCTGCTAAACCCACACTCAGAGTGGACCCCCCCCCCCACTTCATGCGCTCCCTATCTGCAAAGTGAGTCCCTGGGTTTTCTGCTTCAGCAATCCAGAAATAGCTATGTTCTAGGTAACCAAATATGAAAATGCACGTTTGTGAGGAAGGTCCTGAGGTAGTCACAGATGGCTCAGGTAGCAGAGGGGCTTGCTGCCAAGCCTAATGACCTGAGTTGGGGTGCCAGGACCCACACAATGCAGCAAGATGAGACTCCCACAAGTTGTCTTCTGAACTCCACATGGACACTGTACACATTTATACGTGCAAATTAATAATTCAATGAAATAAAAATTTTAAAGAGAAATACTCGGGGTTGGGGGGCTAAGGACGCAGAACAAGGCCAAGGTGGAGACTAAGAGGAGATGGAGAGGAAGTGGGGGGACAGCTAAGGCCTTCGTGGGTCTTCTTCTTTCCCCTAGCCTGTTCCCTCTCCCCCAGATTGGTTCTTGTCTCAGGGACACCCCACCTCTCCACCCAGTGCATTGACCTGGCTCCTCCCTTCTCAAGTTGCTTTGGCGCAGCGGGCTGGCAGGGAGGCTGCATCTAGGCTCCGCCTAGGTCACGGGGTTAAGGCTCCAGCTGCGAGTGATTCGTACCTCTCGCGGTGACCTCGCCACCTCGGGGCAGGAGGTGGCCCAGGCTGGCGCGTGGCTCCGCTCCCCACCCTGCGAGTGTACTCTACTGGTCAGCGGCGCACACACCTACTCCTCCAGTCCTCGCTTGTCACCAGCCCCCTGTGTTTAGGGAACCCATGGAGCCCGCTCACAGCGCGCCCCTGGGGGACAGCTCTGCTGAGGTGCTGCTGAGCGAGCTGGAGCGGCAGGTGCAGGATGTGGTGCGGACGAGCTCGTGGTGGGAGCGCCATGGTGTGGACTGCGCTGTCCTTGCTCTCAGCCTTCTTGCCTTGCCAGCGGGTGAGAGAGGAGCACCGGCTGCGGGGGGGGCGGGGGGGGGGCCGGGCGCGCGGTTGAAGTTGGTGCAAGCTGGAGGGGGAACCTCGGGATTCCAGGATTCTGGATTCCACCTCCACATCCAAAGTCGAGCTGGGAGTGCCCACCCTATGTCCCGCTGGAGGTGGGAGAGAGTCCGCTGCGTGAAAGTGGTGGAGGGAAAAGTTGCCCAAGGAGTCCTGGAGGGATGGGGAAAGGGATGGTGACGTGCGGGGAAGGGAAGACCGTGTTCTACAGGGCACAATGTGACTTTCAGTCTGCATCTCTGCTAGGGCTGGGGCTCGGGACGCTGACCTGGCAGAATGAGACAGCAGAATATCCTTGGATTTTGTGCCCCAAATCCTACAGAGACTGTCCTCTTTGCAGGGTTTCTGTGCCTACGCTTCCATAATATCCTGGCCTTTGCTGCTGGCATCACAATCTTGGGTGTGTGCCATTACACACTCACAGTCAAGGGCAGCCACCTGGCCTCTCACAGTGCTCTCACAGAATCCAAACGATGGAGCAAGATCTTGATGATTTTCTTTATGGAGGTGAGCCTGGCAGAGGTGGGGTATCTCTGTGTGTCCATCCACAAGAGCAGGCAGCTGCTGCAGTGGGCAGGTCGATCCAAGTGTGCAGTGTGCAGCGTGCAGCATGCAGTGTGCAGTACAGTTTGTGTGTATGTGTCGGTGTAGTCCTCCAAGCCTTCGAGAGGGACTTGGCGTTAGGGAGTGGGCACCCCCCCCCCCCATGGCAATGGACTTGGCTTATCTTGTGATAACTTTCATTGGTTGGGCAACAGAAACCTTTCTCACAACATAATTCCTGTCCCTTTATCTTCTTACCTCTCTGTAGCACTAGGCCAAAGGTGGACAGACTTTCTTCTTCCTTCCAGGATGCCTGCGACTGTCCATTCTTGCTCCGAGGTTGTGTTGGCTCATAGAAGCAATCGGAGCTGTGATCAGGGCAGAGGTAGTTTTGTCAGTCACACTCTGCAGGTAACGTAGTCGGGGGGGGGGGGGTCTCTATTTTCCAACCTTAGGGAATAACTCTGGCTTCTCTCTAGGACTGGTTCCCACATATGGTGGACTGCAGATCAGCTCCACCTAGCTGGCTTGTATGGGGCGACATCTCTGTAGCCTTTACGAAGCCTTTACAAAGCTTTGATTGGAGTCCCAGGCCCAGTAGTTGCCCTGACCTTAAGCAAGGTGGTTAATTCTATATCTGGGGTTAGTTTCTTCACGGAATCTGCAAGTGTGAAACACTGCCTCCTCATTAACCCTGCGAGGGCATTGGAGGATGAGCCAGTGCAGACTTTCCAGAGGCTTTCCATGAACCATGGCCTTGCTTAGTGCTTTCTACCTGGTGGGGACACAGCAGCAGCTGCATGGGCAGCGTGGGCTGCTTCTAAGGATGTTTGTTCTGTTGTTGTTTGGTGCTTGCTACCTGAGAGGCTGCAGAGCCTGGAAGGGGAGGGGGGCATTCGCAGGTGTTGGTATTGGGTTACCTGGTGCAAAGGACAGACTCTCGTAGCCTGGGAACCTCAGAGGGTGCACAGGACCCTTCCTGAATCCCTGGATCTCACTTATAATCCTGGTCCCTCCTCTCTTTCATCCTCCTCTTGTCACCTACACACTTGGAGACACCATCGCATAGGACGTCTGGTCTTAGGCTCTGGGTTCCTTAGTGGGTCCCACAGAGTCTGCGGCTGCAGGCATCAGTTGAGTCCCTCTGGTTTTCTTTGGTAATCCAGCATTTGATAGTATCATCTTGGGACCTGCTGGCTCTGAGCTGGTGTGAGACCAGGCTCTCTCTGATGCAGTGGCTCGGAGAACTGGAATAGACCGGCTAGAATAGGTCTACCACTCTAGGCTGTATTCACGTTACCTTAGCCACACACACCACACGAGTTTTCTCTGAAGACCCCTTTCTGGCCTACCTGAAGAAAGTTCCCACCCTGCCTTACCTAGAAAGCAGTCTCTATCCTGGTTACATCACCCGGGCTGCTAGGCATAGCCTTGGATATGCCAGGGAAGGATGCCATGCTAGGATGGCTACCAGAAGGCCGGGCCCAAGGTAGAATGAGTAAGCCACATGGTTTATGTCCTGAGTTTGAGAAGGATTAACCTCTGAAAGGCTTCTAGTGTCACAGGCAAGGATGCTCCCATGTGTGGGCGGGAGCCAGCCATGCCAGTCACAAAGCTATTTATTATGTTTCTTCTTTAAATCCTCCTTGTAGACTCAGCTTTGTGTGTGTGTGTCTGTGTGTCTGTGTGTCTGTGTGTGGGGGTGGAGTCACAGCTGGTCCACTAGGAATGCCACACAGCCTGCTGTGCCCTTTCTAGAGGGATGTCACACAAGGGAATGCCTGTCACCATCCACAGGCCCCTGTGGTATCAACCACAGACTGTGCCAAGCCTAGTCATGATCTTCATCTGCTCCCCATTGGCTGAGTTCAGTGCAGCCCCATGAAGGCTGTGCCCTCTGGCCCTTCCCTCATGTCTTCCCACTTGATCCCATCCAGGACTCTTGTTTGAATAAAAGTGGCCATGATAGATAATTTTTTTTTCTTGGTGTCAGGGATTGAACGCAGGCCTTTGTGCATGACAAGCGCCTGCTCCATCTTTGAGCTGTACCCTAGCCCTTAACCCTTAACTATAGTCTCTCTCTCTCTCTCTCTCTCTCTCTCTCTCTCTCTCTCTCTCTCTCTCTCTCTGTCTCTCTCTCTCCTTTTACATTTCTATTTAGAGGACCAGTGCAGATATTCAGTACAAAATACAGTGCTATATACAAACTTTCAAGTCTTTTTTTTTTAAATAAAAAGATATGAGAATCTACATTTTTAAAGATTTATTTATTTATTATACAATGTTATGCCTGCTTGTATACCAGAGAGGATATCAGATCTCAAGAGGAAGCCCCAACCCCCCCATACCACCCTCAAAACATTGGGGGGGGAGGGAGGATGTTCAGATTATGAGTGCTGTAGAGATAGAGAGCTTTTGGGGTCTTGCTGAAGGCGCCCACTGCAGAGGTTGGTGAGTGGTCTTAAGAAGCCACACCAACCTCGAGGCTTCTGGAACTTTTTCTGGATCTGGATGAGGAGAGAATCCCTTGGGTAAGACTTGTAAATGATCCTTTACATCTGGGTGCGGTGGCGTTTATCTGTAATCCCAGCACTTACAAGGCCAAGCCAGAAAGACAGACAGAGTTCCAGGCCAGCCTGGGCTACATGTTCAGACCCTACCTTAAACAATGACAACAAAAAAGGCAGCTGCGGGTGGAAAAGATTCTTTTTTTTTTAGATTTTATTTATTATGTATACAGTATCCTGCAGGTACACCTGCACACCAGAAGAGGGCACTAGATCTCACTATAGGTGGTTGTGAGCCACCATGTGGTTGCTGGGAATTGAAATCAGGACCTCTGGAAGAGCAGACAGTGCTCTTAACCTCTGAGCCATCTCTCCAGCCCCAAGAATCTATTTTTACAAGTAACGCAGCAGCATGTGCTTATTTCCATTGTTTTTAGGCAAATAAGTAAAGGACATATAAAACATACTACAATTCAACCTTCCTCTTTTCTCCCCAACCACCGTCCCCCCCCCTCTCTCCCTCTCTCTCTCTCTCTGTCTGTCTGTCTCTGTCTGTCTGTCTGTCTGTCTCTCTCTCTCTCTGAGAGAAAATCTAAATGGGACTGAGGAGGCTGGATGGGGTTAAGACTCTTGGTGCTCTCGCCTTGTTCGGTTCCTGGCACCCATGTTGGGCAGCTTACAACTGTCTTATGACTTCAGGGGATCTGGTGGCCCATTCTGGCCTCAGATGGGCCCTTGGGCATATGTGCCTACTCACACACGGACACACACATACACACAAATGAGGGCCTGGGCTTGTGCCTGGGACTTTGTTGAGAGGCCTCCAGGAATCTGTGGGTACCTATCTCTAGATACACAGTTCCGGTCAGGCTCCAGGCTCTTACAAGGGAAAACATTTCATTAGGGCTGGCTTACGGTTTCAGAGGTTTAGTCCATTATCGTCAAGGCGGGAAGCATGGCGGCGGGCAGGCAGACATGGTGCTGGAGAAGGAGCCGAGAGTTCTACATCTTGATCCGCAGGCAGCAAGGAGGAGACCGTGTCTACACTGGGTGTAGCTTGAGCATATATAAACTTCGAAGCCCACCTACACAGTGACGCACTTCCTCCAACAAGAGCTTACCTACTCCAAAAAGGCCACACCTCCTAACAGTGCTACTCCCCATGGCTAAGCATGGCCACTCCTATCAAACCACCACACTCTCCACGAACAGTTACTATTGGCCTGCAGGAAGAGAGGGAACTGGCACCACAAAGATGGCTCAGAAAGTAAAAGCATTCACACATAGTCCTAGTGACCTGAGTTTGGTCCCTGGAACCTGCATAAAGAACTGAGTCCACAAAGTTTTCCTCTGACCTCCACGCATGCATCACGGCATTTGTGTGCCCACACACATAACACAAACACACACTAATTAATAAAGCAAGTAAAAGGAATTAGCTTCTTCCATTATATGGGACAACCCTGGGGTATAAAACATACCAGTGGGCAAGGCAGGCCTGACTCTGAGACCTGGTCCTCAGGGCACACCCCTGCAGTCTACCCACCTCACAGCGGCTGAAAGCATCTTCACCAGCATCCGCAAAATCTTCTGGCCTGGATAAAACACTTGAAGCCTCACATCTGCATGCTCATTTACATACATTTGCATAAGAAACAACCTAGCACCTCTTTTACATTCTGAGTGAGTCGAGCCAGTGAGCCGGCGGGGTTTCTGTGATTGGCGTTGGAGAATCCCATTGTGGACTCTTGTCAAAAAGAGTCACTCAGGAAAGATATTGGCTCAGTGCATACTAGTACCCAACGTCCCTCGAGCCTGCATGGTGGGCTCTTTAGGAAATGACCCCCATGCACCTTCAAATCACCCTCAGATCCTGGAAACCTTTCCCTGCTGCCCTGAGCTCAGGCTGCCCAGTAGTGTCACGAAGGTACAGCCTTTTTCCCAGGCACACACACAAAATTGTGGTGGATTTCAGCTTTACCTGCACTGACAGTGTCTCGGGTTTGAGGAGTTGCCTGGCTGGTGGCTAGTGGGAGAGTGGCAATCCAGGGACCCAACCTCCTTGACCCTAAATGCTCTGCAGAGCCACACCGAGTAGATGGCGGTGTGTTGCCAATCTGGGGTCGCACATGCTTGAGAGATGATGGACAAGGTTGGTTGGCTGTGGATGCAGAGGGGGGTGGACCCAGGAGTGATAGGGTTCGGGGAGAGGGGACGTGTTCTTGAGGCTCCTTGGGTTCTGCTTTGTTCAGATGTGTCCAAGGGACTCAGTGCCCTCTTGGCTTTCTCTCTAGGTATGCACTGCCTTTCCCGCAGAGTTTGCTAAGCTCAACCACGTCAATATGCACCATGGCTACACCAACGTGGTGGGGCTGGGAGACTCGAGCACGTGGAAGGCGCCTTTCTTCAACCGCTACATTTACATGTTCCTTGGGCCACTTTCCATCCCCGTCTTAACTCCACTGGTAGCTCTTGGTGAGTACTGGATTAGACCTGTCCCAGCCCTCTTTCCTTCCTTCCTGTGGACCCTGCTTTGTAAAGATAGCTGGGAGTCAAGATGGCCAACAGCAGCCAAATGGTGTGGAAAGGACCCCAGACCTGGTCCAGGGCTGGTCTTCACTTACTGGCTGGTGACTGTGGGCCGGTACTTTGCCTGCCTGCCTCAGGCTCTTCACTTGTTCAAGGATAGTGTGAAATCATAAGGAGACCACGGTGTAAGAGAGTTTTTGTAGGGGCCTGGAGAGATGCCTTAGAGGTTAAGAGGGCTTCCTGCTATCCCAGAGGCCCACACTTCAATTCCTCGCATCCATGATGGGCAGCTCGCAATCCTCGGAAACTTTCAGCTTCAGGGGAATCAAACAATATCCCAGGCTTCCATGGGCAGCAGCTCTTACACACACACACACACACACACACACACACACACACCATGTGAGGGGGGCCACTTTGTAGATGCCCCACACAAACCACATTGCATGCTACAATCATTGCTCTCACTGGACAGTGCTCAGCAGTAGGAGAACAGGGCTATGGAGCAGACCTTGGCCTTGGCCAGGCTGCTTCAGACTTACACTTCCTCATCCATTCAGAAGGCAGACCTCCTTTTTGTATTGCCTGGGTTCACTGAAGACACCCAGAGCATCCCTCTACCTTAACACTCCCGGTTACCAGGGAGCCTGCTCACGATGGGTCCACCTTAGCATACTTCTTGCCCCTCTGACAGCGCATTTGAGGAAGGAAGAGCTGAGGAGAGCCCTGCGGACATTGGCCTTCATGTCCCTGGGCCTTTATTCTCAGTACTGGATGTTCCTGAACGTGTCAGGCATCAAGAGCCCCAGTTCAGCGCTGGCCTGCATGCTGCTCTCCAGATCTCTGCTCGCCCACCCCTTTCTCTACGTCAACATCTTCCAGGTAAGCCCCCTTCTCCTGGATCCAGGCAGTGAAGAGGAGCATTTATAGGGATCCGACAGGAGGCTAGACTCAAGGCTTCGGGAGAGAGAGAGGTCACCAAAGGAGGCTTCCCCCAATTTCTGCTCCTCCCCTGTCCCGGTGGGCCATCACAGGAAGTCTGGGTTTCATTGAGGCCTTTGGTTTGTCCTGGAGAGACTCTCCCTGTTTTCTTCTCCAGTTTAAACCCTACTCATTCATTCAGGGTCAAGTTTGGGCACCCCTTTCTGCTGTTTCGTTCAACTAGTCCATACAAGTACCTTCTTGGCTAGGCTCCATGCTGGGGTAGGGTACTTGGAGGTGAGCAAGTACTCCAGCCAAATGAAGACAAGTAGATGGGACACAATGCGGGGATGAAGACATTAGCTGTAGATGTGTTGAGCGCTGGGAGTTGCTGAGAGAGATCTAACAGGGGTCTTTACCCATCGGGAAACAGGGAGGTCTCCCTATAGAAATGGGGCCAGATCTGAAGGCTGAACTCCGGGTTGTTCTCAAAGACCCTCCATCTCCTGCCCCTGCTCTTGGCCTGCCTCACGGCATTGGCCAGGCCCTCACTTTTCTCTACTTGAGTTTTGACACACAAGTTAAAAAAAAAAAAAAATGCCACCAGTGTGAGGCATATGGGGTCACAAGAACAAGCAGGGAAAGTCATGGACATAAAAGTCATGGGCCCTCAAAAAATGCATAGAGAAAGCTTTTCATTGTCCAAATGGAGGGAAGCCCGGATGTGGGACTCAGCTCACTGTAGTCTGAGTCAGCACTGGAACTGGGCTAGACTCCTGTTTTGCACACCCATAGGGTTCCACAGGCCCCCATATGCTTGGTGAAGGCAGCCTCAGGGCTGCCTAAGCCCCTGCAGGGTGTGATCCGTATGTCTATCACAGCACATCGGATTGCCCATGTTCTCCCCGGACAAGAAGCCCAGGCGGATTCACATGATGACCCTGGGAGTGCTGAATCTGCCACGGCAGCCAGTGCTGGACTGGGCATTCGGCCACTCGCTCATCAGCTGCCATGTGGAGCACCACCTCTTCCCCCGGCTCTCTGACCACATGTGTCTGAAGGTAGCCAAAGGCTGGGCAGAGGGGTGGGGGGATGGGCCCGTGTGAGGGTGGACAGTGGGAGCCTCCGGGTACATGTGAACCCTGAGTCCCCTCATTGGCCTCTTCAAAGGTCACCTAGGAAGGGCAGCCTGGAGTATAAGTGACAACAGGTTTTAGGTCAGAGTCACATGGGTTTCCTAGTAGCAGTGTGACTGGGCAAGTTCACTGAGCCTCACTTTCCCACACAGGTAATGGCTAGGGCTGGACAGAGGAGAGCTCCTGGGGCAGGCGGGCCAGCGACTCAGAGGGCTCTCCTGTGTGTCTCTCTCTGTCTTTCAGGTGAAGCCCTTGGTATCAAAATTTCTTCATGACAAGAAGTTACCCTATAATGAGGGCTCCTACCTGGCTCGATTCCAGCTGTTCCTCAGTCGCTATGAGGAGTTAATGGTGCATGCTCCGCCCATCACCGAGCTGGTGGGGCTTCAGTGAAGGCTGGGTGCCCTCCCTAGCCCAGTCCTGGCCCTCCTGCACTACTGGTCTTGTGGGGGAGGGGATGGGTACAGCTGAAATATAGTGGTCTCAGGCAGACTGGGAAGCAGAGCAGGTTGGGGGGCCTCCCGCTGTTTGCTTTTCTGGGGTTTGAGTGGGGGTGGGGTGCTGGAAGAAGGGACAGAAACTTCCCTTCCTAGGTGGCTCAGGCTATGAACCCCAAGCCGCTTATGCCTCAGCTGATTCTATCTCAGGAGCCCCCCTTCTGCATCTGAGCCAGGGTAGGGATAAGGGAGCTTGTGACAAGTGAAGTGGGATCCTACGTCCAGGTGGAGGGGGGTACAGAGAGAAGGGCCAGCCTTCTGGTGCCTAGGAGCCATACACTTCCTAAACTGCTGCTTCCTTTTGTACTTTCTGAGGGGCTAGGGCCCCTCCCTACGGCCAACAGGGTGAAGTCATCGTTGTCATTGTCACCATCATCACCACCACCACCACCATCATCATCATCATCATCATCATCAGACACCCCTAGTTCTTTCACTGAAGGACTCTGTGCTATACTGGGCTCATCAGCTCCAGGACCCATAGGATCAGTGAGATAAAAGTGAGTGTATTTCCAGGAAAGTGCTCCAGAGGGAAGCAAACGCAGGCACAAAATTGGAGAAAGCTTTGCATGAGACCTTGGCTAGCTCTAGTCCAGACTGCTTTGTCCCTTGCTTAGAAGGATCCAACCTGGGTGGTGGCTGAGGCCGGAGGAGGAAAACTGGAACTAGGCCCGCAGGGCAGAGAGGGATGAGCAAAGGGGGTGGGGTGGGGGAGGGCTGAATAGGAGAGTTGAAGATCAAGGCAAGGCTTGGCTGGGGAGGGGGGAGGATGGCAAGCTGGGTGGGAATCTAAGGGAGCTACTAATGTCAAACCTAGGAAGACACTGAGCTGGGAGACCATACTGTGATCCAGCCAAACAGGCAACTGAGAGAGGCTGAGGATGGAGCCAGGGGATGGAGCAGAGGGTCATGGAAGGTGGAGAATGAAGGAGGGACCTGCACCTGGCTAGGGCAGATAATTCATAACCTAGCTTCTCACCTCAGCCCTACTGACATTTTATTTGGCTGACTTTTGCCAAGCTGGGCAGAGTGCTGACCACAAGTCAGAAGCCCAAGTCATGCCTGTGTCTCCTGATATAGTCAACTGTCTCCAGAGAGACAAAACTGTCCTTGACTGACAACATACGAGTCATTCTTATGTGTGCTTTCTCAATTAAGTCATTGCACGGAAGAGTGTACTGCCCCGATGATGGGATGCTAAATGCTAGCAAGAGGGAACCCATGGGTGGGCAGGCACCTGGGAAGACCAGCCTTTTAGAACCCATTTCTGGTGCCTGATGTGGCTTAGTGCTGTCACTGCACTGGCAATCCTTTTCCTGCTATCTTCTCTTGGCCCTCCCCCAGCAGAAACCACATCTTCCAGAGCCCTTCCTCCCAGCTATGGCTGTTGGCAGCCTGTCCTTTGGGCTCCTCCTGGACAGGGCCTGTCTGACCTGGCAGTGGCTTCTAGCTGCTGTTGGCCCCTAGGTGGCTCTCTGCCTCCTTATCTCTGCCCAGAGTTCCGCTTCGCTCATTCCTTTTTGAGTGTGTGCCTTCTGTTCCCTGCTGGGAGGCTTGCTCACAGCAGTTTTGGACACAAGCCACCCTCTTGGAATGGGGTGGGCTTGGCAGTCGCCACCACCTGCTGTCTTGCTATCTGTTATTGCTGCTCATTTGAAATGCATTAGCAGTTAAGAAGGGGCCCTAAGGTCTGAGAGTGTGATTCATCAAACTGCAAATTCTTCCCATGAAAAATGCAATGTCAGTAAAGGGTCCTGGTAGCATACTGTAAGCTAATGATTAAAACTATCCAACTGTATGACCAGTGACTCACTGTTATTGATCTGAGCCTGAATGGGCTTCATTCCAGGGCAGCAGCTAGAGGCCCTGGTATCAGACCTGACTGTACATACCACGGCCCACCAGGAGCAAGTTAGTTTTCTCTGAGATGTGACTATCTGTTAGTCTCAGGGTATGGGCAGGGATACAGAATGAAGAGGAAAGATTAGGGGTGCACAAAGAACTTCTGGGGCTTTGCAGCGTCCTCTGGTCTAATGTGGAGCAGCAAAAGGGAACGAAGACACCGACAACCACAATTATAGCCAATGTTTGCTTACCGCAAATACAGATTTCTTTTTTCTGAGACAGGGACTCACTCTATAGCCCTGGCTTGTTTGGAACTCACTTGGTGGGTGGCTGGCCTTGAACTCACAGAGATCCATTTACTTCTACCTCAGTGGTCCTCAACCTTCCTACCGCTGAGACCCTTTAATACAGTTCCTCATGCCGTGGTCCCCAACAATAAAATTATTTTCGTTGTTACTTCATAACTGTGATTTTGCTACTGTTATGAACCCTAACACGAATATCTTATCTGTGTATATCTGATACGTGACCCCTGGGAAAGGGTCATTTGACCCCTCCCCCCAAAGGGTCCTGACCTACTGTGAGAACCACTGCTCTTCTTCTACCTCTGCAGTGCTGGGATTAAAGGTATCCCAGGTATCCCACTAGGCCAGGCTGGCTGGGTTTTTTTTATCTGTCATCTAATTTTAATCTTTAGAAGTTAGAATTTTTTCCCTCATGCTATAAATGGAGAAAAGAAGAAACTGAGATTAACCCTGTGCAATTCAGACTAGGGATCTGCAATCAGCGACTCCAGAATCCACACCGTTGACCCTCAGAGATGTTGCTTCTCAGTGGGAAGACCTGTAGAGATTTTGGGTGTTTGAGCCCGAATTTATCTCTCATTCTATGCTACAGGATAATTGGTGAATTTATCGTTAAGATTTTTTTTTTTTCTCAGATAGGGTTTCTTTCCGTAGCTCTGGCTGTCCTGGAACTCGCTCGGTTGACCTTGCTGGCCTTGAACTCAGTGATCCACCTGTCTCTGCCTCCCGAGTGCTGGCACTAGAGGCATGAACCCCCCCCCCCCCCCCAGCTAAGATAAATTCATTAGGGACTGAGGTTGAGGCTCAGAAGGTAGAGTGCTTGCCTAGCATGCAGCAGACCCTGCAGTCAGTTGTCATCATTGTATGGATAACGCCAGTAATTCCCAGTACTCAGGAGGTAGAGGGATGAGTTCAAGGTCATCCTCAGCTACATAGCAAGTCAGGGCTAGCTTGGGCTACATAAGACCTTGTCTAAAATAACAAACAAACAAAAAGCGAGAAAGATAAAATCCTTATGAGCACCCATTGGATGCTGGGCACTGCGCAACGCTCTGGGAATGAATGAGTGAATGAGACTGGCCCTTCACATCACCACCTTCATGAAACCGACGTACCAGTGCACGGTGTCGTACATGTAAATATGCTTTTGTTTTGACCCCAAGTGTGGGATGTGAAATAGACTTATGTGAGGGTGTGTGGTGTTTTCCTACTGGAAACAGATGTGAAAGAAAAGATGATGTTTGTCCACTAGAAGAGGAACTGCCTCTTGTGGGAGCATGGTCTTTATCATCATCATCATTATTATTATTATTATTATTATTATTTTTTCTTTTTTGGTTTTTCGAGACAGTGTTTCTCTGTGTAGCCTTGGCTGTTCTGGACTCGCTTTGTAGACCAGGCTGGCCTCGAACTCACAGTGATCCACCTGCCTCTGCCTCCCAAGTGCCGGGATGGGGACATGGTCTTTGCCACCTGATAAACAGCCTAGTACAGAATCTGAGAGGAGACACGTAATGAACCCCAAAACAAGAGGAGGGGCCCTTTTTTTTTTCTGAGACAGGGTTTCTCTGTATAACAGCTCTGGCTGTCCTAGAACTCCCTCTGTAGTCCAGGCTGGCCTCTGCCTCTCAAGTGCTGGGATTGTTTTTTTTGTTTTTTTTGTTTTTTTTGTTTTTTTGCTTGTCTTGGCATCCTTTCCTACTCTTTGGCTGTTCATCGCTCCCCTTCGAGATGCTCCTAGAGAGAACTTCTAGGTTCTGGCTGCTGCTCCGGGTTCCGGTGGCTGTGGTTGTAGTCACCTTTGCTGAATTTCTGGTTTGCTGTTTAACAGCTCTGCTGGAATCCTGCTGACTACACCACTGGAATTGCTCCAAGGAACTGAGTCTAAAAGGTCTCCTTCTCCTGTTCCCATGAACCTCTTTTCTCTCCTATCTAGGGTAGGTGGTTTGGGAGGGAGGTATATGCATTAAAAAAAACCTCAAATAAAGTGGCTTTGACAAAGTTCAAAGTCTACAGCAGGGTGTCAAATAAACTTTGTGAAACAGTCCAGCTAAGTATTTTGGGTGTTGTGAACAGCATGGTCTCTGTTACAACGACTAAACTGTGCCTAAAATAGCCACATGAACATACTTCAAGCCTCAGGGACCATGTGGAACGGGGAGCAGAAAGACTAAGCACTAGAGGTTGGGGAAGATCAGGGCAAAACAGTGTCTTCTGGACGTGATAGGACCGCTGTGTGGATGAATTCACGGCAGCCTGGGGTTGCTGACACAAGATCAAGCCAGTGAAAATTATAGCATACAAGGGCATCTTGTTAGGGTTTCTATTGCTGTGAAGAGACACCGTGACCACGGGAACTCTTATAAGGTAAAACATTTTGTTGGGGCTGGCTTAGACTTAGTCCATTATCAACATGGTGGAAGCACCATGGAGTGCAGGCAGACGTGGTGCTGGAGAGGGGCTGAGAGTTCTTTATCTGGATGCTCAGGCAGCAGGAAGAGTGATGCTGGGTCTGACTTGAGCACCTGAAACCTCAGAGTCGGCCTCCAGGGGCTCACTTCCCTCAACAAGGCCACGCCTCCTAAAGGGCCATGCTAGCAATTGTCATTTAAACCATCCCGAGGGGAGAAGGGTGTACAACTGAGGGTCTAGTGACAGTTGATGTCTTCTGGGGGAGGGTGAGTCAGTTTTCTTTAAGGGTGTGGCCCCTGGTAGGTGTGCCATGCCATGAGTGTATGGGCAACACAAACTGGATTCAGCGGGCTATTAAAAAAAAAAAAAAAAAAGAGGACATGAACTTGCAGTTGTGGGGTGAATCTAGGAGGGACTTGGGGAGAAATAGGAAGTGAATATGATCACAGTACATTGTATAAAATTCTCAAAATTTAATATAAATATATATATTTTAAAAATGAACATTTTAGTGTCCCAATAAAACTTACTTATAAACAAGTAATTCTCATGCCACAAAATTTTAACTAGGTTACCATTTAAGATGATGGTTCAGTGGTTAAGAGCACTTGCTGCATTGGCGGCAAATCAGAGTTCAATTCCCAGCACCCATGTCAGATGGCTCACAATTGCCTGTAACTCCAGCTAAGGTGGTTCTGAAGCCTTCTGACATCTAAGGTGCTAGCACTTATGAACACACACACACACACACACACACACACACACACACACACACACACACACACACACACACCAGGCACTCACCTGGGAGGCAGAGGCATGCGGATCTCTATGAGGTAGAAGGCAGCCTGGTAACAGAATGAGTTCCTGGATAGCCAAGGCCACATAGAGAGACCCTGTCTCAAAATACAAAACAAAACATTATATATTGTAATTAGTTATTGATGAAGAGATATACTCAGTTAAGAGCACGCACTGTTCTTCCAAAGGTCCTGAGTTCAATTCCCACGTGGCAGCTCACACCCGTCTGATGCTATCTTCTGGTGTGCAGATAGACAGGCAAAGTACCCATAATTTTGTGGGTCACCAAATAGGTCTGTGGGCAGCATTTGGCTTGCTTTCTAGTCTTGAGGGGCAGGCTCAAAACACAATGACAACTAGAGAATAATACTTACCTCTAAATAAGAAAATGGGGAACCAGGTGTGGTGGCGCACACCTTTAATCCCAGCACTTGGGAGGCAGAGGCAGACGGATCTCTGTGAGTTCGAGGCCAGCCTGGTCTACGAAGAGAGTCCCAGGACAGCCAAGGCTATACAGGGAAACAATGTCTCGAAAGTAGAGCAGAGGACTCCCGGGATACTTACTGTCTGGTTCTCAATCTGGGTGTCCGTCACATTAATACACCTTATGGTTTCACAATCAACCAAGCTATGATTATAATGTATGCACTTTTCTGTATGTAAAACTTCAATTAAAAAGAATCTCTTTGCTGCTGCTGCTGCTGCTACTGTAATTGTTTTTGTTTCTTCAAGACAGGGTTTCTCTTTGTAGCCCAGCTCTCCCCACTCTGTACATCAGGCTGAACTTGAACTCAGAGATCCACCTGCCTCTGTCTCTTGTGCTGGGATTAAAGGTGTGCACCACCACAGCCTGGCTAAAAAATAATCTTAAAATAGTGTAAAAAGTATGACATATAAAAAGGGGGAGGCTTCCGTTCTAGATTATTTTTTTCTTTTTAAAAAAATATTTATTTAATTTTAATTTGTATACATTGGTGTGGGGGTGTCAGATCTTGGAGTTACAGACAGTTGTGAGTTGCCATGTGGGTGCTGGGAATCAAACCCAGGTCCTTGGAAGAGCAGGCAGTGCTCTTAACCACTGAGTCATCTCTCCAGCCCCCATTCTAGATTATTAAACTCTTACACAAGGCTCCAACAAATCAGCCTAAAAGTCAAAATGGAGTCACTTACCACGAAGCTCACCGAGGTGACACCCAGCCTTTTATCTGGCCAAGAAATCCAGACTAGAGTCAGGCCAGTCAGCCAGTTTCAGTTGGTATGATGACATTTCCACTGCCACTGAACCTTTCACAAAAGAAATGGCATGTTGTTTTGTGAGACCAGGTATCAGTCTGCAGCCCAGGCTGGCTTTGTTGCTGAGTTACATAATAGAAAATTGAGCCGGGGGACAAGGGCTGCAGTTAAAAGGTAGAGCAATTGCATAAGTGCCTGGGTTCAATCTTCAACAAAAATAAATAAGAGTCAGACGCTGTGGAGATGACAGGATAGGTTAGTCTTCCAAGAAGGAGAAAGACCCTTAGGCAAGTCTAATGTTTGTCTGGCCAAAGATGACACTATATCCTGTCCTTGTTGTAATTATATTATTGGTGTTGCGATTGAATCCAGGGTCTTGTGTACATTAAGCCAACACTCAGGCATCCTCAGCTCCTGTTTTTGTGTGGCAACTATTTGAGGGTAAAGCTGCTTGCCCCAGGCCTTACATGAGTCTGCCCCACCCCAGGAACTCACGTAGTGGAGAGAACCAACTCCTACAAGCTGTCCTCTGACTGCTGCATACCACGTGAACACTGTGGCACGTGTACACTGGCCCCCATAAATAATAGGTAAATGTAATAAAAATCTAAAAATAGATATTGCTTATACATTTTTGCATCAATTTTCTTTTTAAAGATACAATTATAATATGCATGATTTACCTAGATTATTAAGCTTTTGGGTGCCCCTTTAAATCTGGGTGCCCCTAAGGTACCGCTGTCTCACCCTGATGCGCGTATTGCAAAACGGGGATTGAAGGTCCGGCTCTGTTCTCAGTGCCACAGAGGAACCTCTTCGCGTGTTTTCTCCTCTACAGTGGGAAGAAAGTGACAGAAATAAGCTCTTCAGAGTTTAATACTTTTCCTGCTTTGACACGCACAGCATTGTTTGGGGCCACAGCAGTTCAGCACCCGGACTTAAAAAAACAGGCGTCCAGGAACAGTGGTGACAGAAACTTAGGAGGTCTGGGCTCCTGATTGGGTGACACAAAAATCACTCAAGCAGAAAGACACCCTATCAAAAGGCACCGGCAACGGAGCTTCTCGTCATCAGCGGGCGACTTGAAGTAGTAAAGCAAGCTCCTTTCTAATTGGCTCCTCATTCCAAAAGCAACTGAAACAGGATAAACGATTCGTGTTTCCTCAAATCTAGACTTCCGGCACCTGGAGGGATGAGGAAGACCGAACAGAAATTTGTAAAGTTTTTTGAGGGTGGGACGTTCTGAGGCGGGGCTTAGGAAGCTTTGGGGGCGTGGCTCTCTTTAGGGGCGTGGTTATTTTGGAGATCAAGGTAGAGTCTCAAAAGTTGAGCTTTCTTAGGACGCTGGAGGCGAGGTTTGGGGCGGGGATCAGTGATGGGCGGGCCCAGAGGAGTGTCCCCGGCGGACTGCAGGACTAGAGCTCAGCACTAAGGAGTAACTGCACGCAGTTCCGCCTGCTCGTTGCTGTTCTCAGCCATGGGTCCGCGCTGCTGGCGCTGGTGGTCCGCGTGGCCTCGGGTCCGGCCCCCTCCCTCCAGGAGCACTCCGAGTAGGAGCAGGGCTCGTGGGGCTGCACCAGGGCGACGGGAGGCCTGTGGTCAAGAGCAGGGGTCTTGAGATCAAGAGCAGGCAGGGCTGAGGCAAGGCTGGAGAGAGGCGAAGCTGAAGGTGTCTGATCTTGCTGGAGAAATGGGAGTCTGTGCAATGAGATGTAAGGCGTCCTGGGTCAGACACGGGTCAGTAAAGGCTAAGAGGATAGACCATGAGGTCCGCATGTGTGATGGATGCGGGGTGAATGGAGGTTAAACAGGGAAATCTGAGGTGAGGATATGGACAATAGAGTTCTGTTGGTAAAGAAGGAATAGAAAAAAGCAAGATACACAGGGAACCCCACAGGAAAAATGAAGTGCTGTGCAGGACAGCTTCCGGGGGGCTAATGGGGTCCAGCACAGGCTATTCCTGTCAGCATAGCATGGCTATCGGTGAGGTATGGGGTCCTGGATAAAGACAGCCTCTGGCGTTCAGATGAAACGGTGAAGCTTTAAGGAACAGGAGAAGGGAAGATGCAGGTGGACAGAGTTGGTTTGGGGTGGTAGGGGAGCGTTGACTTGACCTTGCTGTCCCCTCCTCTGCCTAGCCCCAGGCTTCTGCCATCATCAGTTCTGCACACAGGAGAGGACCCCTCAGATCTGTGTGGTTGGCAGTGGCCCGGCTGGCTTCTACACAGCCCAACACCTGCTGAAGGTAAGCCGTCACTCCATCCAGCTTCCTTTCTCACCATCCACCACAGGTCTGGGTAGGCTCCAGGCCTTTGGTTTGCCTGATAAGGAAGGGGGGGCTTCCAGTTCATCTAAGCTGTGTCCTTTCTACCCGATTCCACACGTAGGTCTGAGGCTCCCACCTACGCTCTCAGCTGTGAGAGAAATGTGTTTGTCCCCTGGCTGGTGGCTAATGACAGGTGGGCAGCTGTGTCTGCTTCTCTAAGTAGTGAATTCTTTTTTTCATTCTTTGTTTTTGTTTTTTCAAGACGGGGTTTCTCTGTGTAGCCTTGGCTATCCTGGACTCACTTTGTAGACTCGGCTGGCCTCGAACTCACAGGGATCCACCTGCCTCTGCCTCCCGAGTGCTGGGATTAAAGGTGTGCACCACCACCACCTGGCTTTTTTTTCTTCTTCTTCTTTTTCATTCTTATGGGATGGCCTTAAGCCTTCTCTCATCCTTTTACACTTCTTCATCTCCAACCTTGTACATCTCAAGGCTATTATGTCCTCAGCTTTGCTGCCTTCCCCATAGCCCCAGCCCTCCCCAAGCCCAGTATCTCCTTTAAAGGCCAAGGTCTCAAAGCTTTCAGTATTAGTCTTGCCAGACAGGCCTCAAGGCTACCAGATATACAAGACTATCTCAGACATGAGGGCAAAAGAGGAAGGGGGGAGGGGCTGGAGAGAAGGCGCCATGGTTAGGAGTGGGAATTGGGTACCCAGCACACCGTGGTTCACAACTCAGCTCCAAGGGATCCGACATCCTCTTCCGGCCTTGCTTGCACCTTCATTCATACACATGCCCACATACACATAGCTAAACATAATAAAATATTTAAAAAGAATAAGGGATACCAAGATTGGCTGAGATGAGGCAGCATCTGAACTTTAGAGGAACTTGTGTTATCTCCCAGACAGGAGAAAGGGTGGTTAGAGTGACAGCACAGATATTTGAAAGGTAGAGTGACTCACTGGCCTGGCTTACGTGGGGCTGACACTAGGAAGGTCTGCCTCATGGAGACCACTGCTGAGAAGTGACTCATTCATGACCCCACAGCTACTTACAGTGATGCACACAGGTCAGCATGATCAGACTCTGTTCTCCAGAAAATGTACATGTGATGTGCACTGAAGACCCTGTGTGAGCTTTGGCCTGGATGTGAGGAGTCCGCCTGGAATGCGAGGCCACTGCTGAAGGACAGCCTGGCCTCTGGGATGGAGACTCAAGCGTCTTCAGGATTGGGGTGGCAGGGAGGGGGGAGTAGGTGGGTGGTGTCGGGGAGGCTTTCTTTGTAAGAGGCACTGGCTGTGTTAGCTGAGGGTGAGAAAATAGACCTAGAAGGAGGGGAGTTCTTGGAGTCTTCTCAGTAGGCCAGATTCTTGACCTGCAGGTACATGGGTGTGGTTTCTTGTATTTATAGACCTGACATTCTAGCTTGAGGTGGCTGCCTTACAAGGTTGTCTTAGAGCTTAAACTAGGATTGACCCCTGACCAGTCTAGAGGGAGAGGTGTCCAAACTGCATTTTGTGGAGGGTGTGAGGATAGACTAGCAGGAGTGCTTCAGACATGAGGAAGAGCCCTTTGACATCATCCCCAGCCTACTTCAGGGGGTTATCGAGTATCTGAGGGCGAAGAGGTGAGAGCTAGGGCTGAGGAGGCAACTGGGGCCCAGACCACAGGGAGCCTAGAACCACTGTAGAATTGAGTGGCTTTCTTTGAGCAGTCTCCATCTCCCCTGCTGGGGAAGTCTTGTTTAAATGAACATTTCTAGGCCCACCTCAGATTTAATCAGACTCTATGGGACCCTCAGAATCAGCAATTTTAAGGAAAGGCCCTGGGGGATTCTGGTCTCCACAGCTATGGGAACCTGGATTCACTGAAGCATCTGAAGCACGTGGTGGCGAGGGATTGCTCAGTGATGAAAAGTGTAGACTCCTCCTGAAGAAGATCGGAGTTTGGTTCCCAGCACCCATGGCAGGTGGCTCACAACCACCTGCAACCCCAGGGGCTCTGAACCCATCTTCTGGCCTCTTCAGGCACCTGTACTTACATGCATATGCTCCACACACACACACACACACACACATAATTAAAAAAAACATATTTAAGAAAGGAAAAACAAGGAGCTGTCTTTTGGATCCTTTTGGGGATTGAACACAGGATCTTGTGAGTGGTAGATAGGGGTTCTACCAGTTAGTTGCACCCTCAGCCCAGTTTTCCTTTGGAATGTTCTCCTGATGGGTAGCCTTCAGCAAGGCTGTTTGCCCAGAGGGCAAGAGAGTTGGGGGGAAGGATATGGAACTAATAGGACAAGGTGAAAGGGGACGCCAAGTGCTGTAGTTGAACTCCAGGGGCCAAGATGGAGGGGGACACAGAAAGAGAGGGCAGAAGGGAGGGGACAAAGGATGGGCTGAGATGTGTGGACTGAGACTTCTCAGATCCTGAGGTCTCAGGATGGGAAAAGAGAGAGAGTGAGGGGAGTGGGTGGGGAGATAGAGAGGCCACATCAGACTTACAGGAATCTGAGGTCACAGGATGGAGTAGGTAAGACCTTCCTAGGGCATCCTGAGTGTGTGTCCAGGAGGAACAGAGAACCCCAGACCGGAAGTGCTTCAGAGACTGCCCTTTTTAGGAAAAGGGACAGAGAAGCAACCATTGGCAGGAGGAGAGAGAGAAGGCTTCTTGGAAGATGGGTCTGTGTGTGAGATCAGGCCTGCTGTGGAGGTGGGCTGGGCGAGAGTCTTCTGGGGAAGGAAGATGGAGACGGTGATGCCAGGTTGTGTTAGGGGTGACAAGCAGGGCTGAGCAGTGGCCGGGAGAGAGGATGGGGGAGGGGTTTTGAACAAGAAACGATGTGGCCCAGCAGCAGTTGTAAGGATCCTGAGTGAGGCCATGGTGTCCTCACACTGGGGGAGCCACAGGCTGAACTCCTGAGCCTGACTCACTCAGCCTTGAGTGTGACCCTGGGGGACGGGACAGTCCCTGGGACAAAGCAGTTAGTGGTGGAGCTGGGCCTGGCTCTGTGACCATTGGCTTCATGGCCTGAGCTCTTGGTGGGTTCAGTTTCCACAGCGTTTGGGAGGCCACTTGTGGGCTGGCCAAGGACAAAACAGGCAGATGGTCTGGACTCAGAGCAGGCGGTGGAAGAGAGGGAAGCAGGGTTTGGACAAAGGCCAGGGGAGGTGGTAGGAACTCACCTGCCATGGTGGAACAGGTCAACAGGGCACAGGCTTTACCGTCACAACTCTCTTCCCTGTTCTCTCACCATCCTAGCTTCCCCATTCCTCTCAGTCCACAGAGAAGGCAACTGTGGCCCAGGCTTGTCCTGGGACTTTATCAGGCTCACTCTGTTGGTGGCAGCAGAGCCAGATGGGGCTCATTTGGCCAATTGCAATCTCAAATCCTCCCTGCACCCTGCAAAGTGCTCTGGGAGGACAAGTGTCATACATTGGGCAGCTGAGCTAGCCAGACTCTTTCTAAAGCTGGGAGTAGGCCCACTGCCACTGTCTGTCTCCACATGCCCCAGCTGTGGCCCCACCCCTGTCCCAGTGGTACCATCCTGGAGCCTGAGAGGTAAGGCAGGTTCTCAGATCCCATGGCCAGCATTTCTAGAAGGCGAAGCTCTACATCTGACCTGGGGAGGAAGTCCTAATACCTCCAGTTCCTCACTTTCTCTGTCAGAAGTTCTTGAGATCTGACCTCAGCTTGTCTGACTGCGCCTGTTCCTCCAGAGCCCTTAACCTGGATGGAAGGAGAGCTGGGGCCTTCTTTCTGCTCCTGGGTGGCTGGAGCCAGCTTCCTTAGCCATTTAGGTTTCCTTGCTCTGTCTGGGGAAGGGAGGCCCTGTGGGGGGCCCAGCCTCCCCCTTGAGCCCAGCACCTGTGCTTCTCCCCACAGCACCATACTCTGGCCCACGTGGACATCTATGAGAAGCAGCTTGTGCCCTTCGGCCTGGTGCGCTTTGGTGTGGCACCTGACCATCCCGAAGTAAAGGTGGGTGTCTGTCTCTCGGTGAGCAGGATAGTGCTGGAGATGGTAAAGACAAGGCTCCCTGACGTAATAGAGTGACCCTTGGCTCTCTGTGTGATGGGACCCCAGCTCCATCCTGGGGGTCATGGGGTGACAGTGGTGCTGGCACGCTCCCAGGAGCTGCCCTGTCTTCTGATGTCTCTTCTCCTCCTGCTGCCTGGCAGAATGTCATCAACACGTTTACACAGACAGCCCGCTCAGACCGTTGTGCCTTCCGGGGCAATGTGGTAGTGGGCAGGGACGTGTCGGTTCCGGAGCTTCAGGAAGCCTACCATGCCGTGGTGCTGGTGAGTGCTGAGTGGAGGGGTGTGAGAGGAGGGGTTGCAAGGTGGTGGGTGGAAAGGGCTGCTGGGAGGCATGAGGAGGCTGGTGCTGAGGCCTTGGGCCCCGACTGGGGGCTGCGTCTTTTCCTTAGAGTTATGGAGCAGAGGACCACCAGACCTTGGAGATTCCTGGTGAGGAGCTGCCTGGGGTGGTCTCAGCCCGAGCCTTTGTGGGCTGGTACAATGGGCTCCCCGAGAATCAGGAGGTGAGTTTGGGGGGCACCCTTGATGCTTCTGGCTAGAGTCAGGACATCCCTGAGGTGTTGAGAGTTTGAGGCCCCAGGCAGTGAGAAGCAAGCTGAGGAGATGTGAGACATCAATGACTGAGGCAGGGCAGCCGGGGAGAGCTTCTGCAGGGCTGCGGGAGAGGTTGCTGGGGTAGAGTGGACTGCCTAGGGCAGCCTGAGGGCACAGCAGACATGGCCTAAGGTGTCTGGAGCCTGACTGGAGCTGGGCATAGGGACACCCTTTCAAGACCTTTCTCCTCCAGCTGGCGCCAGACCTGAGCTGTGACACCGCCGTGATTCTGGGACAGGGGAATGTGGCTCTAGATGTGGCCCGGATCCTTCTGACCCCACCTGAGCACCTAGAGGTGAGGGGCCAGTCAGAGGCTGGAGGGGTGGAGGTGGGAGCACATTGAGGAAAGAATGCCCCTGCCTGAGGGGTTCAGGTCTCACCCCTCCAAACAGCCCAGTGTCTGTTTCCTGCATGAGCGCAGGCAGATACCTTCACACTCCTGCGGGCCACTGCATTTGCACACACTCCAGGGTGCCACAGCATTTGCACACACAGTCTCCCTGTTTGGAACATCCGGACTGACCTGCTAGCTAAGAATTAACATCCTCCCTTTTCATTCTTGGCTCAACTAGTCCTTCTGCCAAGCGGTCTTCCAGGCTGTCCTGTGTAGGTGCTTCTTCTATCAGTAAATGCTTACTGGGTGAAGAATTAGCGGGAATCCAGTTACCTAGGAGCCATTTGCAGTGCTGGCGTCAATGCTCTATGTAGCCACCAGGGGGAGCAGCGGGATAGTTTTTGGGCCACTGGCTTTCTCTGGATCAGAGTGGGAACTAGACCGACTGGCCTGGCCACGTCCCTTTCCCCAAGTCAAGCCCTCCCTCCCCTTTTTTTTTTGAGTCAAGGTCTCACTACGTAGCCTTGGCTAGCCTGGAACTCAGTGTGGATCAGGCTGGCCTCTAACTCACAGAGATACGCATGCCTCAGTCTCATGTTCCACGGCCTGGCCCTAAGAGTCTCCTCCTTTCGTGCCAGAAAACAGACATCACAGAGACTGCTTTGGGGGTGCTGAGGCAGAGTCGGGTGAAGACTGTGTGGATAGTGGGCCGACGTGGACCCCTGCAAGTGGCCTTCACCATTAAGGTACTGGGTCGAGAAGAGGCGGAGCCAGGGTCCCAAGTAGAAGTTTCCATTTTGTGTGTGTCAGGGTTGCCGCAGAGCCCTTGGGTGTAGCTGCTTTCCTGGGTGGAACAGGGGAGTGGTCTTTTCCACACAGCGGTTCTAGACCTGACCTCCTCCCTTACTCCCATTTCCACCCTCAAGGAGCTCCGAGAGATGATTCAGTTGCCAGGAACCCGGCCCATTTTGGATCGTTCGGATTTCTTGGGCCTCCAGGACAAAATTAAGGGTGAGGGGCCAAGTCCAGCCCCCCCCCCCAGCTCACAGGAAGGGGATGTCCTGGGTTAAGTAAGGCTTGGGGGAGGGTGACCAGCAGGAACAGCCCTGAAATGTTCCATGTTCCTGACAGATGTCCCCCGTCCAAGGAGGCGGCTGACAGAACTACTGCTTCGGACAGCCACAGAGAAGCCAGGGATGGAAGAGGCTGCCCGCCAGGCAACGGCCTCCCGAGCCTGGGGCCTTCGCTTTTTCCGAAGCCCCCAGCAGGTGCTTCCCACACCAGATGGGCGACGGGTAGCAGGCATCCGCCTGGCATTTACCAGATTAGAAGTGAGTTCGTGTTACCCAAACTTCCCCTGTTTAGGTCTCCCGCATCCCAACCTGGTGTTACCCACATTCTCCCCAATAGGGTGTTGGTGAGTCCACTCGGGCAGTGCCCACGGGAGATGTGGAGGACCTCCCTTGTGGGCTGGTGCTGAGCAGCGTTGGATATAAGAGCCGTCCCATCGACCCCAGTGTGCCCTTTGACCCCAAGCTTGGAGTCATTCCCAACGTAGAGGGCCGGGTTGTCAATGTACCAGGTGAGAGGGCAGGAGAAGGCCGGGCACCTACTTATGATGGGAGGCGGGAAGGCTGGTGTCCCAAGACCACTCGTTCTGCGGGAATGTAGTCTGAGACACAGCTCGTGGGATAGGCCCAGTTCTAGAACATAGCCCTCCCTCCTCCTGCCCTCTAGGCAAGCTCTCAGGCAAGCTGGGACGCCATTCAATAAAAGTTTACCGAGGCCTGCCCTGGGCCAGTGCTGACACTGGCTGGAGAGAGCCTCTGTCCTTGGGGAGCTTCAGTCTGCCTAGCCTTGTGCTCACCTTGTTCCTTCATTCAGTAAATATTACTAAGGGCCTGCTGAGCTGTGGTGAGCAAGTCTCAGCTCATCTACGCAGAAGCTGAGGAAAGGAGGGTGCCATGATAAGACAAGTAAAGTCTATCATGGGCCCGGCATAATGGCGTACACCTTTTTGTTTGTTTGTTTGTTTGGTTTGGTTTTTGAGACAAGGTTTCACTGTGCAGCCATGGCTTTCTTGGTCTCGCTTTGTAGACCAGGCTGGCCTCGAACTCTCAGCGATCCACCTGCCTCTGCCTCCCGAGTGCTGGGATTAAAGATGTAGGCCACACACTCAAAAACTATCATGGTGAAACAGTAGCCAAAGTGGGCCTAGCCTATGGGGTCAACTGTGAGACATGGAGGAATGTTTACGCACGAGTGTGTGTGTGTGTGTGTGTGTGTGTGTGTGTGTGTGTAGATTAGGACACAAACTTGCCAGTCAGTGTTCAGCTACCCTCTTTCTGTTGCTCCTCTCAGGCCTCTACTGCAGTGGCTGGGTGAAGAGGGGACCCACAGGTGTCATCACCACGACCATGACTGACAGCTTCCTCACCAGCCAGGTGCTGCTGCAGGACCTGAAGGCGGGGCTGCTGCCCTCTGACCCCAGACCTGGCTATTCAGCCATTCAAGCTCTGCTCAGCAAAAGAGGTCTGAGCCTAAGGCTGAGGTCTGGGGGTGGGGAGGGCTGAGGGCGGCTTGTCTTTGGGAAGTTTACCCTGTGAGAGGAGGGGCCTTAGCTCAGCTTCCTATATGCCTTAGGGGTCCGACCAGTTTCCTTCTCAGACTGGGAGAAGCTGGATGCTGAGGAGGTCTCTCGAGGCCAGGGCACTGGGAAACCAAGGGAGAAGCTGGTGGATCCACGAGAGATGCTGCAGCTGCTGGGCCACTGACCCTGGGCTCCAGCCTCCACTGGGAAGAGAAGAGCCACGCAGGAGGAGGGGCCTGGGCTGTCTGGGCTGTGCTGACTGCTCTGGAGGCTGAGTTGTGGCCCTTCCAGAGCCTTCTGAGCTCTGCCTTCTGAGCTCTCCCAGTATGGGTTTGAGCTGGAAATACCGGTCCTGCTTCCTTCCTGATGGACTTCGGAACTCAATGGAAATAAAACAGCTGTACCTAAGAGCCTTGGTTAACGGGCTGCTCGTTTGTGGAGAGGGGTCACTTTCTGGCCCCAGTTTGCTTATGGCTGCCAGATAGAACCGAGGAAACTGATCCTTGCTCAAGAGCCTCTTGCGGATGAGGGTTGGGGGGCTGGGGACAGGACGGGGGTGGGGGGCTTGGCAATCAGACCTGGCATGCACCCACCCTCCCTTTCCTGTCTGCTCAGCTGCTGTGGTCCCTCCATCTTCAGTTTACACTTCAGTCACCTATGTTGAGTCCCTTATCTGTTTGCCCTGCCGGCCTCACTGCCTGGCGCCCCCAGGACAGAGAAACAGTGACAAAAGAAGAGAAAGAAGGCCCCGCGAGGGCACCACCAGGCAGAGCTTGCCCCAGTCTGCCCTGCGTCTCTCCTGGTTGCTGGCAGGCTTGGCCTGGCCCGCCAATCTCTACGCTCTGTACCTTTCCATTTTCAAGCTTCCAGACAAATCTACACGCCTTTTCAAAAACTACTTCAGCCTACGGCAGTCTACGGCCTCTTATGGCAGCAAGATGCTGGGCTTACTTTATAACTGAAGGAGCCTCGAAATTAACTGGCCCAAGGTCACACAGCTAGGGAGTTAAGGGCTCAAACCCAGGGCTCCTGGCAAGCTGGTGTTTTTCTCTGAGGCTTCCCTTGCCTCTGAGAGTCGGGTCAGGGGACAGGGTCCCTGAGCAGGAGAGAGGACACGGGGCCAGCTAGGAGCACAGGCTGAAAGGGAGGGGCCTGGAGGGGCCAGAAGGGCGCCGGTGGCCGGCTGGGGCGGGCTGGGGCGGGGCGGAGGCGACCGGTGGCGGGCGAGCTCCATCACATTCGGCTGGTGAGCCCCAAAAACCGGAGGTGCGCCTTTGCGCAGCCCGGGACACATCCCGGCCGCGGGGCGCGGGCCGGGCGCGGGGGCGGGCGGCATCCAGGCCGCGCCACCCGCACTAGTCCCGCCGCGCCCGGCTCCGGTGCCCGCCGAGCTCGCAGCCAGCGTGCCAGCTCGAGGGGGCTGGCTCCGGGACGAGCACCGCGCGGGAGGCAGTCGCGTGCTTTGGGCGTGTGTGCAGCGCCCCTTCCCTGGGTGAGTGGCGGCCGTGGGGCTGACGGGGAGTGGGGGGCGCCAACTTCGTGGGCAACTTACGGGGCTCCAGTGCCGCACGGGCAAGGACGGTAGAGACAGATGCGGGGCACTCGAGACAGTCCGGCCAGCTCGAGACAGGGGCCTGGAGGGACCGCGACCCTCGGGAGCCGAACCGGACTTTTGGACCCCGGCGTAGAGGAGGCAAGGAGAGAGAGGCTGGGGTGACAGACTGGCCGCGGGCGCGCGGGGAAGGACACGGGCGTAGGGCTCAAGGCGTTTTGTCCCTAGGGTGGCTGTGCCTCCTTCCCTTCGCCTGGCGCGGGGCCCGGCCAGGCTAGGCATAGTCCCCGGACGCGGGAGTCTGGATTGCCCGGTCCAACTGTTGCAGGTAGAAGCCGGCTGCTGGGGCAAGGAACCCGGCAGGGGCTAAGACCTAGGGCCGAGGCTGGGTTCGACCAGAGCTTCGGGAGCTGAAAAGCACACAGAGCTCAGAGAGCACAAAGGGGTCTGTGGCAACTGGCGAGCTGGTCCCTGCTGGGCACCTGCTGCGCGCATCTGCCTTTCACCGACTCCCTCTTTGGGGTGAGCCCCCCAGGCCCTCCGCTTCCCACCTCTTCCCTTCCTTTCCTGGTAGCTCCTAACACTCCATCCCCTGACCTCCAAAAATCAGTGGGTTTCTGGGGTGACAGGATTTCCCTAAATGCTGAACCCCACGTCCTGGGTCCCCCGGGCTCCGAGGGCTCCAAAAGGAGAGTGGGCCAAAAAGGCCATGGGAGAGCCTGCGCCCCGGGTGCCCTGGGCCCTGGAAGCACCGGTTGGCAGCTATGGTCTCCTGGGATTTTAACCACGTTCCCCGACGGCTGGGAGGAGAAGCCCGAGTCTCCGGCTGCGGAAGGCTTTTTGTGCTTGGCCTAGGCAGGCAGGGAGAGGACTGCCAAAGGTGAAGGCACCTAGCATGCTGCAAATCTCCCAAGGGCTCATTTGGCGGCCCTTCAAAGGACCTGCTGGGTGAGAGGCAGAAATTCCCGCTGGGTCGGATGCTGACCCCATTTGCTCACTCTGTTTTCCAGCCCTCCCTTCCCAATGGGACATCTGGTATAGCACCCTCCATATTCAGTTGGTGGCCCAGTCCTGGCCCCATCAGCAACCCCACCCCCACCCCCAGCCACAAGAAAATTTGAGAAGGAAAAAAAAAAAAAACGTATTTGGAAAAGATGCCATCCCACTGGCTTTTTGGAGCAGGTCCAGTGCCTGACTCTGAGCTAATTTCTAAAGTTGTTCAGGAAAAAAAAAAAAGTGAAAGGGGAAGGTCGGCAGGAAACTGGACGCCAGAGGGTTTACTCTGGAGGACCACCTGCACTGGGTCCTGACCCATAGGCTCGCCTGCCAGGCTAACTCCATTACCTCTTGCCCTAGGGCTTGAGATACAGACCTAACGTGGGGCAGTTGGCTGGGGGCTAGGGTTGGGGGAAGAATTCAGGGGGACAGTGGCCCGGCTAGGGGCTCAGAGTGCGTGGTGCTCAATTTGGCCGCCAGGAGGCGTGGCGCGGGTCCCGGCGCGCGGAGTCACCGCCACTGCCTCCGCTGCATCGCGAGTGTCCTTGAGCGGCAAGTGATGATGGCTCTTCGGTGCTTGCGCCCCCTCCTCCCCCAGGGGCAGCCAGATGCCACGTTCCCTATGAATTATTTATCGCCGGCCTAAAAATACCCCGAACTTCACAGTCCCAGAGTAAGATTCTTGCAAGGGGAGGGGGCGGGGCGCCCCCGGGGGCTGAGAGGGATCAGCTGGGAGGGGGCAGTTAGTATTGGAAGAGGCAGGTGTGGACAACATAGAGGGGCTCTCTTTCCAGGCGACTGGGGCGGTAGCGAGGCAGTGAAGGAAAGAGAAAACGGTAGAGAGGGTCATTGCAGTGAGTGAGGGTCTCTCACTGGCAGGAATCATCAGCCAGGTGGATGATACTAGCTTTTGGGACCAGAGCTTCTGGGCCTTGGGAGTCGGGGTGTCATTCATTAGTGTCCTGGGTCAGATGAGTGTGTGTATGTGTGTATACACGGCCTTGTCAAGGAGCATGCATGTGACTGGGGGTTGGTGGAAGCAGAGAGAAGGTCCCTGAACATGTGGGGCTGGTGGAATCCTTCAAGGAGTGCACAGTGTCCTAAAGGACTGGCCACTGACAATCTCCCCCCTGTACTTGGGACAAGGTGTTCAGCTCAGCAAACACTAATTGAAAGACCCTTCGGGTGAGAGTGTCATCAGAGATGCAAAAGGATCCAATAATGGTGGGGACCTGATGGGGGGCCCCTGCCTTTTTCCTGGGGGTCCAGAGTTGATGAATCAAGATTAGGGGCAGAAGCCTATGGAAGAGGAACTTTGATTGGGCACAGAAAGACAAGAGCATTTTGTTAGGAGGAGAGTTCTCTGAGCTGAGGAACAGCAGGAAGCAAGGCCAGTAGATGAAGAAGACATCGTTACCACTAGCCTAGCAGGGATGAGTATCCAGGGAGGAGAAGAGAGTGGGTTTGGCTTAGCTTGTTGGACATTGGTAGTTCATTTGTAGGCACTAGAAAGGTGCCATCCTGCTTGACACTTGTCACGGGGACCAGGCGAAGGTTCTAGCCGCTAGGAGGGCAGGAAGCAGATGGGGAGGAGAGGTTGGGGGCCAGGGACACGGAATAGGATGTCTGAGCTTGTGAGGAGACGTCCTGCCACACTGCTTTGTAAGCTCAGGAACCTGCTGGTTTTCAACCCCTCCAATCTGCCTCAGGTTTCCCCTCCTCCCTACCCTTAACCCAGGAGGATATTTTCACAGTGGAGGAAAGCAGCAAGGAAAAGCCTGCCTTCAGGGTTGGGAGACAACCTGAGCCTTCCCCAGACTCACATCGTCTGAAGAAAATAAAACAGGAGGCACGTGTGTGATTTAAAATTTTCTGGTACCAACATTAAGAGAAAAGATACAGGTGTGATGGGCACATATCTTTAATCTCAGCACTAGGAACACAGGCAGGCAGACCTTTGTGAGTCTGATCTGCGTGGTGAATTCTAAGCCAGTAAGGGCTATACAATGAAACTCTGCCTCAAAATAAATAAACCAATAAAATGAAAAAAGAAACAGATGAAAATTTAGTAGTATAGTATAGTTTGTTTATTTAACTGGGTTCTCTGTGTAGCCCTGCCCATCCTGGAACTCACTCTGTAAACCAGGCTGGCCTCAAACTCAGAGATCTACCTGCCTCTGCCTCCTGAGGACTGGAAATTAAAGGAGTTCCCCACCATGCCTGGCTTAATATTATAGTTTAATTCAACATATCCAAAATATTATCTAACAGGTAGTGAATATAAAAACGTTAATGGGAAGAGCCGACAAGCTGGCTCAATGGACAATGAGTTTTCCATATAACATGAGGGCCGGAGTCTGGATCCCACAGCTCATGTAAGTGCTGGATGGGCACTGTAGCTTGCCTGTAATTCCAGGGCACTGGGTTCAAAGGACAGACTACTTCAGTGAATAAGGTGGGGAGTAAGCCACGCAGACTTCTCATGCCTCAGGCCCTCCCATGCACATGTACACCTGTACACATCTGAGTACACCACAAACATGCATGCACGCGTGTGTGCCTGTGCACACACATACATGCACACGCACACACACACACATGCATACACACATGCACACACACACCAAATTAAAAAAGAACATTATTGAGGTAGTTTGCACACTGCTTTACACACTTTTCACACCACCTCCAATATCCAGCATGCCTCTGTACTGACAGCATATCTCACTTTACGGAGAAGCGTTTCAGGCTCCGTGGGCTTGGGACTACTGCATTGGTCAGCACAGGTGAAGAGAGCCCATGACAGACAGACAGAGGTTGGGGAAGCTTGTGGCTCCCCACTGGGGGGAGGAACCTAAAGGAACAGGCCTTCAAAGGAGCAGTGAGCATGACAGTGCCCTTTGAGGAAATGGTATAGTCCACGTCACATGGTGGTGTGGTGCGACTTGGGATCTCATTTCAGACTCGATTATGCCTCCGAGCTGCCATTCATAGACACGGGAAGAGCTCACAAGTTCTAGTGACTCTACAGAACTCCTTCTTTGCCACCAATGCTCTCTTCTTAGCCTGGACTTCTACCACCTGGCATGTTAATTAGCTTAAAGCTGTGTCTTGTTAAATTTCATCTCACTTGTCAAGGATAAAAACTGTCAGCTGTTGCCAGCTCCTTGTACCTTTGTGAACAAGTACTAGATGCTGCAAGGGGTGTAGGGATGCCACTGTCAGATGGAAAAGGATGCGAGTTTAGAGAAGGGAGGTGGGAGGAGCTCATAGCAGTCGCTGGAGCTGCAGCTCTGACTAGGAGTTCCGGGGGACCACGTCTCCCCCATGTTAACATCTTCCCATCCAGCAACTCAATCCCAGAAGGCGATCTGCACACATGTGTACCGAGTAGCTGGGAAGTTTTCTTTTGTGGTCTTCTTCAGAGCTGTCTTTTGAGCAAAGAGAAGAGGTTTCCTGCACACTCCCTGGGGACCCCTGCATTTCTTTGCCCCGTTTCCTTAGAGAGAACTGGAGACTCTGGAGGGATGCCTCTGTAGGGTGTCACAAAGAAATTAGACTCGGAGCAAAAAGGAGAGACGTAGTGGCCTGAAGGACAGAGGAAAGAAAGGTCTAGAAGGAGCCAGGACTGCCCCGTGAGCTCCCTAAGCCCCAGCCATGGAGGATGCCAGGTGCCTGGGTTGGGCTGCTTGAGTCTAATCTGCATTTCTGTGGCAACGGTGTGCAAACCTCCTGCGTGGGGGGGGGGGGGGGCTGGAATGGTAGGCCTGCTCTGATCCTCCTTTGACTCTCCCTGGTTAGTTTTGTTAGAAGTGGGAGGGGAACTGGAGAGAGTGGCTATGAGCTACATCTGCAGGCACCCAGGAGTCGTATTTCTCTCACTTGCTTGGCACTTGGTCTCTGGCCAGAATGGATCTGTGCAGCAGACACACTCGGGCCCTTAGGTTAGGTGTAAAAAAAATTCTGTACACAGCAGTGGTATGTGTAATATTGTAGGCGTAAGTCAGACACCTCAGGGCTTCGGGTGTCCTGAACCCAAATGAGTCGGCCTTGGCCACCCTGCTTTAGAGGGCTGTCCTAAATGAGCTCCATGAGGGAAAGGTGGCAATGACATCCAAGCTCTAGAGGAGAGTTTCTGTCAGACAAAGCCACACAGCAGAGGGCCAGCGCCTGTCCATGGCACGCAGGACAGACTGAGCAGTAGTATTTGTTCTGATGAGGCAGAGATGCAAGATCCACTTCAGCTGTGGAGTGGGCTGGGTCATAGGAGCGCTAAAGGACTCTACCTCTCTTCATATGGCAGAGAGGCTGTCACCTACAGGGCACACTGCTCATGGCAGTGAATAAATGGATCTCCTGTTCTAGAAGTTTGGAAAGGCTAAGGGACTTTTCAAAGATCGCACAGCCGAGGCTGCAGAGATGGCTCGGGGGTTACAGAGGACCCAAGTTTCACCCCGAGCACCCATGTTGGGCAGCTCACAAGTACCTGTAACAACACAGCTCCGGGAAACCTCCTTCCTTCTGGACTCTACAGCTGCTCACACACGTGTGCACAGACCCCCCACACAAACACACATCTTCACACAGTTTTGAAATCTTTTTTTGTTTGTTTGTTTGTTTTAAAGATGACACAGGTAGTAAGTGGCACACCTGACTTGAACTCAACTCTGTCCACCTCTGCTCGGTGCTCTTGAACAACACACTAACATTTCAGTGTCTTTGTTAGGGTAGAGCCCAGAGAACTGTGTTTGGGCACTATGACCTTTCTACCTACCTATAACAAGGGTGATAAACTTTGTTCTGGCTTCTTCAGTTCTCCCCAGTTCTTGCCTCTCTGAGGTACTCTAGGGATGCTCAGCTAACCTGCCTCTTTCTCTGTATCTGTCTGTCTGTCTGTATCTGCCTCTCCTGTGGAGGGAGGTTCTCTCTTCTCTGTCCTCTGTGTGTTCTCTGGTCCTGACCTCCTGTTTATCCATCTATCTTTCTCTCTGCTTGTCCTGGTTTCTCTGCAGGACCGTCCAGTGGACATGGGTGGGGCCCTGGGGCCGGCCCTGCTGCTCACTTCATTCCTTGGTGCCTGGGCGGGGCTGAGCGCAGGGCAGGAAGAACAGGCAGTGACGGTGGCAGTGGTGTTTGGCAGCTCTGGGCCAGTGCAGGCCCAGGGACGGACTCGGCTCACCTCCCAGAACTTCCTGGACCTGCCTCTGGAGATCCAGCCACTCACAGTTGGGGTCAACAATACCAACCCCAGCAGCATCCTCACCCATATCTGTGGGCTTCTGGGTGCTGCCCGTGTCCACGGCATCGTCTTTGAGGACAACGTGGACACCGAGGCCGTGGCCCAGCTACTGGACTTCGTCTCCTCCCAGACGCACGTGCCCATCCTGAGCATCAGCGGAGGCTCTGCTGTGGTCCTCACCCCCAAGGTGCCTGTCTAAATCTCCATCCCTTCCTCCCTGAGCCCAGAGCTAGGCTGGAGCTGGGGTCCAGAGCTGAGTTTGGATTAGGGAGCAATGGAAGTCTTTGGAAGCTGAGACTGGGTGGGGCTGAAGATGTGAAGAGGGAAGGGAGGGAGAGACTGTGGGAAGGGTGCCCTAAATTGCTGCTGTCACATTTGTGCCTGGATGAGGTGGGCAGATGGCCTTCCAGCAGTGGTGGCCAGGCTACCTCCTCTGCTTCTCCAGCTGTCATTGGGCAGGCCTCAGATCCTTTGGATAATCAGTGTTCATCTGCAAGGGACGACATTACAGGGCCAGGTCACTGCTCCAGGCAAGGCGAAGACAGACACACTTGGTCTCTTGGGGAGAAAGTTTCCAACACAGATTCACATATAATCCCAAGTGACAGAGGCGTTTTGAAGGAAAGACAGATGCCCCTGGGGAAGGAGCCTCACAGGGTCTGTTTGGATAGGGTGTTCGCCAGATATGACTTCTTAATAAATGATGTCTGTGCCGGGCGGTGGTGGCGCATGCCTTTAATCCCAGAACTTGGGAGGCAGAGGCAGGCAGATCGCTGTGAGTTCGAGACCAACCTGGTCTACAAAGTGAGTCCAGGACAGCCAAGGCTACACAGAGAAACCCTGTCTTGAAAAACCAAAATCCAAAAAAAAAAAAAAAAAAAAAAAGATGTCTGCTTTGAGGCGCAAAGCTAAGGGGGAATTGGGAGGGGTGTCAGGATGACAGAGAGAAGGCTGAAGAAGGAGGCGGGACACACCACCTTTAGCTATCTTCTAAGTAAGGGAGTCAGGGAAGGAGGTGAGGGAGAACAGTGGCTTGATTTGCTTCTATTTCCCTGCTACGTCATCACAGAGGCTTTTGAGCATTTATGGACGGAGTGTAAAGGCTCGCCACCTACCTTCTGTCCCCCTTGGCCCATCTCCCCTCCCCGGGCTCCTTCCTGCCCAGCTCTTCCTCTGCTGTGGTGGACTGGAAGCAAAAGTCCAGACTGCTTATTATCCTACCCATAAATATTTCAGTGTGTACCTCCAGCAGACGAAAGCTTAAAAAAAAAAAAAAAAAAACCCGTCATACATTATCATGTCTAAAATAAATAACAAAGATCCTTCGGCCTTCTCAAATATCCAGCCAGGGTCCACATTTCCCCACCACCTCATAAATGTCACCCATGTTTATTTTTAAGTCTGTTTGCTTGGATCAGCTCACACACGGTGGCTGGTAGCTATGGCTTCCAAGTCTCCACCTTTGCGCTTTCTCTCTTTGAGATAGGGTGTCAATCTATAGCCTGGGCTACAGTCTGGAACTTGCTGTGTAGGCCAGGTTGGTCCTGAATTTGTGGCGTCCCTCCCGCTTCTGTCTCCCATGTGCAGTGCTGACAACAGGCATGTGCCACCACACCTTGCTTCTCTGGTCTTCTTTTAATTGAAATGGGTCTACTGAAGAAATGGAGTGTGGAGCCTATAGTTTCCCCTTTTAAAAATAAGATTGGAGCCAGGCGGTGGTGGCGCACGTCTTTAATCCCAGCACTCGGGAGGCAGAGGCAGGCGGATCGTTGTAAGTTCGAGGCCAGCCTGGTCTACAAAGTTAGTCCAGGACAGCCAAGGCTACACAGAGAAACCTTGTCTTGAAAAACAAAAACAAAAATAAAAACAAAAAAATAATAAGATTGGAATGATGACAGTGACCAGGCATCTTGGGAGCAGCTGTAGTGGCCCCAAGGAGACCTTTTAAGGAAACTGCTCAGGGAAGCCGGCAGTGCTTGTGAGCTTTGGGGTGGTAGAGGTGGTGTGAAGGGGGTGCTTTCTCACTCCAGGGGCTTTGGGCAGGATGGTGCTTCCCTGTAATCTATCTCTGGGCTGGGCCTCAGCTCCCAGGACTTTGGCTCTCATGGTGCTTACAAAGAGCGCTGAGGCTCACGCTGTTAATTCCAAGACTCAGATTCTGCTGGTCTCAAATCCGCGGGCTCAGGGGAAAACCAGAAGAACTTGTTCATAGGCAGATTCCAGGGGTCACTCCGAAATTCTAATGGATGTCATAGGTGTTGGGGTGCGTTTCTAATCAGTTCACTGATGGTGCTGATGTTTCTGGTCCGTGGTCCAGCAGCGTCAGGTTGGGGGCCAGAATTTTAGTTCGTAAAATTCCCCAGGTGACTCCAATTGGTCCCAGTTCAGGGATCTTCGGGACACTGAGGCCCTTCCTACTCGGTCTCCGGAACAGGGAAAGGTGGGGACAGAGGCACGGGACAAGGCTTCCTGTTGACCGGCTGCCCACTCAGGCCCCGCCTCACCCCGTCCCGCCCCCAGGAGCCAGGCTCCGCCTTCCTGCAGCTGGGCGTGTCCCTGGAGCAGCAGCTGCAGGTGCTGTTCAAGGTGCTGGAAGAATACGACTGGAGCGCGTTCGCCGTCATCACCAGCCTGCACCCGGGCCACGCGCTCTTCCTCGAGGGCGTGCGCGCCGTAGCCGACGCCAGCTACCTGAGCTGGCGGCTGCTGGACGTGCTCACGTTGGAGCTGGGCCCTGGCGGGCCGCGAGCACGCACTCAGCGCCTGCTCCGTCAGGTCGACGCGCCCGTGCTGGTGGCCTACTGCTCCCGTGAGGAGGCCGAGGTGCTGTTCGCTGAGGCTGCCCAGGCCGGCCTGGTGGGACCCGGCCACGTGTGGCTGGTGCCTAACCTGGCACTGGGAAGCACCGACGCGCCCCCGGCAGCCTTCCCGGTGGGCCTCATCAGTGTGGTCACCGAGAGTTGGCGCCTTAGCCTACACCAGAAGGTCCGCGACGGTGTGGCCATTCTGGCCCTGGGTGCTCACAGCTACCGACGCCAGTACGGCACCTTGCCAGCCCCGTCTGGGGACTGCCGAAGTCACCCCGGACCTGTCAGCCCTTCCAGGGAGGCCTTCTACAGGTGAATACCTACCCAGTCATGTGGACCACCTCACGGGACTCAAATGGCAGTGAGCTTGGGCCCCTGGTCTCATCTCTCTGTACGTCCCACTAGCATACACTTGGGGTCAAGTTCCTTTAGACCTCTGGACCTTAGAATCCTTATCTAATGAAATAGCAGGTTTTAGAGTCCATGAGGTCAACACAAGGAGACTCTTAAAGTAAGCATACAAATGCCCTATGATGGTGGTGGTGTGATGTGTCCTAGGCAGCCACATCCTGGAGTCTTGGGACACCCTGGCATCTCTCCACCTTATCTCCCCAGGCACCTACTGAATGTCACCTGGGAGGGCCGAGACTTCTCCTTCAGCCCTGGTGGGTACCTGGTCCAGCCCACCATGGTTGTGATAGCTCTCAACCGGCACCGCCTCTGGGAGATGGTGAGAAGTGGGTGAGCCCAGGGGCCCTCTGTTTCCTCTTATTTTCCCACAGCTGAGCAGAGTCCCTCTGTTTATCTCTCAGCTGAAACATCCTTTACTGAGAAACCTTTGAGGCCTCCTCGATGGTTTAGTCCCCATGTCCCATGTCATGGCGTCTCCCCACTCTACCCCTACTTTCCTTGTATGACTGAACTTAAGCATTTCTGTTACATAGTCCTGGCCCTAGAGGAGTGACCCATGTCTGTGCTGGCCAGATGGGCGTGTAATTAAGTAGAATAAGGAGAGATCCATGCTTAAGTAGAGATGTATGCAAAACATCATGGATGCAGGGGTGGTTAGTCATGCCTGTAATCCTAGTACGCAAGGGGCAGAGGCAGGAGGATTGCTTCAAACCCAAGCCCAGCTTGATCTATTTGATCTACACAGTAAGTTACAGGCCAGCAGGGCCACATGCGAGAACCTGCTTCACCCCCTAATAAAAAGAAAACAAAACTATCAACCCCAAACAGCAAGTGAGCCGAGAGAGAGGAAGACAAGAATTTGTTCTGCTTTCAAAGGAAACTAGGGAAGGCGTTACGAAAGGTGGGCTGAAGGACCCAGTGAGAGTCCAGTAGGGAGGGGTGCTAACCTGGTGTAGACAAAAGGCTGTTATTAAATGATGCAGTGGATGGTTTGGGGGGGGTTAAAAATGGGGAGATGTTGGTGGAACACCTTGTGCTGAGGTCATGGGGAAGTGAACATGGCAAGACAGTCTCAGCTTTAGGAAGACGTTTTGGGCCAGTGGTGAAAACCTTGGAGATCACAGTGCCCAGGGCCTAGAGGAGGATGTGGTGAGCCTGCCCTTGTGTCTGTGTTCAGCCCTTGGCCTGTTTTTCTGTCCTGCAAATGCCTTTGCCGAAAACCTCCCTAATCTGTCTGCCTTGGATAGCTGTAGGGTTCTTGGCCTTGGCAGATGGTCCCCAGAAGCCCTGGCTAGTGAGTTGCGGGTCGGTAGCGGTACTGCAGGTTCTGGCTGAGGTTGGTTGTCCTCTGCAGGTGGGGCGCTGGGATCATGGGGTCCTGTACATGAAGTATCCAGTATGGCCTCGCTACAGCACTTCTCTGCAGCCTGTGGTAGACAGCCGGCACCTGACGGTGGCTACATTGGAAGAACGGCCCTTTGTCATCGTGGAGAGCCCCGACCCTGGCACAGGTGGCTGTGTACCCAACACGGTGCCCTGCCGTAGACAGAGCAACCACACCTTCAGGTCTGGTGTGAGCTGGGTGCTTCCATGGGAGAGTCAGCTACCGTGTGTGTCTCATGCTTGGGCGGGGCTGGGGATCATGTGGCAGGCTGGGCGGCGGGTGTGTGTGTGTATGTGTGTGTGTGTGTGTGTGTGTGTGTGTGTGCAGCTGGGGTTGAGCCTCATGACGGGCTCTGACTCGTGGTGGTGGCTGCAGCAGCGGGGACGTGACCCCCTATACCAAGCTCTGTTGTAAGGGCTTCTGCATCGACATCCTCAAAAAGCTGGCCAAGGTGGTCAAGTTCTCCTACGACCTGTACCTGGTGACCAACGGCAAGCACGGCAAGAGGGTGCGCGGGGTGTGGAACGGCATGATCGGAGAGGTAGGTCCACCGCAGGTTCACCTGGGGGCCGCCCTGCTTGCTGCCAGATTTCATGCTTCCCTCAGCCATGTGGGCTGTCAGTTCTGCAGTGATGAGAGAGGTCCTGGGACCTCAACTCTGAGGACCCACTGGTGGGTGTAGGATGCACTTCCTGGATGAGGACTAGGGGGGATGCTGGAGTCCTTGGGGGGAACCTCTTTGGTGCCCTTTTGACCCCTAGGTATACTACAAGCGGGCAGACATGGCCATCGGCTCCCTCACCATCAATGAGGAACGCTCTGAGGTTATAGACTTCTCTGTGCCTTTTGTGGAGACTGGCATCAGTGTGATGGTGGCTAGAAGCAATGGAACTGTCTCCCCCTCAGCTTTTCTGGGTGAGGTTTGGGTGCTCAGTGCCTGAGCACAATGGTCCGGGGGTGGGTGCTGGGTATATGAACAGAGGGGTGAAGTTTTCAAGTGGACCCTCAAAGCCAAGCATGTTATCCTTGGGAATCTTGGGGGTGGGGTGGGGTGGGAGGTGAGTGATGAGGAAGTGGAAGGAGTGATGCTAATGTTAGTGGGTTGTAAGTGAGGTCAGGTGAGAAGAGTTTGACAGGCCAATGGAGCCTCTGGGAAGGATGTGAAGATAGGTTGGCAGGCTGGCTATAGGCTGTGCTTCGGGTTGGGCCCTGGACCAAGGATGAAGCATGTGGGGAGCACGAGAGTGATACTAATGGTTTCCTTACTCCGTTAGGAACCCTGTAATTCGTGGGGTCAGCCCTATTGTGCCCAGCCCCCCAGCCAGGTACAGGGCTGCAGCACACACTATCTTTCCTCCCTTTCCGGAGTGCCCAGTGGGAGGTCAGGTGGGGCTTGCAGCATGAAGTGGCTCAGAGAGCTGTGAGGACAGGTGTGAGGACAGGTGTGAGGACAGGTGTGAGGACAGGTGGGATGCTGGGGAGGGGCTGAGAGCTGGCTAAGCCAGTGTGAGACCCCAGCTCTGCCTCTTTTTGCTGGGTTGCTCTAAGAAAGCAAGAGTGTTCACACACACCTTTGAACCCAACATTTTGGAGGCAAAGGCAGGAGGATCTGTGTGAGTTCAAGGTCAGCTTGGTCTACACAGTGATAAGTGTGTTCCAGGCCAGCCACGAACACACACACACACACACACACACACACACACACACACACACACACACACACACACACTTTAAGAATGGAGTGATGTGAGCCAGGTGCCGTGGCACACACCTGTAATCCCAGCACTCTAGGAGGCAAGGGATGGTGGATCTGTGTGAATTCGAGGCCAGCCTGGTCTACAAAACGAGTCCAGGACAGCCAAACCTACATAGAGAAACCCTGTCTCGAAAAACAAAAACAAAAAAGAGTGGAGTGACGTGTTATCTCACAGCTGAAGAAAGGAGGAAGTGTTGAACACTGTACACTGTCTTCCCTTAGGCTCTTTGTGGGTTTGGCTGCTGTGAGGACCAGGGGCCTTTAGCCCCACCTACAGGGCTGCTAGGCCCCTCCTTTGCACATGTCTCCAGCTGTTGCTGCTCCTCAGGACTGTTGGAATGGGGTGGGGCGGAGGTCTCTGAGCCACTTGCCTTGGTCCCCAGAACCCTACAGCCCTGCCGTGTGGGTGATGATGTTTGTTATGTGCCTCACGGTGGTCGCCATCACTGTCTTCATGTTCGAGTACTTCAGCCCTGTCAGCTACAACCAGAACCTCACCAAGGGCAAGAGTAAGCTGCTACATGGGCCTGGGTGGAGGGGCAGAGTGGAATGGCCGGTGAGGAGGTTCCCACCAGGCCCTGAGCCCTGCCTTTCATTGTGGGCCAGGAAAGCCCCAACACCCAACCTCTCACTCCCCAGAATCTGGTGGACCATCCTTTACCATTGGCAAGTCCGTGTGGTTGCTGTGGGCACTGGTCTTCAACAACTCTGTTCCCATCGAGAACCCCCGGGGTACCACTAGCAAGATCATGGTCCTGGTGTGGGCTTTCTTCGCTGTCATCTTCCTTGCCAGCTACACGGCCAATCTGGCAGCCTTCATGATCCAGGAGCAATACATCGACACTGTGTCGGGCCTTAGTGACAAGAAGGTTCCTGGGCCACAGCCAGGTGGAGGGTGGGGATAGACCTCAGAGGGGCAGACACAGGACAAACAGAGTCTGAGGAATTTGAACTAAGGCTGGAGTGGGAATAATCTGGGGCCTTGGGAGGAAAGATCCAGGTCCACAGACTGAGTGGCCTTGGCTAAGTCTCCGCCTGTCGCAGGCTTCTGAATTTCCATTTGTAAAAGCCAGGAGAGGCCTGGGCTGTGTCTAAGGCTGTGCAAGTCAGACTTGGGGCTGGGGCTCTGGTACCTGGGAGGTCAGACGAAGAGGGTGGGAGTGACTTGCTCTCTGCCTATAGTTTCAGAGGCCTCAAGATCAATACCCACCCTTCCGTTTTGGCACGGTGCCCAACGGCAGCACAGAAAGGAACATCCGCAGCAACTACCGTGACATGCACAGCCACATGGTCAAGTTCAACCAGCGCTCGGTGGAGGATGCTCTCACAAGCCTGAAGATGGGGTGGGTCCTCAGCCCTGTACCTTCTTCTGCCTCTGGCTCCATGTCTCCCCAGGAGGCACCCTTAGGCATCCCTTTCTTAGAGACCTAAGATGGAGACAGTAGAGCTGGCTTGTCTTGTGGGACTCCTGGGGAGGGACGACAAGGTCTTGAGGCAGAGTGGAGTTGAAAGTGAAAATGGGTATTTACCCTATGACCCAGAAATGCAAGTGATACATTGAGGTAATGACTATAAAGCTTGCACGCTCTTAAGGGCAAAAGGGGATGAGCAGATGGAGTGACTGGATATTCTGAGGCAGAGAGTCCCCTAGCCTCTCTGAGGAGTGAGGGAGGGGTCCTTTGAAAGGGCTGACGGTAGCTGCAGGCTCCTGTACTCAGACAGACCCTTGACTAGGCCCTGGTTTGATGCTTCCCTGGCCCTGAGGGTTCAGCCTGTCTCTAGGAAGTTGGATGCCTTTATCTACGATGCTGCCGTCCTCAACTACATGGCGGGCAAGGACGAAGGCTGTAAGCTGGTCACCATTGGGTCTGGCAAGGTCTTTGCCACCACTGGCTATGGCATTGCCATGCAGAAAGACTCCCACTGGAAGCGAGCCATAGACCTGGCACTCCTGCAGTTCCTGGGGGATGGTGAGTACCACCACTTAGGAAGGGCCCAGGGTGGACCAAAGAGCCTGAGGTTGTCAGCATCTCCACCATCACGTCTGTGTGCACAGAGCCTCCGCAGGGAAAGGCCTCTGGGGGTGAGGTTGGAGCAGTTGGGTTACAAATATGAGGAAAAACTGATGAGATCTCAGAAGGGATAACTTGAGCTAGGGGTTCCCCCAAAGGGCAAGGAAGGCAAGAAAACACTCAAGTTGCCTGATGGGGGGCTCTGAGTGGCTGAGCACCTCCCTCAAGAACCTTCTCCTGGTCCTCCCTAGATGAGGGCCAAACACAGGCCTACTCCCAAGCTGGAGGCAGGCTAGCTTTGGCTGCAGGCCTTGTTGATTGGACTGGCCAGCCCAGCCTGTGCTAAACCCAGGGAAAGCTCTCAGTCTGCAGGAGTTCCAGCCTTAGCGATAAATTGTTGTCTGAGCCGAGTAGACACCTGTAATGCTGGCACGCTTGGGACCGAGATGCAGAGATCGTGAGTTTGAAGTCTGGACTACAAATCAAGAGCTTGTCTCAAAATAAAACAAGACACTCCTATGCCTCGGGGCTGCAGAGACAGCTCGGTAGCTAAGGCTGTGTGCGGCTCTTGCAAGGAGCCTGAGTCTGGTTCCCAACCTCCACATCAGGTAGCTCACGACTGACTGATTCCAGCTCCGGGGGGGACTGGATACCTCTGGCCTTAACTGGCACCTGCACTCAACAAGATTACCCACACACAGACATATGTATAATACACACAATTAAAAATAAAAATAATCCCCCATAACCTCAAAACCAAGACACTGTCAATACCATAAATTCCCCGTAATAATGAGAGCAAATGAGAGTGCTTGTGACTTCCCAGGGGACCAGCTGGTGCTTGGCATGTCAGCGGTCCAGGGCATATGATGAGGAGTAAATGTGTGACTACTAAGGTTTAACTCACTGACAAGCCTTGACTGCCAGGCGTGGTTGTGTCAGCCTGTAATCCCAGCATTTGGGAGGTGGAGCCAGGAAGCTCATCCTCGGCTACTGTCAAGTTCAAGGCCAGCCTGAGCTACCTGGGACCCTGTCTCAAAACAAACAAAGCAACAACCAACCCAAGACCTTACTGGGCATAAGGGCATGGGCAGATAAAGGATGTAAGGCTGACATAAATTCTGCAGCTTTTTACCTTACTGGGCATATGGGCATGGGCAGATAAAGGATGCACGGCAGACATAAATTCTGCAGCTTTTTCTTCGTGCTTATTGGCTGCCCGCCTCCTGCCTCTGCTGGACAACCCCTCCCTCACTAGGAAAAAAGGGTGTAGAATGGTCCTCTAGCTAGGCTTTGGGGGAGTGTTGGTTGGTTTTTTGAAGGCGGCCTTCCCGAGTCTTGCATGTACTCTCCACCAGGGGAGACTCAGAAGCTGGAGACTGTGTGGCTCTCGGGGATCTGCCAGAATGAGAAAAACGAGGTGATGAGCAGCAAGCTGGACATTGACAACATGGCAGGTGTCTTCTACATGCTGCTGGTGGCCATGGGGCTGGCCTTGCTGGTCTTTGCCTGGGAGCACCTGGTCTACTGGAAACTTCGCCACTCAGTGCCCAACTCGTCCCAGCTGGACTTCCTGCTGGCTTTCAGCAGGGTGGGTGCCTGCCTCTTCCTACACAGGTCTCAGCATCAGGCACAGCAACACAGCTGGCTGTGGACCCATTTACCGACTTGGGAAGGGGTGTGGTTTGCCAGTTTTTTGTTTTTGTTTTTGTTCCCCCCCCCCCCCTAGAGACAGGGTTTCTCTGTCCTGGCTGTCCTGAAACTCGCTCTGTAGACCAGGCTGGGCTCGAACTCACAGATCCGCCTGCCTCTGTCTCCTGAGTGCTGGGATTAAAGGTGTGCTGCGCCTTCACCGCACAGTGAGCTTTGAATCCTCCCCCCCGCCCCCGCCCCCCCCCCGCCATTGCTAGGCCATGTCCTTAGAATGAGTAAACCAGAGACCTCATTCATCTGCAGAACAGCAGGTTGCCTGACATACAGGGGGCACACAGTTGGATCTTTTAAAGGTTGCTGCTTGGAACAAGGCCTGGGACAGTGGTGGCTGGTTCCTGAGAAGGCGACGCAGCTCACAGCCCTTCTCCCTTTTATTCACTAGGGCATTTACAGCTGCTTCAACGGAGTACAGACCCTCCCCAGCCCTGCACGGCCGCCCAGCCCGGACCTTACAGCCGGCTCAGCCCAGGCCAATGTGCTGAAAATGCTGCAGGCTGCTCGAGACATGGTAAGCACCGCAGATGTGAGCAGCTCCTTAGACCGCGCCACTCGCACCATCGAGAACTGGGGTAGCAACCGCTGCGCACCTGCTCCCACTTGCTCGGGCCCGCGGTCATCCACCCCGGGTCCTCCGGGACTACCGAGTCCGAGCTGCTGGGGGCCTCCTGGTGGGAGCCGCACCCCGGTAGTGCGCAGGGCCCCTCAGCCCCAGGGTAGCCCCACGACGTGCGGGCCGCCTCTGCCCAATGTGCCCCGAGCATCCTGCAGGCATACTTGGGATGCACGGTGGCCGGGGAGAGTCGGGCCCCCGGGGAAGCACCTCTCAGCCTCCGAGAGGCGTGCTCTCCCGGAGCGCCCCCTGTTGCACGCACACTGCCACTACAGCTCCTTCCCTCGAGCGGAAAGGTCCGGGCGCCCCTTCCTCCAGCTCTTCCCGGAGCCCCCGGAGCCTGACGACCTGCCGCTGCTCGGGCCGGAGCAGCTGGCTCGGCGGGAGGCTCTGCTGCGCGCGGCCTGGGCCCGGGGTCCGCGCCCTCGCCATGCTTCCCTGCCCACCTCGGTGGCAGAAGCCTTCACTCGATCCAACCCACTGCCTACCAGGTGCACCGGTCACGCCTGTGCCTGTCCATGCCCCCAAAGCCGGCCATCCTGTAGGCACTTGGTTCAGGCACAGTCGATGCGGCTGCCGTTCTACCGGGAGGCCTGTGTGGAGGGCATACCAACAGGGGTAGCCACCTGGCAGCCCAGACAGCACGTCTGTCTGCACACTCATACCCACCTGCCATTCTGTTGGGGGACTGTCTGCCGTCACCCTCTACCCTCTGCCAGGCACAGTCCCTGGCTCATTGGAGCCTGGGAGCCTCCATCACGCAGAGCCAGGACCCTGGGGCTAGGCACGGGCTACAGGGACAATGGGATGCTGGAAGAGGTCGGCAGGGAAGCCTGTGGAACACAAGGTTTTTCAAGGTCCTGTACCTGGAGGCGGATTTCCAGCCTGGAATCAGAAGTGTGAGGTATTGGCTGCTCTGGTTCCTGCTGGACTGGATTCTGAGGCTGGCCTTGGCCACGTTTTTGGGGGCAGGCAAGCTTGGGCCCCTCTGGACCCCAGTGAAGACGATGTCTTCTATGACCAGCTTATGACCTTAGCAGGTTTAGGTCCTGGTTTTTGGACTGGGATCTTGTTCATCACATTGTCTTGAAGTCACAGAGAGAAAAAAAAAAAAAAAAAAAAAAAAAAAAGGGTCCCTGTCCTGGTGTCAGCCAGTTCCTAGCTGTGGTTGCTGTGGCCTTGGGTTGGGGACACAGAAATTGGAAATAAAGGTTGGGATGGGAGCATCCTACTTCTTGCTCTAATAGGTTGGGATTTCTTTTCATAGGAGCACTGGAACATTAAAGCAACGTTTTACAACTCACTTGGTCCTGGCTGCCTCATTCTGTATCCTGGAGGGTGCAAGGTACAGCCTCAGGCACATTCTGGGTGGGGGACATTTGAGTGGAACACATGGACAGCTCTGTCTGGGGAAGCCTTAGGTCCAAGGGTGTCTAAGAGAAAGGTGGGAATAGGTGAGGCTGGGGGAGGGGCTCTGGGCTGTAGATGTCTGTTGGTACTTGGGGTCAGTTCCAGGTATTCTGTGACAAATGAGCTCAGTATGGAGGCTCTTGCTGGGGACAGTGGCTGTCTCAACAGGCTAGGAGATGCCACCGGGAGCCTGACAGTGTCACAGTGGTAAAGGCTGCAGAAGGTCTGTTTGCAGACCTGGCCCATGGTCTCTGGAAGCTAGGCACAGGTGCCATCCTGAGTCAGGCATGGTTCAGCCTCACTGTGCCAAAACTTTGCACTTGGGACAATCCGCCAACTGCCCAGCTCCCTGTTACCCCTCTGGAGTTCTCAGCTGACTTTCACTGTCATGTATCATTGGCTCTGGGGACCTTGGTAAAGATGGCCTTTGCAGTCTTCCAAAATTTCCCATTGGCAATTACATCTATTCTCCAACAATGACTCTGTGAAGCAAGTATCGGTCATTGGCCCAAACAGGGCAAGCATAGGGATCCAGTCAGACTCTCATGCACTGCTAAGAATGTAAAGTTAGGGTCCTGCTGTCCTGGACAGGCTAGGTGAGGTGGAGGCTGGCAGATATTTCTCCCATGTGACAGAGAGGGAGGCAAAGTTGGGGGGAGGAGAGCTAGATACAGTGACCCCCCCCCCCCGGAGCCAACTTAGTGTCCTCTACTATGGTCGCTTACGTTGACTCTCACATCTCCAATGACCATGCACAAGAACTAAGCCCTTTTAGTTTTGGGGAAAACTGCAAGGTCAGACACATTGCTATCTATGGCCAGAGTCTGATCATTCTAGGAACGGGCGGCCCATCTATCAGGGACATGCTCACAGGCTGTCTGACAGCTGGCTAGTCACAAGATGGAGCCAGGCAACAGCAACAGGTGGAGGTCCCAAGTCTAGGTGAGCACTGATGACAGTGCCCTCCGGAAGGGACACAGCAGTGACAGGGTTAACTGACAGCCCCGGGAGTCAGGGTTTGTGTGAGAGAAGGTTGCAGTCGGTGAAACTGGGAAGAGGTGGGAGGTCTAGGTTGCTCTGCTTGCTGCCCAAGATCATTAATAACCAAGAACTGTAAAGATAATTAAGAGTCAAATGTGGAACTGAGCCTGCTGTCGGCTCACTGGCTCAGGTGCCAGCAGCCTGGCTCTTTTCTAGGAATGTATGAAGGGGCAGGAGATGCAAGCGCAGATGCCTTTGCTGCCTGATCACGGTGCCTGGTTTTTTTTTTGGGGGGGGGGGGAAGCATTCTAACAGGCCCTAACAACCCCACCCCCAATGCTGCTTTTCCCCTTTTTGATGCGACATGGGAAAAACAAGGCCCTGCCACTTGTCTCACAGTGGGACATGCTTACAGTCTGACCCAGTTCCTCCTGTGGCTGCCCTAGCTGCTTCCCTCATCTGTCTTTAGTCAAAAGCTCATATGCACATCACCATTTCCCAGGGAGCCAGTGCTCACAAAGGGGGTGGGGGTAACACGGTACCTCTCACCATGACCCTCCCTCCAGCTTCCTAGAAGACTAGGGATCTACAGCCAATCCTTCTCCCAAAGCCTCCTAGATTTGGATGACTCCAGGCCCATAGCCTGGTTCTGGGGTGCCGCAGGCAGCAGCCACAGGATTACCACCTCATTAGGAGGTGATGACGTTACATAATATCTGGGAGTCTCAAGTAAGTCTTGTCAGTCCTGGGTTACCAGGACAGTCACGGCTGGCAGATGACATAGGCGACAACCATAGGCAATAGCAGCTTTATTAAGGACTTTGGTGCTGGGATAAGCTCAGTCCTTGAATTTCCATGACCTATGTTCTGGAGGTTTACAGATGCTTACGGCTCAAAGGCCACGGGGTATGACAGTTTGGTCCTCACAATGTGGAGGGGCATGCAGAAGGCTGACAGGGCTTGTGTCTGCCTGGCAACTTCTCAGTGGCCCCTAGCAATAGTCAGTCTTGCTTAGTCCTTTACCCCTTAGGCAGACATCAGCCTTTCTCTGCCCCTGGGTCCGGAACCACCAATTCCTTCAGCTAGAGTTCCATGAAGCAGGCACTGCCTGTTGCTGAGGTTGCTCTTGGCTCCATGCGATGAGGACAGCTGCGTGGCCTTGGGCCTGGCATGGTGCCCACTGCCACTTTCTACCACTCCGCAGTGCCTCACAGCTTGTCACCTGCCATCTGCGCCAGCTACCAGCATCAGGTGAGGCACAGCCAGATCTCTTGGCACTGTGCTCTGGTGCTTGGCTGGGCCAGTGCTCTATGGAGAAGGCTCACTCCCACCTTGACCTGGCCTGCCCTTGGGGCTGGTCCAGAGCATTGCAGATAGATGGCAGTGACAATTGCTGAGTTTCAGACCTCCTCTAAAAGAGACTGAGGTCTGGGGCCAGGCTAGGTGGCTTGTCTGCTGCCCTCCTGACCACTAACTTCAGGGCCTCTTTGCAGACCAATACCGTGACCTAGCCTATCACCTTACCCAGGTGATAGATTTTTAATGTGCTTGATGCCTGTGGGGGGGGGGGACCAACTACACCCACAAACACTAACCCCTTAGAGTCCTTCTCCTGGCTACCAGCGACAGAGGCTGGTGTGAGGAGGAAGGTGACCTCATGGGACTCCTAGCAGGCCAGACAACAGGTGGAGGGCAAAGAGCAAAGAAAGCAGACAGCAGCAGTGGAGAGGACTTCCCCTGGGATCAGTGATGTGGTCACCAGGTCCCTCCTCCCTCCTGGGCTGGGGCTTCCCTAACTTAACTTGGGGGTGGAGGGGAATGCAGCAGCCACTTAGCCGCTCTGTGCAGCTCCAGACTGCCACATAAATCAACTTGGGCTTTATGATGCTAATAAACTTTCCACCAAAATTTGGTTTAGAGCCTGGGGGTGGGGTGAGGTGTGTGTTGCAGTTAGATGATTTAATCGGCTTTGTCCTTAAGCAAGAGGGAGAAGGGTAAGTACAGACGTTTTAATTGAGTTCTCAGCAAACAGACTGAGCATGGGGGAGGGGGGCCAGCTCTTCCCTATGCTTGAACCTGCTACTGTATTGCTTTCCTCACTTGTCCCTCCCTGGCCATGGTCTAAGATGCTGCACCGGCGACCACTGTAGGGAAGTCTGCTTTTCAGGAGGATGCGCAATGATGATGCTTAAGATGTGTGACAGTGGTGAGAAAGCTGTGGGCAGGCCTGCTGCGATCTAGAGATTCTCAGAGGCAGGGATGCTGGGGCCAGAGGTGGCAGGTGCTGCCATTGGGACCTACCTTCTCTGCAGGTTCTGCACAGGCCTCTGGGTCCTGGGACATCCAACAACATAGCAGAGTTCAAGCTTTAAATATGGCAAGATGCAGAAGGGAAGAGGGCGCTGGCGCAAGTTCCCTCATTAGGGTGGAGCAAGGCACTGAAATCAAGAAGGAGGGGTAGGAGTCTGAGACCCTCCACCCCAGAGGCAGTTCTGTCCAGGGCAGGTGGGACCAGGCCCAGGATTGGGGCAAGTCAGGATCAGGAGGGGTTCCTGGCGCCCAAAGCAGAAGGCACATCAAAAATGCAATTCATTAATCACTCACCGTTCCAAGGCCTTGGGCCTAGTGGGTGCATGCCTGACTGAATGGGAGGCAGCAGGGAGCCTGGCTCCTTCCACAGGAATGGTGGCAGGCACTCCTTGTAACCCCATGGTAGCCACGGATCTGGAGATTGTGGCCACTGAGCACCCAGGATCAGGCTCCTAAGGGCACCGCCTTAGTGTTGCAATGCAGTACGGGAGCAAGCTAGGCTGCATACTACCAGCCTGACCTTTTGCAGAGGTCTCCCTGCTGTAAGCCCAGGGCAGGCAGCCACTATGGGTGTGGGTGGGGTGATGAGGGCAGCTTCTCAAGTGGTACCCTGCACTTCAGGGGGCCCCTGGGCTCCAAAGGAGAAGCCAGGGGATAGAGGGTCTCTTTCAGGGACCTAAGCAAAGGGCTTTAAACCCTGTGGAGGGATTGCTGTATCCGCCTGCTGCAACAGAGCTGGCACCCACAGCAAAAGCTCTCATGGCTCTTGTCAGGGACCCTGGTGCCAATTAGCACTTCCTGTCCTTGTCACTAGAGCTGGCCAGGCCTCCCATAAGAGAAAAACTTAGCAACCATCAGGACTGGCAGGAAAGTGGGCCCTGCCCATCTCAAGCAGGCCAGGTTAGGAGAGCCAGCGCCTGGGATTTGCCTTTGAAGAGGCAGCAGCTGCTAGTGGACGGTCAAGGATGCAGGACAGGGCACGGGGTCTAGTATAAATAGCAGCAGTGCTGGCACTGTCTCCTCCACGGCACAGAGGAGGGAGCCAGCCTCCGGTGGCAGGAGTGGAGGAACGCGTGTAACAACCATGTTCCCAGGCAGGAGGGTTGTCCTGCAGGGTGAAGTCCAGGGTGGGGCCAAGATCCCCAGCCTCGCGTGCTCCTATAGACCTGGGTGGCAGCAAATCTCACGCAGGGAGGCTGGAGCCGGGCTGTCCCAGCCTACTGTTGTCACGCACATCCTGCTGTCAGAGCTGGGTCTCACTGAGGACAATGTTGGCTGTGACAAAGAAGAAACAGAAGAAAGCCCATAGCAGCACAAAGGCCACCCAGAAGGTATGGCGGAATGGGGACCTGTGCTTGTTGACAGTTCCGTAGCCGAAAGCCAGATGGGTGTCCTTGCGGCAGAGGTACACCAGGAAGGCAGGGATGACATACTGAATGCCAGTGCCTGCGTAGGCTCCGGTGATGCCCACCAGGGACTCCAGGTCATGGGTGCAGAAGGCCACCAGAATGGGGGGCACCAGGGTGATGGTGGGGAACACCACACGGTCTACCACCCATGGGTACATGCCACCCTCACGGTGAAAGAGTGTTTTCCAGTTGTTGCGCAGGGTCACCGCAATGATGGGGAAGTTGGTGCTGATGGTAAACACAGGGAAGAGGCCCAGAAAGAATCGGACGGCTACAAGGCCCACGATGTCACACCTCGCAAAATTGAGGGTGTACATGTCCATCAGGCTGTCACCACGGAAGCAGAAGATGGCCGTGAAAGAGAGAAGTCCATAGAAGGCCAGGATCAACGCGTAGTCCAGGAACACCAGGCGTGTGATGTGGCGCTTGGAGGAGATGGGGGCGATGAGGGATGGCAGGGAGTGCTGGCACATGAAGGAGTAGACACATACCCCAAACAAGTTCCGGATCCCCGAGAAGTTGGCTAGGGGTGGGTGCCCCTCTCCTTGCTTGTCCCCGATGCGCACCAGGGCCAGCACAATCATGATGGCAAACGCTGCAAGACAGGGAGGAGACCAGTGAGGATGAGCTGCCTCGCCTGCTCTGCGGGTCCTGTGGAAGGTCAGCCCAGCAGAAGGAACCATGAAAATCTCCCAAAGCCATGCAGGGTACCCACATTCTCTTCTCCCTCTTCTGGATCCAGAGAAAGGAGATGATGGGGTGACAGGTACCAGCTTCTCCTTATCCTTCAAGCTCTCTCAGGGGCTCTGTCAGCTTCCAGTCAGAGGCAGGACCTCTGCTGGTAGAGCCAGGGGTGGGGGTGGGGTGGGATGTGGGGAGCTGAGGGCTGAAAGGCCCGGCACATTGGGAAGGAGGCATCTCTTAGGCACAAGCCTCCTGCTACCTGTGGGTAAGAGGGCAGGAGTGCTGGAGTGGGCAGGATGACCAGGGTCTGCAGCAGGTGGGGCATGGTAAGGGGTCACTCCAGGGAAGAGAGGGCACCAGAGAGCAATGCTGGCCCTAAGGCTGGCAGCAAATGGCATGTGGCTCAGCTCTCTGGGCTTGGTGACATAGTTAGAGGATGGGAAATTTGCTGTAGAAGGGCATCTGTGACCTTATATGTTGAGGGCAATCAGGCTCTGCAGAGACAGCTGGCTGTGCCTCCTCTCAGGCCCTCCATCTGTGGGCTGGCTCACTAGGCCTGCTTCTAGAACCTGAAGCTCATATGCTACAGCAAAGCAATAGACAAGGGTTCCTGCCTACTGACATGGCATTTCTAGATCTCTCTGGCTTCTGCTATCTTTCTCTGACATCACCCAGCATGATGACGGGCTGTAACTTCTCAACACACACACAGACCCCTTAGTCTTTGTTGTCTCTATTACAAACAGGTCTGAGACTCCTTGTAGTCTGAGACAAGCCCACAGGGCACATGGCACTTCTTTGTGAGCGGTGGGATGAAGAGTCTGGCAGATAATCAGGGCTCTTCTTCCTCAACATGAGGCTGGGGGACATTGGTACACTCCTTGGTTCTTGGGTGAGGCTGTTACTGCTGGGACACACAGGAAACCAGGCTAATCTCTCTTCCCATGAGGATACCTGAGAGTGGGCTGGAGTCATCTATGACTTTTAATCAGAGTTGCCTGACATGGCAGGGGGAAAGGATGGGAGGGGGAGCTGAACAGGCCTGCGAAAACTGCCAATAAAGATGATGATTTGTTTTAGCTCTTACAGAGGCTCAATTCCACCACTCCTCTTGCTCCAGGGCATCACAAATCTTTCCAGCCAAGGCTAGTCGAGGGGAAGCATCCACTACTTCCTCTCTGAGCCTCAGCCCCAGACACCAGGAGTCTGGCTCATCCCAGAGGTGTGGGAAGCAGGTGGTGTACTGGGATGTGATGTGAGGGAAGCCTCCAGTGGGCTGGAAGTGGTGGTACTGTATGTGCCGGTGAGGGCCCCGGAGCCTCAGAACAGCAGAGATGCTGCACGGTGACTTGGGTGCCTGGTAACCAACTATTCAGGAGGTGGGAGCGAGCAGCTGTGCCACTGCAGGGAGGACACTGGGTGAGAGCCAAGGGAGTAGGCATTGCAAGGCCACATTTAAATTGTGTTTTGCCACCACTGTTTGGGATGCCACCTGTGACCTGGCCCTGCTCCAGGCCTTGGGCATAGCCAGCAAGAATCTGGAAAGAGGCCAGTGGAGAAATCCTGCAGCTGTCTGTTGCTTAACCTTGGCCTTGGGTCATGTGAGAAGGCAAGACGGCAGGAAGAGTCTGGCAGTAAAGATGCCAGCATTTCATGGCTGGGTTTGGCATCAGGTGCTATCTGGCTACTCCTTCTCTGTTCTCTGAGACAGCCTTAGGAGCTGCGACTAGGTGCTGGCCTGCCTGTTCAGGGTGGCCGCCTGGACAGCTCCGGCTGGGTCCCATTCCTCCAGGACCTACCTGTGCCACGGTTTTCCAGCACCTGCATCCTTTGGTCAGGCTTTTCTAGAGCTTTCAGGATGGCCCATCCCTAACTAGTCTTATCTGTCGATGCGATTCCAGAGATTAGTGACTCAGCTGGGTCCAATGGTGCAGGCCTAGAATCCCAGCTCCTCAGGAAGCTGAGTTAGGAGGATGGCAAGTTCATAGCCTGGGCTACACAGTGAGTTCAAGGCTAGCCTGGGGAAATACGTGAGGCTCTGTCTCAAGATGAAAGTGGTTAGAGAAGTGGTTCGGCAGTGGTTGAGAACACTTGCTACTCTTCCAGAGGATCTGAGTTCAGGTCTCAGCACACATCTCACAATCGCCTGGAACACCAGTTGGGCACACATATGTGGTATATACTTACATAGACATATACACATAAAATTTTTTTAAAAAATGAAAGCAAAGAGGGCTGCAGTTGGAGCTCAATAGCAGACTGCTTGCCTAGTATGCACAAGGACCTACCTAGGTTTAATCTCCACTAAAACAAACTCCCCACCCGGCTCCCGCTTTCCAAAACTAAGTTTGTCCTGGACTTTGTGGAACGGCAGCTTCACCTGAAGGGGACAGGCTCATCTGTGTTCCCTTTCTCCCTCCCTCCCCTTAGCCACACCCGGCACCATCTGTCAAATGTGCCCCAGCTGTAGGGACAGCACCAGGGAACAAAAAAGGAGACATATCTTCACACCCGAGGAAGGAAGGTAGTTCTACACACATGTGCCCAAGGAACACTGGCCAGCCACAGGTGGGGACACTCGTTGAGGCAGAGGAAGTGCATAGAGGTCTGAGGGAGAGCCCCAGGCAAGTCCAACAGAAGAGGCCCACTGGTTCCCCACCACTACCTCAAGCACACTCAGATGGCACTGTCCCCTGGGAACAGAAAGGGGAAGGGAAGAGTGTTGGTCTGGCTTCCAAACAGTTACCTCCAAAAGAAACATTTATGTCCCTAACTGGACAGACACTGAGAAGAGAAGAAAGCAGGGGTCGGGGAGCCTGGGGGCTCTGACCTTCAGGGGTCCCAAGACCAAGTTACAGGCTTTAAACCTCACTCTCCTGACACCAGACTCCTTTGTCCCTGCCACCTCCTGCTTTCCCCAGGTGCCAGAGGAGCAGCAGAGTTCACCAGCTATCTCCTAGATTGATCGCCCCGTCCCTGGGGAGGCGGCTGCTCCAAAAACTCATTAGGTCTGCTAATAAATCAAGGTGAAATAAGATGACAGGCTGTGAGCAACTGACAGTGCAGAAGGCGCATAGGGGACTGCCATGCCACCCTGGCTTATGCTAGCTGCTCACCTCCAGCTGCAGGGGAGGCGCAGGTGGACATGGAGGTGAGATGTCGAGTAGTCCCCAGACATTCAGGATGTCCCCATTGGAGATGCAGGGGTCTGCCCTTGAGCAGAGCCTGCAGTTCCCAGGTGGCCCTGTCTCTGCCCTATCCTAGGCTAAGCGCTGAGAAGCCAAATCTGCATACACCTGCTTTCCACACCGGAAGTCACACTCCAAGGGGTGTGGAGAAGCATCGAGGAGCCAGAGAGGAGTCAGAAAGCTGGTGAGAGCTTGACATCAGGTCACATGGGGACAGTGGGCCTGGGAAGATCATCTGTACAATGATGGAGTGGGTAGGGGGTGGAGGAGACTTTTTTCATTTATAGAAGAAACAACTGTGTTGGCTTTGTATAACACGAGGCTTGGCCTGGACCACTCACTCATTCACTCACCAGACTCACTGAGTATCTGCTGAGAGCTGGCACTATTCTGGTCTCTCAGGAGTGAGTGCACAAGGCAGACACAAGCCCTGTTGGCACGGAGTTCAGAAGCAGGAGAACCAACAGGCGAGAGGTATCAAAGACAGTCACCACAAAAGGAACTGGCTAGTGGTCACCTTAGCGGCAGGATGATGACGACATCCCTTTGGTAAGAATGGTCCAAGTTCAAGGGTGGAAGCCTACCTAGCAGAGGAGAGGGGAGGCAGGTCCCAGATGCCAGAAGGGCATATAAGGACCTTGCAGCTGCTCTGTTCCAGGGTCGGTGGCTGCCACACCTGTCTTGGTTTAGGAGAGAAAGACAAGGAGGGCTCAGGGCAAGGCAAAGATGGGGAGCCGGCCTCCCCTCCAGTTTCCAGGCTCCCTGACTCTGCCTGAAGCCATGAGCCATTTCCAGACAGACTTCTGACAGCTGATCTAAGTTTTACAAGCTGGCCTTGCCATATTGATTCACCTTGAGGGGCAGCTTGCTCCCCAGCATCTAACTCCTTGGAAGGAGGGAGGGAGACAGGTGTGGTGCAGAAGGCAAGTCATTATCTGAGGAGCAGAGACAAAAACAGGCGCTGCGTCTCATCTCAAACAACACGGGAACCGAGCCGCCCTACGGCACCAGCAGCACCTGGGTGGCTTTCTTCCCTTTCTGCTGGCAAGAGGCAGATAAAGCCTTCTGGGCGCTGTCTGACCCAATGCTGTCTGTCTGACCTCAGAACATCTTCTTGGCAGAGAGAAAGGGCAAGCCACACCCTCCTGGATAAGTGCCAAGGACAGAGGCATGCTGATTCCTAAGAGCCTCAGAATAAACTAACAGCACCCCTCCTAAACCCTACCTTGCAGAGCAGGCCCTGCCTTCCCAGGACTCGCCCAGGGCAGGGAAGGTGAGCAGGGATTTACTGGCCAGGTGAAGGCTGATGGAGTTAGACTTGTTGGGGCCCAGGGCAGGGTAAGCAGGAGTCTGACAGTAGGGTTCCCATAGCAGATGTCTTAGGGCAATTGAGAGAACAGGAAACGGTTTTGATTTTTTCCTAAGCACACACTCGGTCCCTCAGTCCTGGCAGAAACCAGAGCTGTCAGAGAGCAGCTCCATTCCTCACACCCTGGAAACGCAGCCTGGGGCAGCCACCTAAGAGCCAGCTCGCACTGGAGGTGTGGAGGGGAGAGCTCCTTCTGAGCTCCCTCTGTGCAGCAAGTGACCTGGCTGACATTCCTGCTCTCTGGGTCTCGGTGAGGAGCATCCTGTGGCTCAGTGTGGTGTGAAGGAGGGGAGGACCTTGCCTTCCTTGCAGGATCCTGGCATCTTGTGGGGCTGGCATGAGTTGGACCACCTACCTTAGCTACCACTGATGCTGGGGCACATGGACCACTGCTGTCACACCTCCTTTCCTAGGGGCACTATGGTGGTGAATGCGGGGCATTGGAGTCCTTCTTAGTGGCTTTATGTTTTCCCTCTTCCCTGTGACCTGCTCTGACCTGGCACGGGGTACTTCTGAGTACGCTGAATGCTGCCCAAGTCACTCCTAGAAGGTGGCAGCAAAACCACAGAGCTTAGGCCAGCAAGTTGGCTGGGTGGGTAAAGGAGCTTGTAGGCAAGCCTGACAGCTTGAGTTCAATCCTTGGGACGCATATGCTGAAGAACTGACTCCTGCAAGGGGTTCGCTGACCTCTAAATGTATGCCATGGCGCACACACATGCATGCAACCACACAGAAATCATACAGTCCAGGTTATCCTCCAGCTTATACATAGCTAAGGATGCTCTGGAGCTCCTTACTCTCCTGCCTCCACCTCCCAAGTGCTGAGATTACATGTGTGTACCACCATGCCCAATGCTATTATTTTTTTCATACTGAGTATAGCTGAAAGATACTTTGATATGCTTAATAAGTATTTTTAAAGTGAGCATATTCTTAAAGATTTACTTTTACTTTCATTCATGACTATACCACATATGTGTGGGTGGATGGGGAGGCCAGAAGAGGTCGTCGAAGCCTCCAGAGCTGGGGTTATAGGCAGTTTTGATCTGCCTAGCACAGATGCTGGGAACTAAACTCAGGTCTTCTGGAAGAGCAGGAAGCATTCTGAATCAGTTAGCTGTCTCTACAGCCCCAAACGTGGCGAGTATATTCCTATGGGTCAGGGGCGTTCACTGTTCTTTGTGGGTACCTGCAATGTACTGACTTATTGGGGATTTGAGATTCCTGCCTCCTGCCTGGACCTCAACCTTAACGTTTAAGCATGACAAGAAGTGAGTAACCAAACTCTGCGCCTCTGTCGCTTCTCCTGATGGGGAACCGATAGGTCTGGGCTGGAGGTGTGACACTGTCTCTAGAAGGTGATAGGAGGGCCGGGACAAAGCATTTGCCTGGCATGTGCGAGGCCCAAGCTCAATCTCTTGTATCTTGAATGATATGGTCCCCTTGGGCGGTGACAGCCAGGGTGTCCTACTCTGCAGAAAGGAGGTGCTGGCTTGGCCTTGGGGGCTAAAGAAATAGTACGGGACCCAAGCCATCCCGGAAGAGGGTTGACGCATGTGAAACTGGAGCACAGCCCTGCCCCCAGCCTGTGTCCTACAGCAGGACCTCAAAGGACAAGAAATAGAGCTGTGGTGGATAAGGAAGGTGTATGTTCATTAAGGCCGGACCACACGCTACAGTCCCGCCTTAGCCCAAGTGCTCAAGAGGTACACAGATACATGAAACTATGACTCTCACAGCTGAGGATGGACCCAACAAATACCGCCCCCGTATGTCAAGCCCTAGGCCCTTCCCAGCAGACACTTTCCTTTGTGCTTCCCGGAGATGGAACATGTTTTCTAAGTCTCCTTTGTGGCTCTGGCTCCAGCTTAGCACATACAGGGAAGCAGCCATCCATCGAGGTTGCTGTCAGGAGGACAGCACTCCCTTCTCCAAGCAGAGAATCAACGTGCCAGAGCTAACGATAATGAATGGCCGGTGCGCACGCATCAGTGGCAGGGAGCTGGGGCTGGTGGAGGACTTCAATACAGCTTTGTACTTTACCGCCACACTGCCCTCCCAGGACACAGCACCATGGGTCCTGCCTGAAGCTGGGTCATAGGGGGGCGGGGTGGGAGAATGACAAAGTAATAGGAGCCGGGGCTGAGAAGCAAGATGCTGCCTAGCCCTAAAACAGGTGCGTGTGATTGGTGTTTGTTCTTTAACCAATAGGACTAACTGCCTGCAAAAGGGGGAAGGGCACATTCAGACACAGGAAGAGAGCTTGAAGGGTGGGGGGCTGCATCTTACAGAGGGCTGAGGGACAGAGTCTGGTTTAAAAAAAAAATCAGGAAAAGTCTGGGCTGAACCTGAGTGCTGTTCATCTTCAGCAGCTTGCTGTACTGCCTTTAAAAACAGACACGCTAGAAGGCTGGCCGCATGGGCCAGCAGGCAAGTGCAAGTATGACAACTGTTTGATTCCTCAGAACCCATGTAAAGGTGGAAAGAGAGAAAGGACCTCAACAGGTCACCATGACACATGCCCTGCCTCCCCTTCTCTCTCTCCTCCCATGCCGCAGATAGACAGGCAGACCCTCACATGATAATAATAATAAAATTAAATGGAGGTACTGGGGGGGTTAGGGCTAAGCAGAAGAAAGTGGCCAGCATAGTGGCGACTGGCATGGGCAGGGACTGACTCAGCGTAGTCACTAAGAAAGCTGTCCCCTTATCATCGCCATCGCATGGCCTTACTTTCCATGCTGAGGTGTGGCTCCCAACACAGCGTGTGGCATACGCTTTTCCATGTGCTCAAAGGAGGAGACTGGGATCACTCTGGCGACTCCACCTTCCAGTCTGTCCGCGAGCTACAGGAGCTGGCCCTGTACGCCCGGCACTGGTACCAGCTAATCTGAGGGGCTCTGGAGGTCAGGGGAGTGGGATGGGGGACTCAGGTGCAGACAGCCCATACCTGCTCTGCAAAGAACCTTGGTGCCTCTTCTTACCTCATCTAGCAGTGTGTGTGTGTGTGTGTGTGTGTGTGTGTGTGTGTATGTGTGTGTGTATGTGTGTGTGTGTATGTCTGTCTATCTGTCCTCTCTTCACAGATTTTTCGATGCCTGAGTTGGTCTATCCTTCCTGGCTGTCACTCATCTACCTGAGCAGGGACCAGAGGTCTCCCGTGTGTTCCCTGGGAGAACAAGAGAAGCTTGAAGATGTCTGATGTACTTTGGGGTTCTGGGTGAGACTTTTCCTGAGACTACATGGTCTGCCTCTGCTGCCTTTGCCTGTAACAACTCACTCTTAATGCCTTTTCTGCTGAAAGAAGGGGATGTAAGCTAGCCTGGCTCCTGGTGCTAGGCGGCTCCCTGTGCCTTCCCGAAGACCCAATCCCATCCACTTTCAGGACTAATTCCACCCCGTGGCTACAGGCTTCTGCTGGACGGGCTTGGAGCTGAGTTCTCCCTCTCTGCCCGAGGTAGAAGAAACAGGGCAGGCACTCAGTCTCCAGAGCAGCCAAGCTCCTAGTCTGAAAGCAGGAGTTCTGGCCTTGTCATCCTTCACTGTCCCCCCCTCGGCGCACACAGGTGGCGCCTGGGAGACAGAGTCTCCATTTTTCATTCCTGAGTTGTCAGGGCAGCTTGGTTAGTGACCGTGGGGACAGCAGAGTCAGGAGCCTGGCTGTGGGCCAGCTAATCTCCTTCCTGGAGATTGAAACATAAAACTTCAGGCCCAGCAGCCATCACCACTGAAGGCTGCTTGGGCCTTCCCTCCAAAGTGGTCAGCTGGTGCAGAGGGGCTCAGAAACGAGGGGAAGTGACAGACACCAGGCCCAGGGGGTTTCAAGTCCCCTGGCCTAAAGAAACCTCAGCTTAGGAGTGGTGGGGCTGCCATGGCTCTGTAGGTGGTGGCTGTAAAGGCTAACCTTGGGCATGGACTGTATTTGTGACTGTGCTTATGAACACCGTGACGTCAGGTCCTTCCTTCTGCCGACCACAGGTGCCTTCCCTTGCCTTGGAGTGTCCAGGTAGCTGTCCCACCAATCTTTGGGTGGATCAGCAGTTCTGGTACGGTGGGTAGATCTGCATGTAGCTGAGATGCATGCAGATCAGAGCTGTCAACAAGTGGGCCTGCTGAGACGGGGGGCTGGACAAGAATGGCTGCCTTCTCTTGGTACCTAGCACAACGTTCTGGTTGGTCTTGACTGAAGCTGGCCGAGGGTGCAATTGCTGGCTGGCTCTTCTCTAGGAAAGGGTCACAACATGTCTGCTTCACCCCAATGGCCTGTCCACAGAAACCCCAAGTTCCTCTCTACACATTGATCTCTGCGTGTGCACAGAGAATGTCTAGAAAACTCAAGAGTGCAGTGAAGATCACCCAGGGCTTGTTTGGGTCCCCTCTACTTATGGAGTAGCCACAGAGAGTCCTGGAGAGTGGCCACAGGGCAGGGCAGTGTTAGCTAGCACACGGAGGCTAGCTGCATGCAGACAGGGACAAGGCTTTTCCTGGACTCCTGGGTAGCAGCAGCAGATGACAGACGGCCCAGGCTTACAAGCCCCCTAACTGCTGGCTGTGGAAGATCAGAGCAGCCCCACTAGGAGACTCTCCACTGGGGGCCACCCCAGCCCTGGGGACAGGTGGAAACCGGAAAGCCCTCCTGTGAGACAGGTGAAGGTCTCTTTTTGGGGACCTGTGGCCTTGTTTGCCATCACTACCTAGTTGCACCCCGGCTGCTGGCTTGGCAAACAAATCTGGGGCATTTGTAGGGGGTGGGGTAGGAGAGCAGGACTGAACAACTTCCCCAGGCAGAACAGCTCTGGCTCTTCTGTGGATGCCTGGCGAGGATGGTGTCTGACCCACTTTGAGGGGAGCGAGGAGCTGGAGAGGGGAGGAAGCCCTATGGGTCCATGACAGCCCAGAGGAGGGCGGTGGTGCTCCACAGAGGCCTTTATTAGAAAGAATTGCGTTTTTTAATAACACCAATGGGGTGCCCTGAGCCGAGCCAGCTGTCGGCAGAGCCGAGGTGGGAGGCATCTGTGCACGAGCTGGCATGAGTGGGTGGGTAATGGGACTGAAGTAATAATACTGTCGTGGCCCCTTCTATCCCCAAGAACTCCCATAGGGCAGCCAGCTGGATATTCAGGGAGGGAGACACCAACAGGTATACTTGCTTAGGGCTCAGGACTGAAGGCTTGGCTGCTGGACCTGTGGGGATGAGGGATGGTGCCTTGGCTGACTCACGTGTCCCTGCTGCTCACAGAGGACTACAAACAATTCCCTAACCTCAACAACACGATGAGTCTGCTCATCTCTCTCAGGTGAGGGTGGGGGTGGAGGCTGGGTGCAGGGACCACAGCTGGGGTGGGGGTCGGGAGGGGCAGGGAAAGAGACTGCTTTGCTGGTACTGGGCATCATAGCTTGTTTATTTTGGACCATGGCTGAAGTAATGTCCCTGACTTCACAGCCAGTCCCAAGGGAGCTTCATTCTGTGGCTACTCTCAGGATGTGGCAGCTGATTGTAATGGCAATGAGGGCAATGCTCCTGCCTGTGCGCTGAGCAGGTGCCAGGCATGGGTCTAATAAGCACCTTCAAGCGGGTCTTATTGTGTCTTCACAGCCCTCAGCAAGGCAATCTTCCTCTCCACAGCACACAAGAGGGGCCCAGAAGATGGAAGCTTGGTCTGTGCGTTGTGGGAGAGGATGCCATCAGGCCACTTAGGGAGCAAGGCCAGCAGGTGCAATGATACCCAGCAGGTGTGTCACCCTGCTAAGGTACTGTGCTCACACAGCTGAGGCACCAGGCTGCACTGGAAGGCCCTAGGCCGGCAGGGAGCTCAGTGCTAACCTGGAGGGTCATCTCCATTCTGCAGACAGCAGAGCTTCTCCTTGTTCTTGTAAATCCAGAGGCATTGACTGTCCAAGTGCCCTCAGGCTCAAGTGGTAGCTCAGCAGTTAAGAGCACCGATTGCTCTGTACAGAGGACTCAGGTTTGATTCCCCGTATCCACATGGCCGCTAACAACTGTCTGTAACTCCAGTTCCATAGGATCCGATGCCTTTTCCTGACCCTCTGGACCGGGCACTTGTGTGGTACACATACATACACACGCAGGCAAAGCATTCATATACATAAAAAAAAAATCCAGTCTGTCATGAGAACTGAATCCATGTTGGCATTTGTCACCTCTATTCTGACATTTCCCCTGGACAACCAGCTATTTGCAAAAGGCATCTAAGACTTCACACCTCATTGTGGGACCACAAGGAGACTTAGCAACTAACACAGTGCAGGGCAGAGGGAAGCTGGAGCTCCTGGGCACTGCTCTGGGGGCCTGCAAACGACCCCAGCTTCATTTCAACAGATGGCAGAACAAATTCCTAATTAAGCGCGAGAAACTTTCCGGCTCGGCACATTTATTCACGGTTTTCCGGTCCCTTGGGTGCCCACTCTTCTTCCCTGCTTGTCTTCTGAGCCAGCTTACTGCTTCCCCAAGCTCCCTGCTCAGCTCTTGAGAAGGAACAGCCCTCATTTGGGGAGAGGGGAGAGAGGAGAGAGGGGTGTGTGTTGGCAAGGGGTGGGAAGGAGGATGGGAAGGAAGGAGGGAGGAAGGTCTTGGGGGGCCCCGTGCCACACAGCTGCTTCTCAGGCAGAATGACAACTTGGCAGAGGCTCCAGAGGGCTTCTGAGATCACTGCCCAAAGGGAGTTCTAGAAGAACTGCCTGGGGGTGAGCTTGGCTCAGAGGAGAGACACACTTACTGTGGCCCAGGCTGAGGTAACTTCCATGAAAAGGACTGCCTATTTGGTGTAGCTCTGGGGACTTCTGGTGGATTCTGCTTCTTGGTCCTCCTCAGAGCAAGGCCTGGAGTCAGGTGGAGGAAAGTGCCTGTTTCTAGCTGAGGAGAACCGCCTGGCAGTTCCTCTGCCCAGCTGGGTGTTTAACCACACTCACTGTGGCTTACATTACTTAACTGCAATTTTCCTTTTCCTGGGCGGCTCTGTCACTGGCAGGCCCAGCTTTTTAAGTCCAAAGGTCTGAGTCTCTCATGGTGAAAAATGACTGCCTTGTGCTGTCACCCACAGCAGTGCGCCTGGGAGCCTCCTGACATTTGATTATCTCTCCGCTCTAAGGGAGAAGAGAGGCACCCGATGGCAAAGACAATGAGTCAAGACAGCAGCATTGCTACCAAGAGACAAGTGCTGGACCCGCACTAGCTGGTCCCTGCTCAGGCTCCCACTGCTGCCACAGACCCCCATGGCCACTGTCTCGGGCTCCGCAGCACACAGGAGCTGCTTGGAGGCCCAGGAGTCCTAAGGTAGAGTTGGGGCTCTTCTGCCCTGTAAGAGGCGAGATGGCAGTTCCACAGAGGAACAGTGCCTCTGAGCCAGGGACTTGGCTTATGTACCCAGTGCTGGCCTTGAACATTCTTTCTTTCTTTCTTTCTTTCCTTTCTGTTTGTTTTATTGGAGATACGGTTTTTTCTGTCAGCCCTGGCTGTCCTGGAACTCACTCTGTAGACAAAGCTGGCCTCAAACTCAAGAGATCCATCTGCCTCTGCCTCCCAAGTGTTGGGATTAAAGGTGTGTGTCACCACTGACTGGTCTTACTTTTTCAAGATTTATTTTTGGAGTTTTGGTTGTGACTAAAGCCCTTTTTCCAGCCCTGTTTTTATTGTTTTAAACTGTGTGTGTATGCGTGTGTGTGTGTGTGTGTGTGTGTGTCTGTCTGTCTGTCTGTCTGTCTGTCTGTGTGTAAGTGCACATACACGCAGGTGTCAGTGGGGCAGATGCATCAGATCCCTCTGCAGCTAGAGTTACAGGTGGTTTAAACCACTCATGGGTGCTGGGAACGTGTGCACGCACTTGTTCCTGTGAATGTTGGTGACAAGTGTGTGAGGTCAGAGGACAACTCTGCATGTCAGTGTTCGTCTTCTGCCTTGCTGTAAGATAGTCTCTCTCATTCCTGCTGCATACACCTTGAGCCTCTGAAGGTCCTCTGTCTCCAGCCCCCATCTTCCTATAAGAACTGGGATCCCAGGCCCCTGTGATACTATGTGCAGCTTTCATGTGGGTTCTGGGGAGCCAAACCCAGGTTATCAGGCTTGTATGGGAAGTGGTTTTTACCTATTGAGCCATCTCCGTAACACACCCAGGTGTCTGGCCTGATTCAGGGGAAGGGTAGAATGGAAAGGAAGCAACAAAGACAGGTTGGTGGGGGGGCTTCTAGGATCTGGGGCTTGTGGGCATCAGGAGCTCTGCTGTAATTCTGACCACATTCTAGGACTCGCAAGGAATGTTTACCACTGTTAGCCTCTTTCCCCTTTACAAGCTCCTTCCCTCTACTTCCTTTCGCCCTTTTTGAGACAGGGTCTCATGTAGCTCAAGCTGGGTTTTCTATATGTTTGAGGCTGGCCTTGAACTCCTGATCCTCCTGCCTCCCTCTCCTAAGTGCCTGTGGTGTGTGCCACTACACTGGGCCCAAGCTTCCCTCTTTAGATGGATACTTTGTTCATAAATATAAGTTAACTTTCATTGTCAGGACTGTTGTCTTCTTCTGAGCTGATAGGGGGTGCTGGCCCCCCCTCACTTCTGCTCACCCCTCAGTGTCATCCCAGCAAGGACAGAAATGAGAAAGGGTGCTACTTCAGGCCACAGATCCCCTTCCCAGGCCAAGGCCAGGCAAGCACCAGCAGGACCGAGCCACACAGCGAACACAACTGGGCGAGAGATGGGTGGGCGGGGGACAGATCACTCTTCTCCAAAACCTGCCGACAGCAGCGACTACAGCAGCAACAGCAATAATAACAGCAGCAGCAACCACTGCCACATGCTGCCCCAGCCTCTCTAGCAACCTATGACCCCAGTCTGCCTGGCAACCTATGATGTCATTACCTACTTGTCTCTAGGAGTGACCCTACCCAGGATTATAAAAGGACAGACCCACCTTGTCTCTTTCTCCTGTTTCTCTCTTGCTCTCTTACATGTCGCTATCTCTCTTCCTCCCTCTCTCTTGGGGCTGCCCTCCTCCCTTCTCCTCCCATGCTCACATAATAAACTTATCCATAACATATCTGTTGTGTGGCGCATAGTGCATATTATGATGTTAAAACACAGCAGAAGCAACAATAGCATCATCAACAACAGCAAAAACATCCTGGAGCTCTCTCACACACATCACAAGCCAAGATATAAGAGATGGGGGAATAGACTGCATTCTGACCCCTGCCAACCTTGACTTCTAGGCACCAAGCCTTCTAGAACTCCTGAATTAGAGAGATATTGGGGGGGGGGCTGCCTCCACCCCCACCCCCATGCTACAGAACCTGCTCTAGCTGGAGCAGGCCAGGTTGCTTAGGAGGTTGATCTGCCTTCCTTCTGTGGAAACCAGGACTGCCGTTGTTCCTCTACTACGTTGTGGGAGCCAGAGGCTGGGAGAACTTCCTAGAACTAGCAGACATCCTTAGTGTGAACGGCACTTAGCAGAGTCATCCATCCTCCTGCTGTGGTAGGGCATGCAATCAACAGCAGCCTACAGCCCTGGTCCTGATGAGGGTTAAGGGGTCTCAGGAGGGCAGCCAGGAAGAAGCTCAATTTAAATTTCTCTGGAGACTCTGGGCCATGGGGCCAGGGGACCTGAACAAGTCCCATGTAGCCAAGGCTGGCCTGGAATTAACTTACTTTGTAGCTGAATGTGACCCTGAACTTGAACTAGCTGAGTGCTAGACTAGGGGCCCAATCTGGGCTTCATGCATACATGCACCCTACTAAATTACAGCCCCAGCCCATCCTCTTTAGCTTTTATAATGAGAAAAGTCAGATGCACCACAGATAGTCAGTGGAGAGGCAATAGTAGCCCCACGGCTGACTGACGTCAATCCTGCTGCACAGCGGCTGGCTCCTTCCCTGGGGTGGCCGGGATGGTATGGCAGAACTGATCAGATACCCAGTTTAAGGGGGAAGATCCTCAACATCAACCTGAGGACAGGGTACTGTCACCCGGGGTACCTGCCAGTCAGAAGCCACTATAGACGGTGTGGGTATCTTCACACTGCAGTGGTCCAAAATTCAAAGGCTGAGGCTAGCTGCTACCATGACCCACGGGGGTTTGTGGATGAGCCTTACATCACACCCCGGAGAAGGCGGGAGGGTGTTCCTGTCCTCTTCAGGGGGCACAGCCCAACCCAGCATGGTCATGTGAAGGAGGCTGGACCAGAATCAGCAGTTCAGGTCCTAGCCCAGTTCCATCCAGTCAAGGTGACCTGAAAAAAGGCACTCACATTTTCTGGTACTAAATTTCCCCAGCAGTAAAAGGCCAACAGAGCACCTGCCTCCTTCTCACCCTCTGAAAAAGTCAGAGGACCAGGAAGGCTGACTAAAACAAGCACTACCACATCCCAGCTGGGAGTTTGCTTGGCTTCTCTGCAGAGGTGGGGGGTGGGGGTGGGGGGATGGGGAGAAGGGTAGATAACTGGGAGATTTCTTAGACTCACCTATCCATCTCATGAGGGAGGTCAAGATCTGCAGGTACTTTGTCTTCTGTACGTCGAAGAAGGTGAAAGGACCAAGGAGGAGGGTGAAGACAGCCTGGGGATGAAACAACAATTAGGTGGTGTGCAGAGGTGGATACACAACGCAGGCTGTGAGGGCACTGAGGCTGTGCACATAGCTAAGGCCTGGGAGTAGCACAGGCGAACACTAGGACTTGCGGACAGAGCCTCCCCAGGCTCCTCAGCATCACTGAAGGTGAACAGCAAGGACAGGGGCAGGATGGGAGAACCAGAGCCTCACTTCTCTGCGACTCCTACTTCCTGTTAGGATGTCACTGCCACTTCCAGGCAGGGCCCAGGCTAAATCCTGGGACCTCCACCCAACCCATTCCGCTGACTTCAGCAGGCACCAATGAGGGAGCCTCAGGCCCAGCGGTGTGCTGCGCGAGTGTGGCTCAGGGATGAAACCCAGTGAGATGAGCCAGAACAAATACCAGACAGGCCCTCACTACCACAGGGAAAGGAAGACAGAGGAACAGGGGACAGGCCCTCACTACCACAGGGAAAGGAGGACAGAGGGGACAGGGGACAGGAGGGCTCCGATAGGTAGAGGCAGCTGAGAGGATAAGGACATCATCTTTCAACAAGGAGGGGAAGCCAGAGGACAAGAGGCAGCGCGGCTGGCGCCACTTAGGGAAGAGTCCTGGATTAACAGCAAAGGAGTCACCTAGATGATCTGGGAGTGGGGCTGGGGAGTGGCTCAGTTGGTAGAGTGCTTGCCCTGGGTTCAATCCCCAGCTCTGTAGAAGTGGCACACACTCTTTATCCCAGGCCTGTTGTCCCAGCACTCCGGTGGTGAAGGCAGGAGGATTGGAAGGTCAAGGTCATCCTCATCTACACAGAAGAGCCCGGGGGTGGGAGGTAAGCTGCTAGAGCACCCACTGTGGTGGGGCACACTTTGTTTTCTTTTCTTTGGAGAACAAGGGAAAATGTGTAACTTTAAAAAAGGGGAGCGGGGCTGGAGAGATGGCTCAGAGGTTAAGAGCACCGGCTGCTTTTCCAAAGGTCCCAGGTTTAATTCCCATCAATCACATGGTGGCTCACAACCATCTGTAACGAAACGTGGTTCCTCCTTGTGCAGGTAGGCACACATGTGGGCAGAATATTATATAAATAAATCTTAAAAAAAAAATAGTCTGGCAGTCTGGCATGGTGGCACACGTCTGTAATCTCAGCACTTGGAGAGGCAAAGGCAGGTGGATCTCTATGAATTCAAGGCAAGCGTGGTCTACAAATTTAGTCCAGGACAGCCAAGGCTACACAGAAATCCTGTCTTGAAAAACCAAACCAAACCAACAAAATTTGAACCCTGCCTTAGACAGCTGGCCTGTGGAGTATGTGACCCATTCCCAAAGAGCAATCAGGAAGATATGGCGGTGTCTCAGAGGGGGAGGGGCAGGGCTCTCCATGCCAAATTGGCTATGCAGGAAGCAGAGGGAGTCAAAGCTGCTCCTCGAGTTAAGATGGTACCATTTCCAATCTGCCACTCGGAAGCAGGCGAAACATCAGCCCTTATTAACATTTACACTGTGCCATTTCATCACGTTGATGCTAATGATACTCACCAGAGATGCAGCATACAGTGTTGTGCGGAGCCTGAGGAACTTGGGGAGAGGGATCTGGGGGTGGGGGGGAGCTGAGCTCTGGCCCTAAGAGTGGGGTGACTCCATCACAGCTGCCAAGTGGGGGGGGAATGACAGACAGTTCCTGTGACAGGCAGGAGGGAGCTCCTCAGAGGAGGGGGAAGCCTACTCCACCCCCCTCCACAAGGAGGGCAGGAAGTGGGGGAAGCTGTGACCTCTTATCCAAGTCCATTATCACTGTGAGAATGAGTGACAGGAGGACTCCAGAGCCGCCTAAGAAAGGCTCTAATTAGCAGGGGTGGGTGAAGGCGCCCTGGCAGTCACTCTGGCTGGGAGATTTCTGGAAAGGTCTTTCTGCTGGGGGCCTCAAAACCAGTCTTGCTTCTCTTCAATAAAAGGGCGAGGGGGGGGGGCGGTAGGACAGGGAACCTTTGTTTAGGCCTGGGTGACAGCAGAAGGAAGAGGAAGGGACTCTCTGGAGAGGCAAAGGCAGGTGTCTGTGGGTCAGGTAGGAAAGCTGGACTATTGTAAAGCACGCACACCAGCCACCACCCGTGGCCGAGCCTGTCCGGATGCAGCACCAGCAGTAAGTCATTTAGGAAAATTACCACTTCAGGGAACTTTCCATTGATGAGTTTCTCTTTTGAAGCAGAGAGAAGGGGCTGACAGGGTGAAGCATAAACACAAACTGTGTCCAAATGACTTTGGTCTGCTGGTACTGGGCTTTTGGTATGCCTGAAGGGTTGGACAATTTGGCTCTGACCTGTGATGCCTCCAGTTGTTCTAGAAGCCAGACATCTAGGGGTGGCTTATGTGAAAGGTCAGATGTCATAGAGAGCATGACTCCTGCTTTTTAGAATGTTCTATTGCATAAAAACAGAGTGGTGGTAGTGGAGCCATTCTGAAGGGCAGCTAAGCATCCTGCTGCTGCAAAGGCCCAGGGTCACCCTGCAGGGGCCCTTGCACAGAGGCCTCATCCATCTCCCTCACCCTCAGTGCACATTTGTAAAGACACGGGATGCCCCACTTTGTGAAACCATATGGGTGGACTCCTAGGTGCAGTGGGTCCTGGGGGCAGAGTGAGTGACAGAGTCAGGATGAGGGCCCATCTGCTTAGAGTTCCATGTTTGGTTTAGTCACCAGGGAAGCGACCTGGTAAGGGACCTGGTGCTACAGTGCTCTCATAGGACCGAGCTTCTCATCCATATCCAGGGACACAGGTCAGGAAGTTCAGGGTCCTGAGTTGCAGGCAGCACACAGAGAATGCCAAACAGCAGCCCCTGCAAGCTCACTTGGCGGGAGGAAGTCCAGATGTGGCAGCAGGACCTGGCGCTGGGGCTAATGAACGAACAGGTGTCCTTTGCAAATTAGCTCAAGCCCCAGCTAATCAACCATGGGAGTGGGCATCCACAGTGACAGAGGACGGGAGTGCAAGTGGGAGGAGAGAGGTGTTCTGGGGTCTAGCAGGGCAGAGCCCAGCACTGAGTGGTCACCAGCCAGAGGGAGGCACGCTCTCTTTCCTTGTACAGAAAGACATGAAGAGAGAGGGAGAAAGCCAAGAGACAGCCTATCCTCTTGGGTCTTCCAGTCTAGCCCATATGACATTATAAATTAGTCGGCTCCTGAGCAAATTTTTCCAACCCCCAAATGCCATTGATCAGTTCCAACTCAGTCTCTGTTCAAGGACTCCTGTCGCCCCTCTCATTATAGAAAGCAGGGACACTGGCCGTAGCAGCCAAGTGTGTTTCCTTAAAAAAAGAAAGAAAAAGAACCAGCAGTGCTTTGATTTCTAATGAAATCATCAAGCTGGTTTCTGGGAATAAAGTCCGAGACAGACTAGGAGGGGGCAAACGGGGCCACTCAAATCTCTCTTTCTGGGTCACTGAGTTTTGCTACGTACCAAAGGCTCCACAGCAGCCATGCTGGAGCCTTGATGGACATGAGGCAGCTCCTGTTCCCAAGGCACTGCGGGCAGCACGCAGCTGCTGCTTTTTTAGAATGTTCAGGAGTCAACTGTTTATCAGTGCTGTCTGCCTTCCTGTGTCCCCCAGGCAGATGACATCCATCCCAGCTGCTCAGGTGCCAAGTGTCCAGCCACCTCCAACCTCTTTCAGCCTCAAGCACTAGATATTTGTGGTTGCCATAGCAAGTCCACCCAACAAATAGCTCCAAGCCACAGAGTCTCTCAAAGGCCAGGGGTCCAAGATAGAGCTCAGCAAGGCTCCCAAAGGTGCCACAGAGCACCTCCTGCAAAAGAAGCCACACCCAGTGCATGAACCAAGCATGGGGCTGCCAGAAAGCTGAATTTCTCCCACTTGTGTTAGAAATGACCCTCAATGACGTAGTGGGGAAGAGAGCGCTTCTGGAAACAGGCTAGAGACTAGAAGTCCCTGGGGCAGGCGCTGGCAGCCTTACACAGGTTGGGCAAGGCTGTGTGGGCTCCCCACCCCCTATCTCAGCTAATACGGAGTTTTATTGAGGCCAGGAAGTGCTGAGGCTTCAGCTTCTAACTCGTGGTTCTCAACCTTTCTAACGCTGTGACCCTTTACTACAGTTCCTCATGTTGTGGTGACCCCCAAGCATAAAATTATTTTTGTTTTGCTTTATGACTGTAATTTTGCGATGGTTACAAATTGTAATATAAATTTCTCAGTGGTCTACGTGACCCTTGCAAAAGAGTCTTTTGACCTTCAAAGGGGTCATGACCCACAGGTTGAGAAGTGCCATTTTAACTGGAGCCTCCATTCCAGAGTAGGGAAAACAATACTGTGCTATTAACAAATGGTCTTTAAATCAAGGACACTGCTGAGGCTGAGCCATGTTCACCTTGGGCCTGATCCCACCACTCTTGGCATGCACTGAAGCAAGGCTCCAGGCTCTCAGTCCTGTCTTGTGTCAGGCATGCTGTCTGCTGTTTAGAGGGGAGCCCATGAGTGACAGTCCACATGAGGGCACCAGGTAAAGCACTGTGATGCTGACTTTCCCTGCCCCCAAAGTTTCCTGGCCAGAGAAACAAAACAGAAACATACATTTGGTGTAAATCACAAATTGACTGTCCCATAAGAGGTTCCAAAGTCTCAGGTCCCACAGCCAGAGAGGAATCGATCACAGCCTCAACCTCCTTGTCCTCCTTTTCATCACTCCACTTCTATCCAAGTCACCCTGTGATGACGTCACCACTCAAGGCCACAGGCCCCTTCACATCTGCAAAGCGCTCACATGTGTGGCTTCCTCACACCCTCCCTCACCAGCAAGGACATCAGAGCAGGCAGAGTGACTGAGGAGACAGGGACTGGAGCGGTTCAGGGTCAGAGGAAGAAAGTTGCAGAAAAGTACCGACACCTCTGGACACAGCAGCTTTCTCTGCTAACCCAGCTCACTGTGTCCATCTCACAGGAGGCTGTTTGCCTGTGCCCTCTCCTGTCCCCCACCAAGCTCATTTCCACCACTGGCCTTTGCCCTCTGGACCCTCCTGATGACGGAGAGTCTCCCTTCTCTGGCCCTGCCTTCAAAACTCATTCAAATGCCAGTCTCCTCTGCAGTACCACCAGCTTCTCTAGGGCTCGTGACTAAATCACCAGTGCACGGGTGGCACCACATGACTTCTGTCCTGCAGGGAACAGAGCTCCTGCTGCATCCCAGCAGAAGAGTCAGCATGCTGAAGGCAAGGGCCATATCGCTGCTTGTCCCAACATCCAGAGAAGACTGTGCACACACGACACCAGTAAGCATGAAGGAGCGCTGTGGACTATGCTGCACTTGGTGAAATGCTTGAGAGGAAGGTGTCACACTGTGTGGTGGAAGAGGCAGCCCTAGCTTTGTTGCCTTGCTTTGTATCACCTACTGCCCTTCCTGCCACAGCCAGGTAGCTATGCAGGAGCACACCTGCTCTGTGGACAAGCAATCACCATATTGCAGGGGAAATCTCTTTCCAAAAGCAATTTGGAGGGCCGGGAGGTGTGGCTCAATGGTAGTGTTTGCCTGGCACATGCAAGGTCCTCCGTTCCATCCCAGAAGTGAGGGAGAGGGTAAGGTATGAAGGAGAGGGGGCCCCCAACAACAGCGCCAACACCCCGCCAAAAGAGCCTTCTGAACTATAACCAAACAGCGACTCTGCAATGGTCTCCAGAAAAGGTCACATCTCAGAAGAACCCTAAAAAACTAAAGGCCTGCAAAGGGGTTGGCCTTTCTGAAGCACCTACTTGGTAGGATTGCTAGTAACAAGGCCAGCCATCAGCTCTCCCTGAACAGAAAGCGCCCCTAAAGCACGTGTCTCATTTTCCCTTACGAGAGGAGGCGGGCGGGCCGCAGCTTCTGATTAGAATTTCAACTCTGGCAATAAGATAATGGGAAACACTCAAGGAGGCAGAAGCCGGCTGCTGTCGATCCAGCCCGGGGAGGAAGCACCAGGATGGTGTGCTTGCGTGGTAGCCTTCACGCCTACAGAAGGCTTGGCACTGGCAGAGGGCATGCTAGACGCTGCTGGCCACCTCCTTACCAAGTGGGTGAAGTTTCCCAAGTGCCTGTTTACTTACATGCCCCTAGAGGAGTTCTTTCCCTGCCCGCCCCCCGCACGCCGTGTGTGTGTGTGTGTGTGTGTGTGTGTGTGTGTGTGTGTGTGTGTTGTGATACCTGCAGAATAGTGGGATGGGGCTTTCAAGCATCTGGCACTTGTCGGTTCCTGGGGTCACAGCACAAAAGGTCAATAGGTGATGCACCCTACCTTCTTACTCCAGGCTGGTGGTAACTTGGCTTTCCTGGTTAACTCAGCCTTAGACACCACAGTGCTGCAATGTGAATGTCAGAGCTTCCCTGAGGCCGGGAGGAGGGGTTAAGTGGCAATGGCCATGTGCCAACCGTGCAGCTGAGCTGTCTGTATTGATCCTGGAGGGTATCTCGGATGAGAAAGGGAGGGGCTCAGGCTTGCGGGGCTGCTCCTGTTGAGTGCCAGGGGTTAAAAGCTAATTGGGGTTAATGGCATCTTGGCATGAACCCATCTCTAGCTGAACTTGCAACACGTCCTTGAAGCATAGTGAAGAAATGCTCAAGGATTCTATTTTTATTTCTCAAGTGGCTGTGAACATTTGGGCCTGGGAGGTTTTATTTACCTAACTGAATCACAACTTCTACAACAGGCAGGTGAGCTCTGAGGGGCACTGAGTTCAGATCACAGGGATGGGGTCGAGACTGGGTCCAGATGTCCTTGTTAAGCCAGCTTTGTAGAGTCACTCAACTTCTCAAAGTACATCATATATAGGGCATTTTCTTAATTAGTGGCTGATGGGGGAGGGCCAGTCCATTATGGGTGAGGCCATCCCTGCGCTGGTAGTCCTTGGCCCTATAAGAATGCAGGGTAAGCAAGCCACGAGGAGCAAGCCAGTAAGCAGCAGCCCTCCACAGCATCTACATCAGCTCCTGCCTCCAGGTTCCTGCCCTGCCTGACTCTCTGCCTTGGCTTCTCTCAGTGATGGACTGTTACCTGGAAGTGTAAGCAGAATAAACCCTTTCCTCCCCAAATTGCCTTGGCCGTGGTGTTTCATCACAACAGTAGCAACCCTAACTAGGACAGAAGCTGGTACCAGGATAGTGGGGTATTGCTGTGACAGGCCCCGCCGTACTGTTTTGGGAGGACTGTGGAAGGACTTTGAAACTTCAGGCAAGGAAAGACATTGAGTGTTCAAAGCTTGGTGAGTGATTATATAGGAGCTTGGGAGATAAGAATGCTGAGAAAAAAAAAGCTGACAAAGGAGGCATGGCTTGTGAAGTTTCAGAAGGATGCAAAGACTCTACTGAGTCATTTGTGTGAAGAGTCTGTGGTGTCTGGTCAGCTGGGGCTGAAGAATCAGCTGAGATTAAGAAGACAGCAGCATCATTGAGGTGGAGTCTTCTGTGAAGTGTCTCCTCAGGGTCAGCACAGATGCTGTGGTCCAGAGGAGGCCAAGGCTGTACTTTGTGCTGCCAACTTAACTTGGCAGTGTAAGAGTCACCTAGGTGGTGCTAGGTTTGAAGGAATGAAGGGGTCATGGAGAACAGCTGAGGTATAAGGTGAAAGACTTTGGATTTTAAAGAAACTGAATTTGGGGGTTGGAGAGATGGCTCAGTGGTTAAGAGCACTGGCTGCTCTTCCAGAGGTACTGAGTTCAATTCCCAGCAACCACATGGTGGCTCACAAACATCTACAATGTGATCTGATGCCCTCTTCTGGTTTGCAAGCCTACACGCAGGCAGAGCACTCATATACACAAAATAAATTTTAAAAAGAAAGTGAATTTTTAAGTGTTTAAAAATTTAAAGACCGTGGGACTTCTAAAATTTGGAATGTTTATATTATAACGTTAATATTAATCCTGGGAAAGAATAAGAAAGGAAAGATTATGGCTTAACAATGATGTGTTTGTGTGTCAAGTTGACAAGGAGTCAATTGTGCTGGCCTGTTTTATGTCAACTTGACACAAGCTAGAGTTAGCTGAAAAGACGGAACCTCAACTAAGAAAATGCCTCTGTAGGATTCAGCTGTAAGGCATTTTCTTAGTTAGTGATTGATAGCGAGGGCTCAGCCAATTATGTGGTCACCTGCGCTGGTGATCCTGCGTTCGAGGCCAGCCTGGTCTACAAAGTGAGTCCAGGACAGCCAAGGCTACACAGAGAAACCCTGTCTCAAAAAAAACAAACAAACAAACAAACAAACAAACAAAAAAAAACAAACAAAAAAAGAAAGAAAGAAAGAAAGAAACATCTTGGGTATGGGACGATGGTACTGCCAAGACCTACATGCGAAGAAAGTTCTGTCAACACTATGCATCTTCATATATCTTTGAAATGGGGTCTTACTACGTCCCTCCTGGAATGCAAACGATCTTTCTGCTTTGGCCCCTTGAGCAGCTGGGACAATCAGTACACACACTACACCTTGCCATGCATTACTTTGTTTTATTTTTATTGCCCATACAAGTCTAGTAATGGCCCAAATACCAATGAAGTTCAAGTACTTCTGATCGTATAGGAGAGGACCAACCACCCTGCAGGAGATGACTCAGTGGGGAAACAGGTCGCACTGGAAACCATGTCACCAACACATGTGCGCCAAGCCCAGTGACCTGCTGTCATGTTGCATTCCCCACAGTTGTAGGACAAGACCCACTATGGCTGCGCAGAGGAGGGCTTTTTCATACCAAACTGCCCTTCGACAGACAATGAACTGTGACCCTGATAAGGATCAGCCTAGTGGTGGGCTGAGCTAGAGGGTGGAAGAAGAAAGCACCTGTGCCAGGACAGGGTCCAGCACTAACCCAGCCACAGGGGAGATGTTGCAAGTTCTTCTTCACTGATCCTTTAGTTCCCATGGTACAGGAAAAATGAAGATGGAGGAGGTTGAGACATCTCTTCTAGTACACTGACCTCCCCACCCCCTGGCCCCACAGCAGTGGCTGGTGTCTGTCCAACACCTGGCAGAACACACTGCTTGACAGAGTAGAGTGATGTCTCAGTGTCTGGTTCTACCCTACCCTCTCCTAGCCAGCACCAAGAAGGGTGCATGAAGGATGGACTGAGGACCGGAGGATGCAGGTGATGATGGAAGACAACAAGTGACAGCTGATGCCAGGCCACTCCAAACAAGCACAAGGAGCCAACTCCACAAATCTCTCGCTTTTATCTTGTCACACCCTTCGGCAGGAAACCTCCTCTGTTGCTGCACTACCCGGCCCATTCCAGGCTGCAGAGTGGAGAGGCAAAATGCTTGTAGCCTGCCGGAAGATGGTGGAGCCTAAGAAGAGGCTATAGTGAACCAAAGGTGAAAATTCCAGGAGGAGGAGGAGGAGGCAACCACTGAATTGCAGGATTGGGGAGAGGAGGCAGGACCCCACTAACTAAACTACCCAGCAGTAGTCTAACAACCAGGAGGGTCCTGTGGCCTCAGCTGGGCAACCAGGGCACAGGAGGGGACCAGCATCCTTGGCAACCTGCCAGAATTGCCTGGACAGATTCAGAATGGCCACATGCAGATGCCAGGGCCCTCTCGAACCTTGGGAGCTGGAGAGGATGGCTCTAAAGGAAGACTGGAGAGGACAGCTGCTTTGTCTTAGGAGCTATTGGTCCTGAGTGTAAGCAGCATTAACTCCCGTAAGCCCGCTCTCCGTCCCCACAGGATGCCAATCCAGTCTGCTGTGGCTTGGAAGGGATGTCCTGCATGGAGCTGAGAGAGGCCGCGCAGTCAGGGAAGCTGGGGTCTGCTGGGGTCTTTCAGACCAGCTCTGAGAAGGGAGGAGGAAGCCAGTGGAAGTTCAAGGTATAAGGCACTGAGTGCCTGAAGATTCCGTAGAGCCTAAGGCACACCACTGCCTCCTTGAAGACCTGGCCCTGCCCTAGGGAAACCACCAGAAGCAACTAGGAAGCAGTTCTTGGGGTCACTTTTGAATGTCTCACACCCCCCCTCCCAGGTCCCTTTATCAAACTTTCTGCTCCTTTCTTGCAATTTGTTTTATTTTTAACTGTGTGTGTCTGTGAGTATGTGCACACATAGGCAAATGTCCATGGAGGCCAGAGGCATCACAGTCCCCCTGACTCTGGAGTCAGGCAGCTGAGCCACCTGATAAGAGGGCTGGGAAGTGAACTCAGATCCTCTGCCAAGAGCAGCATGAGCTCTTTTTTTTTTTTTTAAATATTTATTTATTTATATGAGGTTCTATCTCCATGTACACTTGCATGCCAGAGGAGGGTATATATGGTTGTGAGCCACCATGCGGTTGCTGGGAATTGAACTCAGGACCTCTGGAAGAGCAGACAGCGCTCTTAACCTCTGAGCCATCTCTCCAGCTCCAGTATGAGCTCTTAACTGCTAAGTTACTTCTCCAGCCCTCTGCTTACTATTGAAAATAACTTATTTGGGGCTGAAGCGATGTCTCAGCGATTAAAACCACTGGCTGCTCTTCCAGAGGTTCTGAGTTCAGCGCCCAGCACTCACATGGTGGCTCACAACCATCGATGTGATCTGATGGCCTCTACCTGCATGCAGGTGTACATGCAGACAGAGCATCTGCACACACACATAAACACAAATAGATCTAAACGCTTTCTCCTCTGTCCTCTGCATGAAGGAAAAGGGGGGAGAGAGGACGAAAGTCATGCTGAACAACCTGGGAGGGCACTGGGGGGCTCCTGCAACATCAACCTGATGCTCTGGAAATTCCACACGCCATCTCCCCCGCCAAAAGGAGCCCATGTCTTCCCAGAACAGAAGCCGCAGCCCCTGGCAGCTGACTCCACTGTCACATCGCCAGCACCTCTGGCCCCGCCTTTAAAGCCAGGACAAGGCCCAATACTTGGTACAGGCAATGTCCCCAGTGGGTGGGAAGCCTGAAGATGGAAGGTGGCACTGGGGCTGCATTTTGGGGGGTGTTGTTGGCAGCTACAGAGGGTGCCTCCCTGCTTTCTGAGGCCCCTGTGGGGCAGCCGCCTGTCACTCTAGAGAGGCTTGGCCTTGGGGGTGGGGAGAAAGGGCTTTGAGAGTTGGCAGGTGAACCAGCCCTTTGGAGAGTCTCCCAGGTAGGACCTCTTTCTAATCCTGGCTACTGTTTCCACTTCAGAAAACAGGTGTTGAGAGGGATTAAAAGCTTTGTCCAAAATCTCAATTACTTAGCTGTAGCTGGGATTAGAGCCCAGATCACCTGTATCCAAAGCCTGTTTCCTGCTTAGAACACTCAACCACCTCCCAAACTGCCTAGACAAAGGTCCACTTCTCCCCTGTCCCTCCATCCCCTCCTTAGACCTGGCTCCCTTATGGGAGGAGGGCTGGGCAGGTGGGAATGGCCTTAGCCTGGCATAGCCATTGTTTCTCTGGCCCTGTCATTTGGGGACATGCCTGCATGCCTGTGTGGTCTTTCTCAGCTGACAGGCCAGATGGCACCCAGTGGTGGGCAGAGTTCCAAGAATCTGGTGCCAGAGCTACAACCTTTGTGGTTTGGGGGAAAAGATAAATATTGTGGAAAACCCACACAGTCATTCACTTAATGACTATGAGCCATCAGGGTTTATAATGGATGGCTGTCTCCTCACAAGCGAGACAGAGTGAGGTGGGATCCAGCGACACCAGGCCCAGGTGAACAGATGGAAGCAGGAAGGCTCTGAGAGGTTACGTGTGGAGCTGAGGTGGGATAGTATGTGTGCCTGCGTGTTCCTGTGTACACAAAATGGGCATGCATACACACGTTCAATGAGCAGCAGCAGCAGCGCAGGACCAAGACCTCTGCCTGGAGGACCAGAGCTGACTTCGGAGGCAGCTGTGTTCTGATAACTCACTCCCTTGTTGGCAGGTCAGGTGCAGAGAGGAGTGGTGAGCTGGAGCCTGCAATGCCCAAGGCTTTTAACTGCTCCCCCAGAGATGCTCTGGCCCTGGCTGAGGAAGAGTCTGCCTGACAGTGAGGACTGGAAGATGTTGTCCCTTGCAGTATAGGAGGAGTTGGGCGAGTTGGGCTAGGGCAGTGGCTACTCAGAGGTGGCTGGTCCTAAGGGTCCAGCAGGATAGAAGTTCATGTATGAAGCTGGGGAGGGGAGCCAAGGCACGGCAAGGCCTCAGAGCACAAAGCTTCCCAGTTCCCAGAATCCTTGAAAGATGCTGATAGGAGGGCAGACAGTGACGGAAGGGGTTCTAAGGGATGGGCAGAGTATGCCAAGTGGAAGTGCTGCCAAGGGGTTTCAAGCAAAGAAATAACAATCAGATGGGTGCACCTAGTTTATATTTTGGACCTTGGATGGGGCTCCGCTCTGTTTTAATGAGGCTTGCTTTTTTTTTTCAATTTTTAAAATAAATTGATTGATTGAGACAGTATTTCTCTGTGTGGCCCTGGCTGTTCTGAGACTCACAGAGATCCTCCTGCCTCTGCTTCCCTGAGGGCTAGGATTAAAGGCGTGTGCAACTATTGCTGGCTGTAATGAATGTAAAGGGGGCTTCAATCAGGCGCAGTATGAAGGACGCAGCAAGAACAACAGGGCCATTCACTTGTTCCACAGGGACAGAGGAATGAAAACTAGCCCAGGCCCTCCTAGGAGGCCGTCCGACAGCGTGGCAGGAGCCTAGCACAGGCTCTGTAGAAACCCCACGGTGAGAGAAGGAGAGGACTGGGGGTGGGGGAGGATAATTTCAATTGTTAGCTTCACACAATCTAGAATTACCTGAGAAGAAAGTCTCAACGAGGGATTGCCTACATCAGTTTGGCCTGTTGGCATGTCTGTGAATTACGCTGATGTGGAAAGACTTGGCCCACTGTGGGCAGCACGATTCCCTAGACAGGGGTCCTGGATTGTGAAAGTGAAGAAATGATCCAAACACTAGCAGGTGTGCATGCACTCATCTTCTCTCTGCTCTGGACTTCCCTACCCTGATGGACTGTGACCTGGAACTGTATGTTGAATAAAACCCTTTCTCCTCTAAGTTGCTTTTTAAAAGTTTCTGTATGTTTGTTTGTTTTTTGAGGCAGGGTCTCTCTACATAGCCCTGGCTGTCCTGGAACTCACGATGTAGACCATGCTGGCTTCACAGAGATCCTCCTGCCTCTGCCTCCTGGATGCTGGGATTAAAGGTGTGTGCCACTGTGCCCAGCTCTCTAAATTGTTTTTTGACTATGTGTTTTTATCATAAGGATAGAACTAAAACTAGGGTTTGATGAAGGGTAGCAGGGACTTGAAAGCTCTGGAGGAGGGCAGGGTGCCTCTTCAGGGCAAAGCCGACAGGCATAAAGCTCAAAACTTCCTGAGCACTACAGATTTGGGTTACTGTCCCTCTTTGTGTGTGTGTTTTTTTTTTTTTCAAGACAGGGTTTCTCTGTGTAGCCTTGGCTATCCTGGACTTGTTTTGTAGACCAGGCTGGTTTTGAACTCACAGAGATCTGCCTGCCTCTGCCTCCCCAAGTGCTGGGATTACAGGCTTGTACCACCATGCCTAGCTTACTGTCCCTCATTTTAATTACTAAGCCCCTAGCTCAGATTTGTTAGTTTTGGATGTCAAGGAAAGGCAAATAGCCATATTGCAATTACGTGAGAAAGCTGACCTCAAGCACTGTGGGCTGGGGAACCCGCAGGAGCTCTGCTGAAGGTCACTTTAGTTCTCACAGGTTCTAAGAACCACAGACTCCTAAGGAAAGGCAGGCTGTGCCAGGAGTGAGGAGGGCATGGAGACCATCTGGGGCCATTGTTCCAGCCCCTAGCTCCCTTGGGAAAAGCCCACATACTCCAGCTACCTGATTCTGTCAGGATGAACCTGCTCAGGTACAGCTGGTGGTGGGCAATCCAGGTATGTGGCTGTTCGCATCTCCTGGCCAGCTGGAATGCCAGTGCTCGTGGGCTGGGGTCTGGCCCTTCATCTGTCCTGCTCCAGGAACAGCAAGAGGCAGGTCCATCGTCTGCAGTTGCCTTGCTGTCAGGTGTCAGGTGACCACCTGAGGGGCTGACAGTATCCCCCCTCCCTGGTTAGACTCTCTTCTGGAGCTGGAGGGAGGGAGGAAAAGGGAGAGTAAAGGTAGGTGGCCAGGGTGTAGGAGCCCTGTGTGTGGGACCACACCGGCCAGGCTGGCTTCACCTCTTTTTCCCTGCTGATGTCTGACCTCCAAATAGACCAGCAACCGAGTAACCTGGAGGCAGGGAAGGAGGGAGACAGCACACCGAGCTGCCTGCTGCCTGCGCTGTTCAACTGGGTGTAAGAGTATCACGCTAGCAACCCCAACTTCCTCTCCAGCTGCTGGTCGGTGGGAGGTGCCCTCCTTGGGGAGCTGGCAAGCTGTGGGATCTGCAGCCCCCAAGCAGCAAGTCTGAAGGAAGCTGGGCACCATCTGGTAGGGACATGGAAGGCACCTGTTGATCTCAGGTAATACAGCAGCCTCCAGCAGCCTTCTCTGTCTGAGATAGCCTGTGCAGTCAGATACTACTCCTTGTGGGCGTGGGAGCACCATTAGTGACATTTCAGGGTGTCACTAGTGAACCCCAGGCTGGGTACCTGTGGCTAGTCTCGCCAACCTCCTTTCCCTGGAAGCCCCTGACTACCCTTCCATGACAGTACTTGGTGAGTAGGTCCACAAAGAAGACCAGAATGGCCAGTGTGCTGACAAAGTTACTAATGTGAAATGCAAATTACTGGGCTTCCCTCATGAAACCTAGGCATCTGCTAGGTTAGGCTAACAACTAGACTTAGGGCCTTCTATAAGCTAGGCAAGGGCTTTGCTTCTAGCCTGGAGTTCTCAGCCCATACTACTTAAAAAGAAAATGTGTGTGTGTGTGTGTGTGTGCGTGTGCGCACGCAAACACACTCGCACACAGGCTATAGCATGAATGTGGAGGTCAGAGGACAACTCTGTGGAGTCAGTTCTTTCCTTTCACCTTTATGTCAAGTCTGGGGGCTAAACTCAGGGCACCAGACTTTATCTACTGAGCCACATATTTCTGATAAAGGACATCTTGGTCAGTAGTCTAGGACCCAGACATTGACAATCACCATCAAGGCCCTCCTCCCTGATCTGGGGCAGGGCCAGCAGGGAAGTCTTCTTAAGAGTGTTTACCTACTGTTGGGGTTGGGAGAAAACAGCCTCTCTGCAACAGTGTGTATATGTGTATGGGGGACCACTACATGGGTTTCACAAGGCATCAGAACCTCTGAGCCCTGGTCCCATCACGGCTTCTTGGAACCATTTGTTTTTTTTTTTAATCCATGCCTGAGTAAGCTATTGCCACAGGCTGAATGGAACAGCCTGGGTGGCTTGTGACCCTACCTTCTAGATTCACACTCCCACAGGGCCTGCTTAGCAATGCCTAGGTGGCACTTCCCTCTGTGCGGAAGGCTTATTAAGATGTACCTCCATCTTCTCAGCTTATCCACAAGACTTCCTGAGCGCTTGCTCATTAATCACATGGCATCATTAATATGCACCTAATTGTTTAGCTCTGCATCGCGTCCTTCACACTTGTGCCCCACACAGCTTTCTGCTGCCTATAAAGCCCCTAGGGTTCTATGGCTCCTTCTGCCTCGGCAGGACCTGGGTACACTGGAGAACACATACACAGATTGCTTTGGAGCCAGTGTGCAGGGCCAGTGCTGGGACACAGCTACATGGAGGAGCATGCTTATTACTTTAGAGTGCTTCATTTCATTAAGCAATTACTGCTGCCCCCAGGGCCACTGTGCTGGAGAGCTTTATGTCAACTCCACACAAGCTAGAGTCATTTGAGAGGAGAGAACCCCAATTGAAAAACTGCTTCTGAAAGATTGGGCTATAGGCAAGCCTGCAGGGCATCTTCTTACTTAGTGATTGATGTGGGCAGGTCCTGCCCCACCCACTGAGGGTGGAGCCATCCGTGGGCTGGTGGTCCTGGGTTCTATAAGAAAGCAGGCCAGTAAGCAGCACCCCTCCATGGTCTCTGCACCAGCTCCTGCCTCCAGGTTCCTGCCCAGCTTGAGTTCCTGCCTTGGCTTCCCTGGATGGATTCTGACTCAGAATATGTAAATCAAGTAAACCCTTTCCTCTCCAAGCTGCCCTTGGCGATGGCAGTGTGCATCACATCGATAGTAACCCTGACTAGGACAGCCACGATTTAGCAGGGTTCTGCTCACAACATGCATCCTGCAACAGAATGATACTGCTCAGAGGACAGTCCAGCCTGCCCAAAGCCAGCAGAGTCACCAGGTGTCACAGCCTGATCATACCAGCACTTGGGAGGTGAGGGCAAGAAGATCATGGATTCAAAGGTAACCTGGGTTACATAGTGAATTGAAAGCCAGCCTGGACTACATAGCAAGACACTTTCAAACAACTAACCAGGCTGGAGAGATGGCTCATTAGCTAGGAGTGTCTTTTCCTCTTGTAGAGGATCAGAGTTAGGTTCCCAACCCCCACACTGGGTGGCTCACAACTGCCTATGACTCCAGCTCTAGGGTGTCCAGTGCCCTCTTCTGGAGTCCACAATCACCTGTACTCACATGTGCACATACTCCCCGCCCCAAACCTTTACACATACACAAGAAAACCACCTCAAACCTAAACCAACCAACCAGAATAGGAAGTCATCTTTAGCATTGTGCCAGTCATGGGAGTTCTGGAAGCAGAGGGCACACAGAGCGGGGAGTGGTTTTACATGTACCCAGAGGCAAAGATCAGCCTGGTAGCTGGGGAAATACGGTGTACCAAGGTTTAACTCCATGCCTCTGCTGCTCACAAACAAATTGGGCTCAAGTGTCCAGCCTGGGGCCTGACTGATCCATGGATGCACAGAAACAGTCCCAAATAAGCACAGTGCAGAAGGTCCTCGGCAGGGATGAACGCGCCCCATCGAGACCTACTTGGAAGCTCCCCAACCAAACTGGCGAGTGTGTGAGTGTGGGCGTGGGTATACACCACAGCTCTGGGATGCTTTCCTAGCTCAGGGGTCTGTGTGGGGCTGTGTGGGGCCGTCCTTGGGACTACCCTTTGGTGGGCTGCTTATGGTGACCACCGAGATCTGGCATCTGCCTGCTTCTCCAGATACCCTAGCAGGGCTTTGAATTTCTGTCCCCATGTACACAGATGCCCAGTGCCTCTCTTTACACAAGAGATGGGGCCTAAAAGTTCCACTTTCAAAAGCTCAGTTTTCAATAGACAACACTTTAGCTACATGGGGGACTGTGGCCTTTCCTCCTGTGAGGTAAGGAACAACAAAGTTACTCCAGTTTATTTTGCACATTTGCATTTTCATGTAACTGGAGTAAGTTGGGGGCGGAGACAAGACAGCAGTGCGCATGTCTCTACACTCACGCATCCCTGAACTAAGGAATAAGGAGAAGAAAGGGCCAGAGCTAGGTCAGCCCAGCCGCTATCTCCCCAGGTGCCCCACAGTGACCTGGCTCACTTTGGGGACATGCTGTCTGTAAAGCTGTACTAGTTTCTAGACAAAGGAGCCAGATTTGGGACACATGAGACATCCTACCAGGGCCAGGATGAGCAGGGGGTCTGAATGACCCCTTTTACCCCGAGGACCCTGATTAGCACTCATGAGAGGCTGTGAGGAAGCAGGTGAGGCAGAAGACTTGCCGGTTGCCTCAGGATCCTGAGTCCCTGAACTGGGCTCATTGCTGAGGTGGCAGGAGGATCATACACTGTCCTCCAAGGTGACGCATCAGGTACTGGCCATGGCAGCAGCAGGACACGGGGCATGATGGATGGTGGGCTTAATGCCAGCTGACAGAACCCATGTCCCCGAGAGTGCCATTAAAAATAAAAACAACCTTCCCACCGAGCAGGAGGAGGGAGCTGAGCCCAACACCCAGAGCGCCCAGTGGGGGAGGGGGAGAGGGAAGCTGTCATAGTGTGGCTCAGGGAGGTGACACCCGGGTGTCCTCAGGAAGGAGAGGGTGGGTCTGCAGCAATATTGGACAGTGGACAAGTAGGAACACAGAGGTCAGAGAGACCACAGTGGAGTGACGGTGGCATGGCAGGGTCCATGGTGTCCCTAGATAGGGGATGACAAACTAAGACGGTGCTGGAGCAAGTGATAGATGGTCTGAATGTCGTTTAGAGAGGGGGTGGGGAAAGAGGGCACACACACACACACACACACACACACACACACACACACACACACACACACAGAGACACACACAGACATATACACACATACAGATAACACACGCAGACACAGACAGACACACACAGATACACATGGACATACACACACATACAAATAACACACGCAGACACACACACAGAGACACAGACACACGCAAAGACAGACAGACCCAGACAGACAGACACACACAAACACACACGCGAGGTGGCCCCTGTATGAGATGCAAAGCTAGCTCTCTGGGAAAGAAAACTATAGGCCCTTTATATAACTTCTGATTCTTTCATTGTTCTTCTTGCTGTAGGTAGTTTACTGTATACATGTGTAATAATATAAGTGTATATGCAAAAAAATAAAAAAAATTGTCACACAAACCACTTGAGCACAAATCTAAAAAAAAAAAAGAAAGAAAGAAAGAAAGAAAGAAAAACCTCAGGCCTGCTTCTGTGTTATTGATTTCACTGTAAAGGAAAGAGACAAGCTAATCCTTCCACGTCTGTCATTCGAACCTGAGCTTGGTTCCTGCCAGTTGCTGGGATTCGCTTGCTCTGCTCACTAGACCCCGGGAGTAGGTAAGAAATCCACCCTCACTAGAGCCTCTGACTTAGGGTGAAAGCAGAGGGTTCGGCACATGTGGGGATCAACTGGGTCTGGGGAATACCTCAGAGTTTATGGCCACACCTTCAGAGCTACAGGACTGGATCCTGGCGTAACTTCTGCTCTATTCACACACCTGTGGGGCCGCCTAGGGCTGGTGACCCGCATCCTCTCAGGAGGGAGTGAGGTGATGACCAACAAAACAAACCTAAGTACGCAGGGCCTCCAGAATTAAATAAAGGCATGGTGGGTGGAAAAAGAGGAGAGGAGATAGGTATCTTTCATTGTGCCCATGATGTCCCTAAATCTGTAAGCACCCCCTCCCCACCTCAGGCACTGGGAATCACTCCAAACTGATGCTGGCTGAGTCCTCTTGTGGGATGGGAGAGGGTGAAAGGGACCTCTCACCATGTTGCCTGATTTTCTGGGCCCTCAGTTTCTAGGAGGGACCAAGGCTTTGGGATCTTCCACAATGGGCTAGTCAGAGCTATTACCGAGCCATCCCAAGCAAGAACCCCTTTCCTGTCTCATGGGGTCCCATTTCCATCCAGGGTCTGCACTGCACACAATGGGGTGGTGGGGGGCAGCGTCTACCCGTTTTCTCCTGGAGTCATTGGCACAGAACAAGGCAGCCAGAGCGTGTGCCTGCCTGGAGGTGCAGCACGGTGGACGGGGCCTGCCTTTGTTTATGTTCCTTTCTCCCTGGTCCTGAAGGCCTCTAGGCCACCTCCTGCCCCAGAATGGGCAAGGATGAATATTCAAGTGATGGTAGCGGTGACCCACTTATTAGCAGATGCTAGACAGCCCCAGGGCACAACGGCTGATGCTGAAAGTACAAAGCAATCCAGGCAGTGGAAGGGAATGTCCTTGGGAAAAGACGCTCACTTCCATCCTTACTTGAGGTACTAGGAAAAGTCCACTTTGCTCCCTGGGAATGAGCGGCAGTAAGAGAGAATGCTACGAAATCCACAGGAGGGTCAGGCCAGTGCAGCCCAGGCCCTGGCAGAAGTCAAGCTCTGGGAATGGCAAGCTGGTATTTCCCAAGCTGTGCAGCACAGCCAGCACACAGAGCACTCTTCCTGAGTCTGTAAGCGGTCCTGAGGACAGCCTAGTGAGCTGGGCTGTCTGCTCAGTGTGGGGACCCCGTGGAAGTCATTCTCTGGGATGACAGCATGCCCTTGATGGTGTGACTAGGAGGCATAAACTAGACACACAGAAGCCACTGCTAACAAGCCATGCCTAAGTCAGGTGTGGTGGAACACTCCTGTAATCCCAGCACTTGGGAGGTGGAGGCAGGAGGATGAGAACAGATTTGGTTATGTGGGGAGTTCAAGGACAGACTACACTACAAGAGCCCCTAGTTACAAAACAAAACAATACCCGAAAATCACCAAGCCAAGGTGAGCTGACCAAGCCACAGCGGAGCTTTCAGAGCTTGCCTGCAAGGTCTCCACACCCTCATGAAGAGGACACTCTGTCCTTGCCTGTCTGTGCCTTCAATACTACAGGAAGAAACATCTGGGTGGGAAAGAGGAGCTAACTGCTGCTTTAAATGTCAAAAACAAAGGTCAGTGTTACAGCACAGGAGTGAAAAGAAGGGCAGAAGGAGTGGGCAGGCGGGGCTCTGGAGGAGGCTCAGGAGAGCCCCCTAATGTAACCTGGTAGGGTGACTGGCAAGCAGGAGGCATCTAGAGGGGGTATGGGGAGATGCCAACCCCCTAACCCCCATCCACAGGGGTGAGGGTGGGGTATTTGCTGGTTGTGACCTGTGCTCCAAAGGAGGGTCTGGTAACTCCTGCTGAGAGCAAACTGGGGTCACCTTGTCCCGTCCCAAGGCAGCCAGTGAAGGGCCCCTGTTCAATGTGGCCAGGTTGTGGTTGGCTTTCCAACAGGATAAGCTCCCTTCTGCCATCTGTGCTCGGGCTCTGTGCTGTGCCTGTCGGTCTGACCGTGACCAGCAGCATCTGCCCACCTGTAAGTGGCAGATGTAGCCAGCTTTCAGCTCTCAGGGACTCCCCCACTGACCTGTGAGGACCTCTGGGAGGAGGGATGGAAGTGGATGGAGATCTAGGACAAGAGGTAGAATGGCAGGCTGAAGACGCTGCTGGAGCAAGGGACTGCAGACAAGTACCACAGCAGGCACGGGGTAGAGCTCAAGTCACATTCAATCAATCTCATTGCTTCACGGGGACCTGGCTCCTTGGTGCGGTGGCATAGAATCAAAATGCCACATTTTTCTTTTCTCAAGTGTGTACGGTGTATGCAGGTGAGGGTGTGCCCACCTGTATGTGAGCATGTGAAAGCCAGTGACATGCTCCTGTATCAGGCCCATGGAGGCAGACCCTCCACCTCATTTTTTGAGGCAGGGTCTCTTACTGAACTTGGAGTTCACCATTTTCACTAGACTGGCTGGCTATGGGCCCCTGGGAGCCTTTGGCTGCCTACCTTCCATCTCCTCTGGCCCTGTACTGGGGTTAGGTATGCATGCTTCTGAGCCTGGCTCCCACATGGGCACCAGACATCTGAACTCGGGTCCTCACTTTGCCCGCTGAGCCTTCTTTTCAACCCCAGCACTCAACCCTCCTATTCCCTGCCACATTATGACTCCATTCTCTCCCAAAGCCCGGGCTATGACATACTCCAGTGCAGAGGCAAGCTTGCAGGTTTTTAGAGTCAGGCTACCTGACACTTTCCCATCTCATCTTTCGATGGAGAAGGAGAAGGGGGCTGAGGGCACACCCTGTGAACTCTCATGGGAAGTCACCACGGCCACTGGGAAGGGAGGAGGAATTTTCTGTCAGTTAAGGGAAGGGGCTTTGGGAGGCAGCTGGTAGCTGCCACTGGGGAAAGCTCCCTTCCTGAGGTGACCGTGACGCTATCCACAGGCCAGCCTCAGAGGTAGTTACTTTCCCACCTGTTTTCCTTCTCAGGGGCCTTCCTAAGCTGGTTTCCAGAGGACTCTGAAAATTAAGCCACAGTATAAAAGCCTGTTTCTTTCTCCCAGAGAACATACGGTTCCAGAATAGCAATGAAGGCACGGTTTTCCTAAGTCCTTTTTAAAGACGCAGGCTGGGGACAGCATCCTTTACCTGAGGTGATTTATGCATGGGGTGGGAGGGTGTTTTCAGTCCACTCCCGCCGGCTTGCTGCCCTGCAACCATTTGGGGTAGACCCCGAGGAGCAGCAAAACCAGACCAGCTGGTGGAGAGAGGCACGCTAGAGCCTGGGGACAGGATGGCCCACCTGAACTTGAATGACGAAGAGGTCAGGTTAGAGGATGCTGGCCATACTTCTGAGATCCCAGGGGGCTACCTGCTGGGGTCTAGTTCCCTTTAGTTGGGAAGGAAAGATGCCCTGGTGGTCTGCCAGGAGATCCAGGCCTGAGGAAAGCTGTCAGCATCTTTGCTACCTTTTTTCTAGCTCCTTGGGGGAGGGGGTATAGAGACAGACACAAGCCCTACCTGGGATCAGGCGGCTGCACTGCTTTACTGGACCACAGACCCTGGGAGCTGCATGCAAAGCTGCACAGCAACTTTCCAAGATGAAGCCTGGACTGTCAGCCCTCTGAACTGGGTCAAAGAATGCAGGTGAAGTGAAGGTTCTAGGCAGACTGGGGCGCAGGCAGTGATAGTGCCTGTTACCCAGAGAGTAGGCTCCTTGTCTTCCCCTTTCTGCACTGAAGGCGTGGCCTCTCAGGCCTGGAGTGCTTGCAGGCACCAGGACAATTTGCTCCCCGAGTTACAAGTGCAATATCTGGGAAATGAAGGCAGTAATTAATGCCTGTCTGCCTTCCTGAGGGGTTCCTTCTGTTCCGTTGGAGTTGTTGAGACTCGGGGAGGGAGGCTTCTGTCATGAAGAGGGTTTATAGAAAAGACTGAAGGGACAATTTAACACAGCAATAACAATGCTTCTAAATAATTCACAGAGCAAATGGCAGCAGCTGATACCCACCACCTCCACCCCACCCCGTATCAGCTCAGGATCCACAGCACTGCGGGGTGGGGAGTACACCAGGCAGAGACTAAAGAGTGTGTGGCCTCCCCTGCTAAGGACCCACCAGAATTGCTCAGCTGCTCTCCCTCCCCCTGGACCACCCAGCCGTCTTTCTTCCTCTTTCTCCTGCTCACTACAGCTTAGGAGGAACTGGTTCTGAGGGGCTTTAATGAATACTTATGGCACTTTTCTTAATCATGAAATGCTAAGAGGCTAAGAAAACCTTGGCTGGACCTCTACTGCCTGCCCACTCTCAAGGCTGCAGAGGTAGAACTGGGCACCAGCAATTTAACTTGCTACCAAAAACCGTCAGACTTTCGATGGGAGGGTCAAGAATAAACTTCTTATGTTTTTCCTCAGGGAAGAACTTTTACAAACACATGGAGTCCTCGGCAGGGCTGTATGCCCCAGAGGGGAAACAGACCCTGAGCGACGGCTATAGAAACACAGGCAAGACTTCTCCTGACCCCGAGCCTGCGGGGTCCTTTGGGAGCCTCCTTGGCCAGAAAGATAAAACCCATTCAGTAATCCTTGGGGTTAATAAGTTCAGACCCCCGCAACACAGCTGACAGGGTCCATGGAGCCCTGAGCCAGGATGGGGATAACCCAAGTCAAGAGGCGACTGGCAGAAAGACCTGCTCTCCCCTCACCCCTTCACATCAGTAAAGCAGCCATGGCCCGGACTGAGTGGCACCCAGCACACCTGACCATGTGCCAGGGCTGGGGCAGAAAGTACTTGGAGATGCTGCAGAAGCTGAAGACAGGCATTTCTGAGCTGCCTCTGAAGCAGGCAGAGACAAATGGCCTCTGGTGCTGCGTCGTCCTAATATCTGCGTCCTGTCTGGCGTATTAGTCAGCTCCACCCCCACCCCACCACAGCACGAAGCAATCAAGAGTGAGGCAGGCGATTCATCTTCTTCCCTCGTCCATGGGAAGACAGGAAGAAGGCTGGGCTGAGCCCAACCTGCCTGTGGAGGCTATCTGTGGTCAGGGTCAGCTGCAAGATGGACCAGGCTTGTCTACCCTGTCACAAGACATAGTACCTATTTGTGCACCCAGCTGGCCTGGAGTAAGGCTGAGACATGGACAGTCTCTGGAACACAAGACCTTTGCAGAGTGCCCCTCAGACTGCAAAAGCTCCCAGCAACCCACCGGCCTGCACCCGGAGACCATTCCAAGCCGCACTTGACCCTGAGGCGAAGACCTCACTCCTGAGGCAGACTGTGGGTGGCAGTGTGCAGGACTCATCTCTGGAGAAAGGGCCGAGACAGAAAAGAAAGGTGGCTCAAACACTTTCCGGCACTCACGCTGGCCTGGTGTGACCCACGTTGGCCGAGGATACTCACCAGATAGATTCGGTAGGCATCCACCCGGCGCAGGGGGCCCCAGCATAGATCGGTGTCGTTGTATTTGACGTCTGCGTCCACGCCGCAGGAGTCATTTCCAGAGATGCTGCTGAAGAGAGCAATGGCGAACTTGGGCTCAGCATATGCCCCTGATTGGCCAGTTAGAGACCACAGGGCTGCATCTCTCACTTTTCATAAATGATCTCTTAGGACAATCACCACTTGTTCATGCAGCCTGTCTCAGAGGTCTGGGAATCCAAGCTGCCTTCTCCACGGAACAGGACAGGGCACAGCACAGTATAGAATGTGCCTTGTGAGGACAGAGGGCACAGCTGGCCCTATGGTGGAGAAGGACCTTACATGTGATGTTCCTTAGGCTGTGAGTTTGTTTAGGGCTGCGCTTCTGTGGACAGCGCTCTGCCCTGCTGGTGGAGCAGGCCTGTGGGTCTGCAAACAGTGTGGGGACGGAAGATGAGAGGGCTACTCACCAGGTCACCTGCATGAGGGAGAAGGGCACAGCGGCAGCGTAGATGGCGAGGTCTCCATACAGGTAAATAATGATGCAGAAATAGAACAAGTTGACTCCCACTGAAAGCAACAAAGTCACAGGTCAGGGAGCCAGAGGCGCGTGTGCGTTCATTTCTGACAACCAAGTCTTTCTTTACCGCTTCCTCTGCCCTCAGTTCTTCAGGGCCATTTGCCTTCTACAAAAAGTGGGGGAAGGGTGACCCCAAATTCCTGTTTCTTATTCTGGCTGGCTAAACTGTGAGGCTGGCAGAAGATGCATCAGCTTGGGACTGTGGCCTGAGACTCGGGGAGGCCTGGGGATCAGAGAGAGGAATTTAATCTACACTGGCAGGGCCAGAGAGATAGATGGCTCAGTGGGTAGGAGCGCCCGTGTCCATGCCTGGTCATCTGAGTTTGGTCCCGGAAGTCTACGTGGTGGAAAGAGAATCAATCTCAGCAGATTGGCCTGTGCCTCACGCCTCGGCCTTGGCACACCCATGCCCCTCCCCAAACAAAATAAAGAAATGAATGTTTAAAAGATCCAGGCAGATGCCCCAGAGAAGCTTAGGCCCTGGTAGCCAGGGCTGACACCTAAGGGCCATGGCCCCAGAAAACCAGCTTCAAACTTGCATTTAGACTAAGTGCTCAAGTTTCTGATGTCACCAGTCTTAGGCTGCTGGCTTCTCTGAGAACAGAAAGAAAAATAAAGTGACAGTTCCCTTCTAATCCTAGTGGCTCACAACAGCCTACAGGTCCCCAGGGGAAAGCCTGAGACACGTTAGTCCTGGGCTATGTGAGGTCAGCTCTGCTCTTCAGAATCCTGAGAAAAATGGCCAGGAAAACACAATTTAAAAAAAGAACCCATGAGGGCATGGCGTGTGCTTTTTAAACATGATAGGCGTCATACCCTTCCCTGATGTGTCAGAATTGACCTTGATGTGGCTTGAAGCTCCTGGAGCTGTCTTGTCATCCATGACCCGAGTCTCTAGGTACGGTCCACTCCAGCCGCCTTTCCTCTGACACCAATGCTCTCAGTGAGAAAGCCCTACTGCCTCCCCAGCCCCTTTCTGTCCTCCTCCAGCAGTTACTGTGTTGGCTGTTTATGAACTGCCGTCAGCCCTCCTTGATCAATAAAATTTCATTACTAGTCACAATGTGGGCGGATCAATGAACTTCCTGAGAGGACCTTAATGTCGGGCCTGGCATTTCTAATTACAAGAAATGAGTGTGGAACCCTGGGGAGCCTTCTGTGGAGGGTGCAGCTCCAACAAAGGTAACAGGAACAACCTGGTGGGTAAATTACTGAACAGAACAGAGCAGGGGTGGGGCCCAGAGCCAGCCCTCACAGAGGACACATGTCAACGCCTGAGGAGTTTTGATAGCTACAGCCAAGAGGCAATTCTGGAACTAAAGGCCAGAAATGCTATATCACTGTCCTACAATGCTCAGGACAGGCTGCCATGACAAAGGGTTATAGCCCAGTATCACCAGTGCCAAGCTTTAGAAGTCCTGCCGCATGTACTGGAAAAGCTCCTAGGTAGCTGGGGCTGCCCCCGGCCCATGTGCTACACAAATGTGCAACTTTAGAGGAGATGAGGGCAAACAAGACAGAACAAACCACCAGTGCACAGAAACCTTCAAGAAATCAGGAGCCTGGGGCATGCGTTCGGATCTCCAGCACCCCATAAGAAAGCCAGACATGCTCCTGTAATCCTGGCACTGGGGACAGGAGGCAGGAGAGTTGCTAAGACCGTGGACCAGGCAGCCTGGCTGAATCAGTGTGCTCCAGGTTCAGTGGGAGACTCTGTCTCAAAATATAAACAGGAAAGAGGGGGAGGGGCCATCTGATGTCGGCCTTTGGCCTCTATACGTGGCCACATACAAATAACAGGAAAAATCAGGGCAGGCTACAGAGCATATCGATGAATAAGGTGGTTTGGAATGTATGTGTTCTCCCAGTGAGGTGCCCTTGTTTTACAACCTTGGATTTGGAGACCTCTGAGCGGCTGCCAGGAGGGGAGGGGACGCTCATGTGCTCTCCCTTAGTGGATGGCGAATGATAGAAACGGAACAAAGAAAAGGCACAAAAGTGGGCTTTGATGAACTGTGGAAATCTTCTCTAGGCTGGCCCAGAAAGGAGGTTAGAGCCAGCTGCAGCCAGCCTGTGCCCATAATCACCTTTCCTGGACCAATCATCAACCTGCACCTTTGATGACAAACAGTGGGCCTGGTGTTTAGTCCAAGTCAAGACGATTCCCTTTTCTGCAATGCTCCCCTCTCTCCACAGCCACACTCAGGACCAGAAAGAATGGCAGAGATGCCCACCTGGCAAATGGGGAGGCTTTGACAAAAGGACATAAAATCTTCTAAGACAGCTTAGAGAGAAGGCCTTGCGGAGGCTGTGCTCCACACCCAAGGAAGTAAGGACAGGATAGGTTAGGCACTAAATATTAAACTCTTAAAACGGCTCATTTTCCAAAAAATAAGATTTACCACAGAGGCAGAAATGGCTACCACTGGCAGATACCAGAGTCAGGTGGACACCTGCAGGTTGTAGCAAATGCCAGCCAGGAACAAGCAGAGCCCGGAAGGCACGTGTCGCCTCAGCTCTCAGGGGCTTGACTGTCACTGGGCAATACCGGTGTGGGCTCCTAGCGCCCTCTGCTGGCTGACAGAGGGCAGGCGTGTAAGGCTGATTCTATAACTGTTGGCTTCTTTTGCTGGAAACCGACTAGGTGGATGGAGAAGCCCTACTTTTCTACTCTTCCGGCTAGTGCACAGCAGGGAGCCCCAGGAAGGAGATGGAGATGGAGAGCAGGTCAGGCCTCACAGCATGACGGTCCCTCTGGTGCTCTGCTCCCGCCCATCTGCCCTGCCCTTCAACATGGAACCCCTTACAAAGGGCGGGACTTTAGCAAAGGTCCAATGCACCTCTGCCCCACACACCACCCCAGGATGACTGTTACCTTTGTTGAAGAACATGGAAGCCATCTGTCCCATTTCCACCCGGTCTGTGATTTCAAAAAGGTTGGCTGATGAGCGTCTCTCTGTGGGGCCGGAAAAGAGAGGGTGAGGGTTGTTCACCAGAAGAGCCCTGGGGGGCAGGGGGGTGCTGCTTGAACTCTGGGAATTCTCTAGAACAAGTATATCACCAAGCTTCTCCAACCCTTCAAACCTTCCCTCCCCTCACTTCCGGGTCCTCACACGCCGAGTGGGCACTCTCCCACGGAGACGCACTCTTCTCCAGCACCTCTGTTTCTCCTTTCCTAAGAGTTCTTGCTTCAAGCACTTGAAGTCTTTTTGTTTATTTATCTGTGTGTGCGGGGCTGGGGATGAAGCCCAGAGGCCAGGACACACTAGAGAAGTGTACTGCCAGCAAGCTGCACCCCAGCCAGAGGTCTGAGGAGAACCCTGCACAGGGATGCGGCAGTGAGCTGAGGAGGGTGTGTGTTTTGGGTGGGGGTGGGAGGGTGAGAGGATGAAGCCAGAGAAGCCCCAAGGATGCAGGAGATCTCTGATTACTTCAGTCATAGGAGAAGGGTGGGAAATTGAGGCACAGAGCTCAGGTAATGTGCCAAGCTACACATGGGAGGCAGAGCCAGCAGAGGCCAGGCCTGTGCTCTGGATCCCGAGACTGAGACCTGTGCCCTACTCCAGGCCATCTGAACTGACTGAGATGCCTGCTGGGAAAATCCCTAGGAGCCTGTCTCCACAGAAAGGGGGAGGGGTGGAGCCTGCCCAGCAGCCCAAGACTTACGCACACACAGGATGGGCCGTTTCTCTGCCCGCTCATAGTTGTCTTGGGTGAGGATGTCACTGTCTGAGGCTGTGGACGAATCTTCATCGTCCTCTTCCTGGGGGAGAGTAAGACAGACAAGGCAGAAGAAGAGGAGGAAAAGTCAAGAGAGAGCCGAGTGCACAGTGCCGAGAAACCCCAGTTAACAGTGGCCCTCCCTTGCTCATTTTCTCTGGAAGTGTCCATTGGAGGCTCTGTGTGTCCTGTAACATCAGAAGGTGGAGGCAGCAGAGTTCCTGGGACACAGGACCAGAATGACTGAGTGAGCTCCAGGCGGCTGTGTTGGGGACCAAGGTCGCAATGCTAAGACAGCAGCCATTGTGTGTGTCCCCTGGACTTTATGTGGCTACTTAGCTGCAGGCCTGGAACTTGGGCCAGCGGCGCTGAGGAGAGGCCTGCCGAGGCTGCCCTGGGTGCGCAACTGAACACAGGTACCACTGAGGACGAGGGTGGTGCACACACCTTGTGGGTCTCTATCCTCTTCCAGCGGAGGTGGGCATTGGCTGCAGCCATGGCCTCCATCACAAAGGTGGTTGTCACAAAGCTGAGGGGGAAGCCACATGTTAATGGCATGTGAAGAAGGCTGCAGGAAGTACAATCTGACCCGACCAGCAAGCCCACAGCATTTTCTCCCGAGAACTGTTCCCTACAGACATTCCAAGATTGTACTCCCTGGTTAAACCCATGGTTTTTGGGCCAGCAAGACGGCTCAGTGAGTAAAGGTGCTGGTTGCCAAGACTGATGATCTGAGTTGACCACTGGAACCCACATGATGGAAAGAGAGAACCAGTCCTACAGGAATGTTCATGCACACACATGCTAAGTAAATGTAAATAAATAAATAAATAAAGTGTCATTGTGCACACTTGTGCACCACTGTCTTGCCTGATGTCACTGTCACCACTGACATCAGAGTCCATCTCCAGTGCACAGGAGAAAGGGCATGAAACAAGCTGGCTAGTTTTAAGTCAACTTGACAAAACTTAAGAGTTAACTGACAGGAGAGAATGTCAATTAAGAAAATCCCTCCATGAGATCCAGCCTATAGGACATTTTCTTAATTAGTGATTGATTGGGAAGGACTCAGGCCGGTGAGGGTGGGGCCATCCCTGGGCTGGTGGTCCTGGGTTCCATAAGAAAGCATCGGGTTGAGCCAGTCACGGGGAGCAAGCCAGTAAACAGCCTGCCTGCAGCAAGCTGCCTCTGCATCAGCCCCTGCCTCTAGGCTCCTGCTCTGATTGAGCTCCCGTCCTAACACCACATCCCTGGTGGACAGTGATGTGAAGACTGAGCCAAGTGGACCCTTTCCTCCCCAGGTTTCTCTGATCGTGATGCTTCGCAAGACAGAGGGTGACTGACAAGCTGGGGTGGAGACGGCATGCAAGCAGTCATGCGGCCCTGCTACCCAGGAAGGGCCTGCCTGCTGGGGCACACACTAAATGGTGGTCCGAGGTGGCAAGCTAACTCATGACTTCTGGAAGGACAGCAGGCCAACTTTCACTTCTTACCAGAATGCAGACCAGCAGCCAGCTTGCAACTGCACATTAAAGTGAGAGCCGTGGGGACGGATGACTGAAATGCGACTTGACTCTGGGGTCCAAACCCATTTCCTGTGGCAGCTCTTTCATCTAAATAACTTGGCTCTTTTTTTTTTTTTTTTTTCGTTTGTTTGTTTTTCAAGACAGGGTTTCTCTGTGTAGCCTTGACTATCTTGGACTCACTTTGTAGACCAGGCTGGCCTCGAATTCACAATGATCCCCCTGCCTCTGCCTCCCAAGTGCTGGGATTAAAGGTGTGCGCCGCTGCCGCCACCACCACCAGGCAACTTGGCTCATTTTAAAAATAAGCTGTTTCTCTAAAGGGGCGCTGGGAAGTGGTACCAGACACTTGTCCACAGCCTATAAGGAGGGCAGCTAGAATGTACCATGCTCCCAGGCACAGGAGACACAAGGTGCTGCTGCCTGTGGCTGCTGCAACCCCGGACACAAATCTACTGGTTTTTGAGGCCAGCATAGCTCTGTCCCCATGCCCTACAATACAGACAGCAGCCAGCAGTAAATACTCAGCCCTACAATCAGGCGGGAAAGGACCTGCTGGGCCTGGGCAGCTCACAGTGAAACCACATCCCTCCCCTGGAGGGTAAGGGGTGGGAGCTGTGGCTCTAAGCCTGAGGAAGCCCTCAGAAAAGTTTCTCATTATCTTGCCTAACTGGCCCTTCTAAGGACTCTGCCTTTCTTACTGGGAGCGAAACTGAAATCAATCTTAATTAAGGCATAAGAAAGCTTCTTGCTGCTGCACAAAACCAACTCACTGATCACATTCAAATATAAGTGGGCTTAGCAGAGAGGGGCATGGCAGCCCCTACCTGGGGCCTCCGATAAGCACTTCCTGTTCAGATGGCTGCCTGTGCTGAGAAGCCTTTAAAGGGGACACAGTGACATAAGGACAAGGACTTTTTGAGAACTCTTGGTCGAGAGCTCTTGGTAACAAGAGCGTGAAGTATGTAATAAGCCAAAAGTAGTCAAGGAGACTTCAAGGTCCTCAAAATAAGTGCACAACCCCCCCCCCAAACTTTGGATGTGATCCCCCCTCATGAGCCTCTTCTGGGTCTGTTTCCTTCAACTCTGTTTCATTCTTTCTAGGGGGCCCTTCTCCTCAAGCCTTTGATGTGGTATAGCCCCTCCCCACAGCCCAGGTCCTAATTAAAGCTGCAGTCTCCGCCTTCCCAGCCCCCTTTGGGCTATCTTTTCCTTTTCTTATCACCTTGCAATTTGCTCTACACTATGAACGGACTTCCCTAATCTTTAACCACCCAAGATGTGGTCAAGTCCACAAGGACAGAGAGCTCTTCACTTTAGTCAGTGAAAAGTCCCAAACACCGAGGATGGGGTAGGACAAGTGCTGTCTCCCAAGGGAGGCACCCCTTGGAGGGGTCTCCAAGTTTCCCTCTCACTTTTTTTTGGGGGGGGGAAGGGGGACTAATCTACTATATAGCTGAGGATGATCTTCCACTCCTGTTCCTCCTGCAGCTGCCCTAAGTACTGGGATTACAGGTGTGCACCACCCCGCCTGGCTTTCTTCTGCTTTTAAATTTTATTTATTTTAATTTTTATATATTTTTTCCTACATGTATACATGTGCATCATAAAAACTGCGTTGCCCATGGAGGTTAGGCCATTAGATCCCCTGAACTGGAATTACAGATGGTTGCCAGGCACCATGTGGGATCTGGGAACTAAACCTGGCTCCTCAGCAAGAGCAACAAGTGCTCCAAACTGCTGAGCCAAGTCTCCAGCCACCCTCCCATCTCTTTAACATGGGTTCCTTCCTGGTGGAGGGGGCTGACTTGCCTTGTTCGAAATACTTTCACAGCTTGGGCCACTGTGATGGGACTTCAGAGTGACACAGGAGTCGCCAAGAGGCACCAGCTGCTGACCCCTCTAACATCTGCTCAAACAAGTAAGTGTTCCTGAAGGCCTGGGTGAGTGTGGCAGATACCAGGCAGGTCCTTAAGAAACCAACTGCGATAGCTGGGCTATAGCTGGGCATGGTAGTGCACACATTTAATCTCAGTACTTGGGACGCAGAGGCAGGCGAATCACTGTGAGTTCCAGGCTAGCCTGGTCTACAAAGTGAGTTTAAGACAGCCAAGGATACACAGAGAAACACTGTCTTGGAAAAACCAACAAAAGAAAAAAAAAAAGAAAGATTAAGAAAAGAAAAGAAAAGAAAAGAAAATGACTGTCCCATATGTGTGTGTGCATGCATATACACATGCATGTGTGTATACATGTGTACATGTGCACATGTAACTGTGGTGAATTATTTTAAGCAAAGTCTAAGGTGCAAACTGATTCCCTAGCCTGTCTTCATTTCTGCTAGAGTCCTCTTCAGTGGCTAGGTGCTATCTTCTCAGAGAGAAAGGAATGATGTTTAAAGAGAGAAAATTCAGAGTTGGGAGGCTGAGTCTGTCAGGACTAGCTGGCAATCACCTGAGAGACACCCCCAAGGCCGTGTCTGGTGTCCTGGCTTAACTGCTTAGGACTGTGAAACTGTTCTGAAGCAAAAGTCCCTGGTGACCTTTGGATCCATTTTCCTTGCTCTGGGCCATCTAGCTTAGGACTCACTTACCTACATATATGGAAACAACCCCTCAAGAGTTCTGTTAATTAAGTGACATTCAGTCTCCCTGGGTGGACTTCCTCCATCTCTGTCACCAGCCCCAGAGTGGCAGCCTCCCCCTCCCCGTCAGCTCTTACCTCATGAAGCCCAGGAAGACCAGCAGGATGAGGCTGACAAGCCACCCAGCAGTGGCAAAGGCCTTGGGCATGGTGAGTGCGCCTGTGCCCACGATGAGGTTGAACATGTACACCAGGCCAACCTGGAAACAGGAACAACAGTCAGCCAGGGGATGAACCCAGGGACAGCCCTGGGTGACTTCACAGCTGTGGAGGTCTTCCTAGGTCTTCACCAGGGAACCTGGGGAGGGACTGCACCTGAATCCCAAGGAGCCAGGATCTGTAGGCAAGTGTTGGGAAGCCAAGCGTTTCCATGGACACGTGAAGAGGATGGCAGCTCCATGACTGTCATTCTTGTCAATTTCAGTCTGTCTCTGGCTATCCAAAGCCGTGTCACAGTCAGCTGTGCTCTCCTCAACCTGGTTGGGGCTTCCTGAAGCCGGAGTCCCACAGGTAGGACACTGGCGCAGGGCTGAACAAGACTGCTGACCTCTAGAAAACCTAGAGACGGCTGGTCCCTTGATTCCCTCCTCTCCTGCACCAACTCTTGCCACTGTCCACTGGGCAGTGACATTCATATACTTGGCTACATCTTTCTTGCTATACCAACTTCAGGATTGAGGCTTTATGTTTTATTTTGTTTTGTTTTATTTGAGACAAAGCCTTATTACATAGTCCTGTTGGGCCTACTACTACGAAGCCCAGGCTGGCCTTAAACTCATGGCAATTTTTCTGTCTCAGCCTTCCAAGTCCCAAGACTATAGTCGTGCATCGCCATAGTTAACTACCAAGTTCAGGATTTAAAACAAGAGTAAGACCTGGAACAGGGCTAGAGAGATGGCTCAGCGGGTAACGGTGCCTGCTGCCAAGCCTGACAACCCCAAGATCAACCCCCAGGACCCACTGATCTGACAAGTTGTCCTCTGACTGCCACCCCTGTGAGCGCATGCATGTGCACACACATACACATACTGAATAAAAATGTAAAAGCTGGCACATAATTCACATGCTATATAATTGAACTCAGAGGACAGCAGCAGACCCTGCTCAGGTTATCCTGGGCATGACAGCACAGCCCTGGCCTTCTGAATTGTAATCAGGTGTTTTACAAGTGGCTGTGTCTATAGCAAACACTTTTTGATACCTTGGCTGCGGTCAATTCCATCACTAGCACATGGAAGCCAGTGTGTACCTGGCTAAAACAAATCAGCTAGTTCAGTTCTGCTCATTCTCTCGTTCAGCCATTGCTGGGCCTCCAGTGGGCCCTGTCCTGTGCTCGGAGATGAGGATTCAATGGCACCAGACAGATTACACCCCTTCACTGGATAAAGCCACGGGTGGGCCACAGAGGGGAGAGACAGTAAGGGCAGGGACAGCGATTACAGTGTGGGACAATGGAATGAAGAGAAGACCTGTGGCTTTGTTGCAAGAGATAATGTAAAGTACTTTAAATAAGTGGTGCTCAGCTGGCTCTGGTGGCCCAGGTTTATAATCTTGGAGTCTAAGGGAAGAGGGATATGGATCTGGCCAACCTAGGTTTCACAATGAGATACTGGGGAAGGGGGGGAGAAGGAAAGGAAAGGAAAACTATGAAGTGATGAGATGGCTCAGCAGGTGAAAGTGTTTATGGGAAAGCCCGACGCTCTGACACCCTGACGCTGCGAGAGAACCAACTCTCAAAATTGTCTTCTGACCTTCACACATGGCCTGCACCATTAGCTCATCCCCCACTCTGTGTGCCGACCCCCTTCACAAGGAAATAAAGTCAAAGGGACTTCCTGGTGCAAAGGCGTATAGTGGGAGAGGCGGGAGTGTTGTAGCGCCTCAAATGGGGCTCAAGGGGACACTGAGACAGATGGCTGGCGGTAGGGACTTTATTAAGAGTTAATAATGCTATGGGTAGACGAACAGTTAACATCAGCCTGGTGAGGGCTCTGTAGGAACCAGGTCCCTCAAGGCATAAGTGGGAGGTGCCTCATAGCTTTTAGGATGAGGAGGGTTTCAGGTAGCCTGCAGCCAGGCTCTCTGACTGCTGGGCTGCAGGGAAAGGTGTGGGAATGTGTCTGTTTTAGGGGGAAGGCCACTGCAGGAACTGTGGTCTGAGCCAGAGCTGGGTCCTAACATCCCATTCTTACAGGTATCTGTAGGGTTTTCTGGCAGCCACAGAGCAGCTGAGGTCAACAACCCTCGGACAACACAGGCCTTTGTGGAAGAGATGGGCATGCCATGGTTTGGAGGGTGTCAAGCAGGTGTGACAGGCTGAGACTCCTCCATCTTGCATTGCTGCTGAAGCCCTTTCCAGGCTTATCTAGAATCTGATAGTCTTGATGGAGAATTCCATGGAAAACTACACAACTCTATTCTAGGAAGCAAAGGTCAGGATGTCCTAACCAACTCATATGAGCTGGTGCTAAGTCTTTTTCTGAGGAGGCTCCTCCAGATAACCTCTTATCTCAGAGGCTAGTGTTGCTAACACTGCTTGCTTCAAACTGCGGACTCTGTGAAGACACCTAACTGTGCCCTCCCTCCACTCTCCAATTGATGAGCAAGGTGTCTGGATGAGGTCTCTGTCCTTCAACATCCCATGTTCCAGAGACTCGGTGCCACATCTAGGTCCCCGTCATGCGTTGTGTGTGTGTCACTCACTCACACACACACACACACACACACACACACACACACACCCCACTTGGGTATGGTCCCAGCCAGCTCGAGGAAAGACTTGCAACTGGCTCCACACAGGATATGGGCGGTCATCTCTGGTGAACTCCCCGTGTACACTAACAACAGATGCAACTGCCGTACACACTGCTTCTGGAGTCCCACCAGCTTTATTCTCCACCTAACACTTTTAAAAGAAACACCAAGCAGGGGTAAGATCCTCACAGTTTGGGTGAGGCTTCTCATGGCAGAAGCAAGGAAAAGGCAAAAGGCTTTGAGAAAGTGACACTATTTAGACAGTTTATGGGAGAATTAAGTAATATAAAAAAAAGCAATTGTAGAACCCGGGTGTGGTGGTGCACACCTTTAATCTCAGCACTCGGCAGGCGGATCGTTGTGAGTTTGAGGCCAGCCTGGCCTACAAAGGACAGCCAAGGTTAGACAGAGAAATCCTGTCTTGAGAACAAACAAGCAAACAAACAAACCAGTAAACATCTGTAGGGCTGGAGAGATGGGTCAGTGGCTAAGAGCACTAGCTGTTCTTCCAAAGGGCATGGGTTCTGTTCTCAACATCAGGTGATAGCTTACAAGCATCTGTAAATTTCAATTCCAGAGGATCTGACACCTTCCTCTGCCTTTTGTAGGAACTACAATCATATGACAGGCATATATACACTCAGGGAAAACACCGTAAATTGTTTTAATTAAAAAATAAAGTAAACTAGGAAATAGACAGAAGTTGTTTGTCCTGCTTTGTTGCTATTTTTAGGTGCAGAGTAACTGCTGTGTGTCCGCTGGGAGCTCAGAGCCCTGCTGTGCAAGGCAAGATTTCCTTGCCATCTGTGGGCCTCAGCAGTCTGGGCACATATTAAATCCTCTTTACTTTCAGGAAAGGCACTCAGTGAACCCTGGTCATGAGGAGCAGCTAAAGGAAGCCACTCTCAACTCAGCCACAGGCCAGGTTAAAAGGAGCTATGCAAAGGGAAAAAGAGGTCACATGACAGTGGGGGAGGAGGGCAACCTCCTTGGAAGGGTGGCAGAAAGTGGAGGAATAAGACCCTGCTGTGTTCTCCATAGATAAACATACACATATGGGCTCGCCTGACTCCTCTGTGCTGAACTAGGGATTTGCAGTCCCAACAGCTCCACGCCCTAGAGAGCAGGGTTCTATCTGCCTGCCTCCCTTTCAACTGGGTGTGGTGGTACATCCCTTTAATCCCAGCACTCATGCACGAGGCAGAGGCAGGTGGATCTCTGTGAGTTTGAGGCCATCCTGGTCTACATAGTGAGCTCTAGGTTAGCCACTGCATAGTAAGACTGTCTCACAACGATAAACACTCAAACAAGCCTGGGATGGGAGCACGCACTTATTATCCCAGTGCTAGGGAGGTGGACATGGGAGGCCTCTTGCTGTCCAACTGGCCTAACTGAATTGGCAAACTACAGGTTAAGAGTGTTTACTGCTCTTGCAGAGGATCAGAGTCTGGTCCCCAGCACCCAGCCAGGCAGCTCACAAGCATGTATAATTTGTTGTGGGGGTCTAATGCCCTCTTCTTGCCTACAAGGGCATCTGCACAGCCCCATCACCACACATACACATAACAGAGCTTTAAATAATAAGACTAAACCTAAACAGACAGGGAAAAGAGGAGGGAGAGGAAGAAGGGGAGGGGAAGAGGGAAGAAAGAAGTGGCTGCGGGGGTGGGGTGGGGTGGGGGTATTACGCCACTGGAGAGATAGCTCAGTGGTTAAGAGCACTGGCTGTTATTGAAAAGGACCTGAGTTCAGTTCCCAGCATCTGCACAACAGCTCACAACCACCTGGAACACTAACACACACAAAATAAATAAATAAATAAATAAATCTTTAAAAGATGATGACTCCTCAGCTGGGCGTGGTGGCACATGCCTGCAATTCAACAGGCTGACGCAGAAGATCATGAGTTTGAGGACAACCTGGACTACACAGCAAGACTCAGTCTCAAAAACCAAAAACGGGGCTACAGAGATGGCTCAGCGGTTAAGGCCACTGGTTGCTCTTTCTGAGGACCAGGGTTCAATTCTTAGCTCCTCACATGGCAGCTCGCAACAATCTGTAAATCTAGTTCTAGGGGATCCGATGTCCTCTTCTGGCCTCTGTGGGCACCAGGCACATGGTACACAGACATACATGCAAACACATAAAACTTAAAAACAATAGAGACCCAGCCAACCAACCAGCCAACCAACCCCCTCCCAACACACCAGACCTAATTCTTCTAGGATGGTGGATTAAGGAACCCTAAGGTAATTCAGAAGAAGCAGCAGAAGGGGAAAGGAGTAAAAGAGCCAGAGGCTGGGGAGGAGTATAAGCAAACAGTGTCTTCCGGGTGAACTCACAGTGGTCGTGACAGCATGCACAAGACCAGCGTGCACAAGACTGGTACAAGCTCGAGCCAGACCCAGTGCCACCAGCATCGAGGGGGAAAGAGGGTGTGAAGTCAAGTGACTACTGGCAATTGAGAGCTGCTAAGGGAGGGGAAATCAGTAGCCCCCAGTAACGGACCCATGCTCTAGTAGGTCGCCACAGGGCCCAGGATGTATTGGCAGCACAAACTGAACTTGATGGCTTCTTTTGTTTTTTGTTTTGCTTTTGTCTTTAAAAAGGACACAAGCCGGGCGTGGTGGCGCACACCTTTAATCCCAGCACTCGGGAGGCAGAGGCAGGCGGATCGCTGTGAGTTCGAGGCCAGCCTGGTCTACAAAGTGAGTCCAGGATGGCCAAGGCTACACAGAGAAACCCTGTCTCGAAAAACCAAAAAAAGAAAAGGACCCAGAGTTGAGTGGGTAGGGAAGCGAGGTGGATCTCGGAGGACTTGAAGGAGGAGGAGGTCAATGTTCAAAACACAGTGTACAAAATTCTCAAAAAAACAAAAACAAAAACAAAAAAAACCTTTAGGAGCTAGAGAGATGGCTCCGTGATAAAGACCACTTTTTGATTTTGCAGAGGACCTTGGTTCAGTTCACAGCACTCAGATGGTGGCTTAAAACCAGATATAGCTCCAGTTCTGGGGATCTGACGCCCTCTTCTGGCCTCTGTTGGTACTGCACGCAAATAATCTATCAAATATATATATCCAAATACTCATGCACATAAAAAATAAATCTTTAAAAGAAAAACAAATACTCATAGGAAGAAGATGGCTTCTTTCCTCATAACCCTGACCATCATCTCCTGGTTAACATGACTCGATCACCACCAGCACCCATCTTCCCCCCACATCTTTCTCTTCATTATTAAGATAAGGAAACATACCACTTGTTCATGGCAACTGCTGAGACCCTGGGTAAAATAAAGCACATACAAAATGGAAGGGGAGGGACCAGGGAGAAGGCTCAGTGGTTAAGAGCATTAGCTGCTCTTCCTGAGGACCCAGGTTCAATTCCCAGCAACTCACAACTGTCCGCAACTCAAGTTCCGGGGGATCCTACACCCTCACACAGATATGCAGACAAAACATCAATGCACATAAATAAAAATAAATTATTATTTTGTAAATTAAAGAGAGGGATAAGGGGTAGGGAGAGTGGAGCTGCTGTGACATGCAGGCCTAACTGTCCAGGCCTGAGTGGACACACGGTGGCAGGTGTGAGTGACTACTTGAACAAGTGGAGGCACAAGAAATGGGGCCATAAACTACTTTCCTTCTAAAACTCAGTCATAGCAGTGACTCATTTCCTCATCTCTAAGTTTGCAGCTATTGTAAGAAAAAGCAGGAACTGCGGCAACTTATAAGTGATAGTGCAGACATCTTACTGCTGGCGGGGGAGACAAGGAACTATCACATGACCTCACAAAGAGGATGACTCTCCATTCCATCCCAGCGTTCAAGAGAGGCTTTCCCTGGTAAGCTGCAGAGGTGAAGGGGAGCCTTTGTGGCTGCTTGGGAATGACAGGGCTGCTGTCGACACCGGGAAAAGTTTAGAAAGGAGACTCCACGAAAAAGAGCCGCTTTCCGTGGTGAGAGCTGGTAGCAATGTGAGTCAGTCCTGACTGTTAACACGATTCCCTCCAGCTACGTATCCAGTTAAGGCCCTGTGATGCAAGAACCACCGCCGGCTGGGTACCACACAGAGAAGATAAACTCAGTGTGTGGGGGAGTGAGGGGGCCTCGGAGTACAGACAGAGAGAAATCGGTCGCGCTAATTGCCATAATTGCTGACTCTAGCAAACTGCAGTTGGAGGTCTCTGCAGTTCAGCACCTCTTTCAACATCCCAAACCATAAAGTTGTGCAACTTAAAATTCAGTGAAGATGAAGGAGGGTACAGACTGCTGAGATGAACAAAACTCCAAGGCAACAGCTGTCAGTGACTGACTGCCCGTCTGACGGCAGCGTTGTCTGCAATCTGTGGCAGCCCTGAGATAGATGCTATGGGAGACCAGCAAGCGGTTTGTTTGGCTTGATAATCTCTGATAGGCATCATAAAAGGGACGTGGAACTGGAGAAACAGCTCAGCAGTTAGGAGCACCTGTTACTCCTGCAGAGGACCTGAGTTCAATTCCCAGCACCTACATGCAACTCCAGCTCCGGGGGCATCTGGTGCCCTCTTCTGGATTTTGGCAGGCATGTGCATATCCACCCACAGACACACAATCAAAAAAGTAAAACTTCAAAAAAATAATAAATCAACAGAAATGGAATAAGTCTGATATTTATAGTCCAAGCCGAGACAGCTGGACGCTGACCGCAGCTACCTGAGGTTTCAGTCTCGGTTTCACCAGGGTCTACTTAACCCAGGGCAACAACATGAGTACAGTTCACACACAGCAGGGGCATTCTCTAGAAACCAGGAGCACGGTGGCGAGCAGAACACTTTCACAGAGGAAAAACTCACATAAGGAGAATAGAGCTCCCCAGTCTCCGTGATTTCACCCGCCATCTCCAAAGAGTGAGACAGATCCGGCCGGAGACGTTACTTCTGTGCAAGGCAGGTGGCTGTTGCGGCTCCTAAGACAAAACAGTAGAATTAATTTTTCTAATGACAGAGATGGGAACGGAGGAAGGCTTGCGACCTGTCCCTTTCACCTGTACTCCTTTTGTCTCAGATACTTCGGCCTCACTATCTGTCATGAGGCAGCTTTGGTGGGACGTAGCTGCTTGGACAATGCCTTCTAACTTTACTTCCTTGTGCCTGGGTGCTGCTAACACTCAAGTAACTGAAGGGCCTCCGAGGCCACTAAGTCTCGCTCACCATCACAGCCCCCTTTACCCTAAGGCGCTTGTGTCCGGTGCATTTAAGGATCTGTGAGCTCACGACTACACTTGACAGCCCATGCAACTGTCTGCCTCTCTGCCCACAGCAGCGAGCCAGGTTTTCCTAGGTTGTCCCTCCATGCTGACTCCTTGCCCCAAAGCCTCTTCTTTTAAGTGGGGCCTCCTGCTCCCTCACCTGCATTCTACCTTGCCTTCGCCACCCTTAAGCCACCCTCTCTTCTCAAGAGCCCATCTCCGAGACTCCCCCTCCCCTCCTGGTGAGACTCCAAAATTTCCATCTATCTCCATCCCCATTCTACCCTCCTGTCCGTCCCAGACCTGCAGCACAGTTAGCTCCGGGCCACAGCGGCCACCACCTCCAGCTCCGCTGCTGCCACCCGGCACCAGCTGTTCCCGCACCGGCGGCCTCTGCGCGCATGCGCATGCTTCCGGCCCCACCTTCCAGGCGAGGGCTTGGAGAGGGACACAGTGCATTGATTGGTCGCCTCGTGGGGGCGGGGCCGGGATTGGCCCCGGCGGCTGCCGTCGGCTTGGCGGAAGCGGGCGGTGCGCACCCACGCGCATGCGGAAAGCCTGGCTCTCTGGCAGCGGCGCTGACGCCTGTTGTTGGGGACGCCTTCCTCGGCGGGGGATGGGTGTGAGTTTGGCGGTTTGCAGACTAAGGCGGTTAGAGGGTCGAGGAACCGCCTTCGTGCCACGCAAAAGGGCTGAGGCCGGAGGACTTCAAGTGGGGCCTGGGGACGGGAAAAGGGGAGGGCCAGAGCAGGGTGGCGTGGACGCTGGAGGGAAGGGCTGAAAACAGGTTTAAAAGAGGGTTAACCGGTCGTTTTGGGTGGACTCCCTGGACTGGGGCACGTCGCTTATGAATCCTGGTTATTTGGCGCTCAGATTTGATAGATGCAAGTTCTTGGGGATGGAACCCGCAGCCAAAACTTGCCCCCTGAGATGAGAGCCGAGATTTGTTGGCCACTTTCGATTCTTTTTCTTACAAGAGTTTTAAGAATCTCTGTTCTTTCTAGTACTCCCGAGGGAAAGGCAGGACGCTCCCTTGTCAACACAGGCCTGCCTCTACAGGGAGAGCTTGAATTCCTCCTGCCCTGTGTGGGAAGACACTTGAAGACACTTGAAGACACTTGAAGCTCAGAAATCTTGAACTGCCCCCATTTCTAGGCAGCTACAATGAAGCTGAATCAGAACACAGTTCTGCTGGGCAAGAAGGTGGTCCTGGTACCCTACACTTCCGAGCATGTGCCTAGGTAACTATTCACCTGACTGCTTGTAGCTTGAAGGGCTATTGGAAACAGGGCGAGGCCTACCTCAGTCCTAATCTAGGAGCCCGTTTTGTTCTAAGAAGCATTTCTTGTGTGGTGCTGCACAACACTTTGGAGGCAGAGGCTGGTGGGCTGCCGTGAGATTGATACCAGGTCTACATAGTAATTTCCAGGACGGTCAGGGCTACGTAGTGAGACTGCATCTCAAAGAGGGAGAAAAAAAACTCACATGCAGGAAGAATAAAGCTGAAGTGGAGAACCTATTTCCCATTTTTTCCCCCTTTTCATCCCTTGACTTTCTTTTTAGCTTTTCAATTAGGAATTACATCATATAAATCTATGTCGCAAAGAACAAAGAAATTCCTTCCCTTGTTCTAACTTACTGGTGGCATTTCCTGGTATCAGTAAATAGGAATGCTCTCATTCTGGAGACTTATATTGGGCTTGTCCCAGGTGTTGAATGTTGCGTTATTTTGATGCCTACAGTTTAACGGCCCGGGTGAGTTACAGGGACTCTGTGGGGTTAATTGGTAAACATCTGATAGGTTGAGAAACTGGCTATGTAGGGGACTGGGGCATCCTCTACCAATCGTTTTATTTGTGGGCGGTCCCCGACACCCTGTCTTGTAAAGGTCTGCCCAACTCTGTTGGCTGAGGTCTGTAGAGGATTTAATCCATCCACATGCCTGCTCTGGCAAGGGATCACATCCAAAGACCTTCTAGGTCTGTGTGACCCAGCTGAATGCCGACACGACACAGGAGAGACAGATCAAGGAGACGTAGGTCCAGGTGTGGTGGTTCAGAACTTTAATCCCAGCACTCAGAAGACATGGGCGTGAGTTCATTGGCTCAGTCAGTTGAGAGGCAGTGCAGTTCGTGCAATTCAGAGGCAGTTTTTACCAGGACAGTTTTACAGAACAGGCTCGACACAGGTGAAGACAGAAGGAGCCAGAGAATGAGAAGGAGCCAGAGGATTAGAGCAGATTGCTGGAGTTAGCTTGAGACCAAGCAGAGCAGTTCTGTCTGAAACCAAGAGAGAAGCCAGATTGAACCAGTCAGCTTGGAGACAGGGTCTCACTGTGTATGCAACCCTGGCTGGCCTAGAACTGTGTAGCCTAGGCTAGCCTCAAACAGAAATACCCAGCCTCCCCAGTGCTGGGATAAAGGCATGTGCCACCACACCCAGTGTCAGACTCTTGTGTGTTCGTTCATTTGTCTGCACCTCATGCCTCATAGCTACTTGGAGTTGTGGTGTTGAGAGGCGGGAAGGGAATTCTCCACAGCCAAAGCTTGAACACTCATCCTCTTCCTTGTTCACCGGCTTTGAGGAAAGGATCTCCTGTAACTCAGGCTGGCCTCAAACTCCAGATCCTCCAGCCTCCACCTCCCGGGTGCTGAGCAGCCAGGCCTGTCCCTCCACACCCAGCGAGAACCCATGTTGTTGAATTAGTACCACTCATCTAAGACAAGTCTCCCCCCACCCCACCCCCTGCAGGTACCATGAGTGGATGAAGTCGGAGGAACTGCGGCATCTGACAGCCTCAGAGCCCCTGACCCTAGAGCAGGAATATGCGATGCAGTGCAGCTGGCGTGAAGATGAAGACAGTGAGGAGACCCCTCCCCTGCCCACAGACAGCCTCCACTCTTCCTCCCTGTCTCCCACACCTCAGCTACTGCCCCTCTGGGGCCCTCACTAGACCATGGTCAAAACTTTGGAGGTTGCTTATACTTGGACCACTTGAAGTGGTCCCTGCAGCTGACATTACATCCTCTTGCCTGAGCAGACACCACCTTGAAGGGATTTAGAGAGAATAAAGCAAGTCGATCTCCAGTTGTTAATTTAGGCTCTGCTCTCATGTCCCTTGCCGTAGCCTAGAATAGGTCCTACCATTTGAATTCCTTGTTCCTTTTTATACAGATGCCTCTTGGAGAAGGCTGTTTCCATTTGAGATCAGACGTGACCTTGCACTCTGTACTAGGCTCTGGGCTCCTTTTCTCTTGCAGGGAACAATGCAGTTCTCTGGCTTGGGTGGGAACACCAGCCTTGCCTCTTTCCTTTGAAGACGCTGAGCGCTAACCTTGTTGCCTCCGCCCTCAGAGTGTACCTTCATTGTGCTGGATGCAGAGAAGTGGCAGGCCCAGCCCCGCCCCCCCGAAGAGAGCTGCATGGTGGGAGATGTGAACCTCTTCCTCACAGATCTAGAGGACCCCACCTTGGGGGAGATTGAGGTCATGATTGCAGGTGTGTCCCTCTCAGCCAGAACTTCAGAGAGCTTAGCAGCTGCCCAAGGGTACCTCAGTTGGTTACCCTGGTTGTCAGCCAGCTCTTGACTGTGGCAGAGCTGGCTGTCTCCTGTCCAATACTCGGTATGGCGACTAACCCCTGGCTTCACTTTCTGCCATATGTCTTCATATGAAGTTAACCTTTGATTCTCTCTCTCGCTCTCTGTCTGCTGTCTCGGGGCGGTGGGGGTGTGTGTATGCCTGTGTGTGTGTGTGTATGTGTTTGGTATGTAGGCCAGAGAACATTCTTGGCTTTTGTTCCTTACATGCCATCAACCTTATTCTATGTAGGTTTTTGTTTGTTTGAGACAGGGTTTCTCACCAGCCTGGAGGCTAGGCTAGCTGCCTGTGCCTACCCAGTACTGGGCTTCAAAATGCATGCCACCACACCTGACTTTTTTATATGGATTCTGGGCATGAAACTCTGGTCCTCCTTGCAGGCATTTTACTATTGAGCCATCTCCTCACTCTTCAAAACTCTCTCTGTTCCTTGCTTAGGAGGGATCCTCCAAAAAGCAGCGATCCAGGAGATGTCTGCATGCTGTGGAGGAGCCCTTTCTGCCTCTGCATCCCTGGTCCTTAGCTTCTGCCAAGAGTTCAGATGGCTGGGAGCCTCGCGTGTCCTTTCCCTTCTCTGTGCCTTTCTTTTTCCTGGGCAGAATGCTAACAGTAGAGTTTGGTAGATCAGTGAGCCGGTGCTTGTCAGGTATACACACTGGAGCCTGGCGTCTGGTACCAGTCACACTGTGCTTTTCCTCCTAGAGCCCAGCTGCAGAGGTCAGGGCCTTGGTTCCGAGGCTTCTCTCCTGATGATGGCTTATGGTAAGACAAACATAATTGACCACATGGGTAGGCCTCAGCTGAGCCTTCTTCAGGGAGGAAGAGGCAGTTGACAGGTCCCTGTACTGCAGACTGGGACAAAGGGCTAGAAGAGTGGAGGTTTTACTCTTTGCCCCTCTCTTATAACTCTGGAGGAGTGACAAAGCTAGGTCTGACCAAGTTTGAGGCCAAAATCGGGCAAGAAAATGAACCCAGCATCCGGATGTTCCAGAAACTTCACTTTAAGCAGGTAAGGGCATTGGTGGGGAGCCCTAGGGAAGTAGAGCAGTTGGTGTTAGAACTGGAGGCTATAACTCCTCTGGCTCCTACAGGTGGCTGTGAGCAACGTCTTCCAGGAGGTGACACTCAGGCTGGCAGTGAGTGAGCCAGAGCGGCAGTGGATTCTGGAGCGGACAAGCCACATGGAAGAGCAACCCTATAGAGGTGGGATGACAGAGCCTGTGACAGCTACCCAGTGTGAGCAGGAGAGTTGGAACCACCCACTCCCAAGGCCAGACAGTTGCATGGGAGATAAATGTACAGTACCTTCAGTCTGCGCCAGGCCCTCGTGAGCCTGAGCCTGCCTTGGCCTCCCCTGGCTGCCAGTGGCCAAGAAGACTCCTTCCTACTCCCAACCATAAGCTGACCCTAACTGTGCTTGAATGGATGGCTGTAGTCCATCGAAGTCAAGGTGGAGGTGGGAACCGGAAGCCGGAAGTGTGTGGAGAACCAGCCTTTCCCTAGGGTCCTGGCTGAGTAAAACATTTGTTTAGGCAGCTTCCCTTGTTCCTTCATCCGTTCTCCTCATGGAGAAGGCTGAGGCAGGGTGCTCAATCCTGTTGTCAGCAGACCAGAGTGACCAAGTGGGCTTGAACCTGGAAACACAGGCAACCTAGTGAAGGAGTGGGCTGGCCCCTCAGCCTAGTGTCCTTGGTCCTATTCTGTTCTTAGAGCCAGACAGGTCCGAGGGAAGAAGAATGACTTCTGCATACAGCTCCTTGTATCTGGGGAGCATCCCTGTCAGAGAAGCCTGGAGCGGGTGAGAGAACCAGAAGCCACCCTCAGCCCCTCCTGCGACTTCACTAAGCGGATAGCTCCGTGCCTCCCGGCAGCTGCACTGAACTTGGCCACTAGGGAGCAGCAGAGGCACGGGTTCTAGATGACTGCTAGCAAACGTTCTCTTTGCAATGCAGGGGCGGCGGGGGGGGGCGGGGGGTTTGAATCTTGCAGGAGGGTGCCCCCATACCCTGTCGTTATCCAAAAGGCCAGGCATGTTTTCAGAACAGCTGACAGGGGGTTAGAAGTGCATTTGTGAGAGAGTGATGGCTCCCAGTCCCGGGGGAAACTGCTCTCCAGAACACAAGAATCTGGAATGAAGCTTGTTTGGACTCTGCTCCAGACCTTTCTGGTCCAGCTTAGAGCCAAAGGTCCCCCAGAGCTTCTCCACCCAGCAGGTGAGGTAGGGAGGGGCTCCTCCAAGCCCTGTGGGGCAATCCTGAGGCCAGTTACACCAGCCTGGGGTCAAAGGGTAGAAGCATGGGTGGCCAGGCCCCGTTGAGCAGGCAGCACGTGATAGGTACTGCCATAAGGGCTCTGGATGGTCTCCTTAAGGCTGCTGGAATCCAGCCCTTAATGCTGAGATGGCCAGATAGTGACTGACCCTTCTCCCAACCCAGAGGGCCCCAGGGCTTCTAAACCAAATCCACTGTTTTGACTTGTTCCTTTCAGACCAGCAACCTGGTCGAGTGGCCTGTCTATAGAATAGGTGAATGGAAACTCGTCTGGGGCCACATCCACTTCCTTTTTTGAATACCTGTCCTAGAACCCTCTGGCCCTGCAGCCCTGACACTCACAGGCCTCCTGGCAGAGGCAGTGTATACCCCGCTGCAAAGTCCCTTCCATCCCACCACCACACAGTGTGTCCTGGGGCTAAGTGGGCTTCTCCTGTGCTGGATCTCTATCTGCCTTCCAAGCAGGCCATTGGGAAGTGTGCGTGCGCATGTGTGTCAGGCTCAGGCTGCTGAGAACCCTGTACTCCTTGGTCGGGGGTGGGGGAGGGCCGGGGGAAGTCAAGTCCTCACATCCTGAGCCCAGCTCTGTAATGAGTCATTTGTAGTACTTCTGGAATGAGGAGTCCTCCCAGAGCCCTCACCTCGGCTTCCTCTTCCCGCATCCTGTGCCCCAGGGTGCACTAGGGTGCACTGACAGGGAGCTAAGGGCCCTGTGGACCCCAGAGTAGCTGCAAGGCCACTCAAGCTTGGGATTGTGGGAGCCCTATGTAGTCCCCCAGGGGTGAGTATCCTTCCTCTCAACCAAAGGCCAGCTACCTGGGAACCCCATTCATTACCCACTCCCTATCCACTCTGGACGGTATGGGCGGGAAGGCAAAGCTCTAAAGGAAGACACAGGCTCAGGCAGTTTGAAGGAACCAGTGAATTTCAGAAGGCATTTCCTTACAGTGGGGGCACCTGGCTCAGCACAGGTAGAGGCAACCAGGCTTCTCCCCAAGCTGCCCAGGTCTCTCAGGGTGAGGGTGGAAATAAAAATTTAAGGATGAGGCCATTACCATGCCCTGGGGTCAACAACCATGAGAATCACAGGAATCATGGAAATAAGAATCCCTCTACATTCTCAATGCTACACTCTTTAAAAAAAAAAAAGAAGAAGAAGAAAAGGAAGAAGAAATCAAATGAACTAAAGATGCCAAGCATAGCTCTGATGACCGTGGGCACCTTATCCATGATAAGCAGTGGCTGCTATGGTCAGTCCTGAACTTGGTCATCGCACATAGTTGAGGGAGGACTTCTTGTCTGGTCCAAAAGTCCTTGCTTGGTGCAGGTCCCAGTGATGTCCTAGGCAGACTAGTGAGGGGGGACTTGGTGGGAAGAAGCTCTCAGGGAGGAGCAGGGAGGCAGGACAGGAACATCCTCCTTCCCTACGGTGAGGGAAGGACAGAATTCCTAGGGAAATAGATTTGTCAGCAAGTGGGGCAGATGCTGATTTGAATGTTGATTGGTGGGCACCTGGGGAGGGGAGAAGGGGCCCTAAGGTGGTAGGTGGGTGGCTCCACCCTTCCAGCACTAGCCAGCTGGAGGCAGCCGCTGCTCAGAGGTTGCTGAAGAGTTCGTTTTTCTTGCTCCAGTCCATCTGCGGGGCCCGCTTGCTACTGCGCTTCTGGTGGGCCCTCTCCTTAGCCACAGCCAGGGAGACGTTGAAGTCCAAGATGGGGTCGGAGGAGGAGGAGGTAGATGAGGGCTCTGTGGAGTCCTGTCTCTTGGGGCTGTCTTGAGAATTTAGCTGTAACGAGGAGGAAGGAGTCAGTGTCCACCCCTCAGGGCTCCCTGTCCCTTGGCCTCAGAGAGGTGGATCCCTTGGGGCCATGGCCAGGGTAGCCAGGTCACAAGAACAAACTGCACCTTAGCATGTGACCTCAGAGGCAGGCTAGTGTGCCAGGAACCAGAGCGGCCCGGAAATGGCTCAGTCACCAACCCCCACAGGGCCAGCCTACCTCCTCACTGGTATCACTGGAGGCAGATCTTGCCAGGGCTGGCCTGGGGCTCTCTGAAGCTGGCTCTACCAGAGCTTCACGGCTGCTCTCCTAGCACAGAGAGGAAAAGGTATGGGTTGGCAGGGGATGGGGAGGGGAAACTTCCTGATGAGAGACCTCATTAGAGAAAGGTCCTCACTCAGGCCTTAGCCATCATCCAAATTCCAGATTTACATTGCTGCATTCCTAAAAGGATTGGGGCAGGCTGGCTCCATCCATCACCTAGGCAGGGGCAGGGACCTGCTGAACTCTCATCCTCCCCAACACTTTTGAGCACTGACTCACTTTTTGCATCAGTGACCCAGGAGCAGCTTCTTGCAGCACAGACCCAGCAGGGCCCTCCCTCTTAACCTTTTGCAGCCCTCTCCAGGCCTTAACTCCAAAGTAACCAACCAGGGTCTTTAAGGACTAAGATGGGTAGAGCATTCTAGAACCATGGATGGAGTGGCAGAAGGCTGGGGTCGTGGACTGACTCTTGCCTCCACTAGGTCCCTGTGGAGGAAACGTCAAGCAGATCTTGCCAACTCCCGCTCTGTGGTCTGATTCTGAGACAGCCCATGCCTGGGTAGAGGTTTTGGCTGGGGCGTGAGCCTGGCACCCAGCCTCTTCCTGGGTCCTTCCACAGCCTCGGCTGGTTCCCAGCCTCACCCCCTTCCCTTCTGCCCGAGGAGGAGGGGCTGGAAGTAGCAGGACCAGCAGGCAGACACTAAGGTTCTGTTCTTAGGGGAAGAATGGCCTCTTCTGTGTGGTGGGAGTTGGAGTCTAGTGGGAAGAGGGGGTAGTGGTGAGGGGCCCCAGGCAAGCCTCTCCCTGGTGACAGCCTTACCCCTTGCCCAGGGCTGGGGTACTCTGGCAGTCCTGTAGTTTGGAAGGACCTGGAGCTAGGCCCTGATATGGTAGCCTGAGCCAGCCTCCCATCCACGCCACCACTTGCACTGTCTCCACAGAGAGGCGGGTAGGACCCCTTCCTTACCTTCTGGATCTCTCCGTTGGTGAAGGGCTCAGGCAAGGGGCCTAGAAGAGGGAGAGGGCAAAGGTCAGTCCAGAAACTTTGCAGGAGACCAGACCTATGGCTCGGGCAGCTCACCAGACTTCATTCCAGAGGTCAGTGGCTACAACCAGGGCATGTACATTTGACATTTTGATGACCCAGTACACATACTTTTGACAGTTTCAGAAAACAAGACCCTACTACTGTGCAATACTTTGTTATTTTCAACTAAAATTTATTTTTAAAATGCCTCATTTGGCAAACTGGGGGAACTTTGGGGTGGGGGTAGGTATCAGGAAAGATCATACTTGAGGAGTGCTACTTGATGCTGATTAGCAATCTGTGATGAACAAGACGGCTCCCCATAATGGAGCAGTGCTCTGTGCAGTGCTGGGGACCAGACACACAGCCCCACATGGACTAAACAAGTGCCCTCAGAATGTCAAGTTGCCAGCTTGTTGGAGAGTTAACACAGGATGGAGTTCTAGGGTAGCCAAGTCAAAGGCAGGTCCCCCCAGAGAGATGGCTCAGTGGGTAGGTACCTGCCACCAAGCCTGATGACCCAGAAGGCAGATGGGGAGAACTGAGTCATCTAACCCGCCCTCAGGCCTCCACATACACCCCAGGGCTGGGCCTTGGCTTTCACACATCCCAGGGGTTGATGCTGTGACAGCAGATTTGAGGCCACACCTCAGATTACATAGCTGGCACTGCTGCCTTGGAGAGAAAACAGTGCCAACTATCTGCCACCTGGAAATCAGGGGACAAGAAGAAGGTTCAAGGACAGTGTCCTGGGTGGAGTCAGGAGGCCAATGGAAGAGAAAGGCAGGCCTCGGGTCACTTCCCACATGGCCTGTGAAGGGGAGCAAGGAGGGGTGGATGCTTCTGTAGACTTAGGTTATGGTACCTCTTGCTGGGCTGGGCCACTGTACCTACCCCTCCTCTTGGGGATCTGAGTTATGTGGACCCTGACCTACTACTACAGTTGCCATCCTCAGGGAGGCCCCACCCACAGCAAAGTCCAGATTGGTTTCACTTTCCACACAGGTCTCCCCAGGGACAAAGTCTGGCCTCAGGAGTAGGGGGTGCTTGGCCCCCTCCTGCCTGGTGTAGGGGCCCTACTCACTTTGGCTTGGCTTAGACAGGGGGAGGTGCCAGGCTTGGCAGGATGAGGATGGGGGAGGGGGAGGGCAGGGGCCCAAGGACTGAAGGGGACCCACTGCTCTCTAGAGCCAGCAAGCCTGAGTTTCCAAGGCAACTTGACAGAAAGGGGGAGGGGAGCACTGGGCCCCTGTCACTGGACTCTGATCTACCCAGGGAGGCTGGAGGCTGCCCCAGAGTTAACTCTTTCTTCTCAGAGGAATCATGCTAGAACTCACTGTGTTAGGGAGAGGCTTGGACCACGCCTTGGTACTGACTGAACCCCCTAACCTTTCTTTCATGCCATTTAATCCCTGTCACCTGCCACCTTCAGACACTCATGGGCCCATCCCTGCTTCCACTCTCTACCAACCTCTGAAGGGGAAAGGAGAGCAATCTAAGAAGCTACCCACCTCCATCTCTGGCCAGGCCTTAGGCACTAGCTACATCCCTGGCTTGGGGGCACCCAACTGTGTGCTCACCATCCAGGTGGTCCTGCGATGGGATCACTTTGCACTTTTTGAAGAACTCATCTGTTTCCTTGTCTACCACCAGCAGCTTGGCCTCATCCCCTCCAGCCTTGATGGCAGACACCACGTCCCCATGTTGTTTGCCCTCCATGCAGACACCATTGACCTGTGAGGCAGGACAGAGATAAGGGTGTGGAGGGTTACCCACACAGGTCTCCGTGCTGGGGAGGGCAGGTAGAGGAAGTCCCACTTGGGAATGCTGCATTCCCTCATTTGCTTAGTTGAGAACCCAGGCCAGTGCTTCTCTGACAGCCAGCTGGGAATCCAGACACATGGGAAGAGCCAAGGAAAATACCCAGAGGAGACTACACAAACACAGCTGCTAGCGAGGAGAGGCCTGGGAGCCTGGGCTGGGCTCTCCTCCGACCTCCCTCTCCAGGCCTTGGTTTTCTCACGTGTAAAGTGAGAAGTCTTGGAAGAGCTGATCTGTGGCTCTAAGGTTCTCAGACTGTGATTCTGGGACAAGCCCAAGCATTTAGTTCACGTTTCCTCTCTCGTGAGCACAGCAGTAGTACAGAGTGTCTCAAAGCTGAACTCAGGAGAGGGTTTAATATCTCCTCGTGCCTGGCGCGGAGTTCTCAGGCATCAAGAAGGCCAACTGGGTGGCCTCTGGCAGGTATCTGCCTGGATTTTGGCAGGCAAATCATGGGTGTAGAGTGTATAGTTGGTAAATCAGACCCCAAGAGATGGGAAAATAAGTCAGTCAGCCTGTCTGTGTGCTCACCCACCACTTATCCTTCCCTTTCCTCCTATTGGCCTGTGCAGCTGCTGACCGTCCAGCATCCCCGGGCTGGCCATTTCCCATGGGTTAATAAAAAAGGCTGCCCCCAGAGCACCAAAGATTAGGAAGAAGAGCCTGGAAGAGTATGGGGAACACTGTAAAGGGTATCACCTCCACAATGCGGTCCTGGGCTCGGAGTCCAGAGGCCTCTGCCGGTGAGTCTGGGTCCACTGCTCGGATGAACTGGCCTGGCTTAGACTTGTCACTGTGCAGGTTGAAGCCATAGCCATTGGGGCCCTTCTTCATGGTGCAGAGCCGAGGCCGGAGCTCGCGCTGTGGGGATGTAGGAAGCATCCATGTCACTCCACAACATCCCAACCCTGCCGTTTCTGTCTCCTCCTACCTCCCTCTGCCCAACTCTACCTCCCCACCTAGAAGGATCTGGAATAATCTAATGTGATCAGAACCCATAGAGCACTGTAAGAGAATCTGACCCAGGGTTCAAAAGACATGAAAGGACACTTGGCACTGAAACAAACTGAGCGGCTCTGGATAAGCCACTGTCCCTGCCCGAGGCTGGTCTCCCTCGTCGCCATTGTATCACACACGTGTTGTTTTGGTCTTATCCTTTCCACCCAAGGCTCCTGAGTGGGGACCTGGCCCACGTATCTGTCCTCTGCCGTGAAGTCAACAATAGCTGTTTACTGAAAGCTGGACAGCCTGTTTACAGTAAAGCCTTTCATCTCTAGCGGGCGAACCTAATGGCCTGGCCGAATGGGAGCCGCAGAACATGAACCCCAGGAGGTGTCAGGATGAAGGGTCCTGGGGTGGATGGGATCACCCTCATGTACTCCATAGCCAGCCCAGGACAGGAGGAGCAACAGGACAGGAATGGGAAGGTGGGGTGGGTGGGGTGTTACTCACTAATCCCATGAAAGGCAGGGCAGGGCCAGTGTCGTCAGAGACCGTGGCCTGGAAGGCAGGGCCTGTTACTTTGAACTTTAACATTTTATTTTGTGTGTGAAAAAGAGCGTGCAGCCACCACGTCCACAAGTGAGGGTCAGAGGACAACTGTGAGCGTTGGTTCTCTCCTTTCACTGTGAGAGGTTAGGTTGTGAGACTTGGTGACTGCCTTGACTGCTGAGCCATCATCTCACCAGCCTCCCAAAGGACACACACAGGCGTCTTCTGTGCACCCTGACACTCAGCTGGGAACATCTTTCATTCTTATTTGGTGGCTCCGCTCTGAAGCCATATCCTTGATGTTCATATGACATAGCGTACAGATGGACAGAATATGGACTCGAGCCCGCAGAGCTGGAGCCCGATCAACACCCTAATCCTAACTCCAAGCCTGGGGCAGGTGGTCAGCCACTGGCTAGTTGGCTAATCCTGGGTTGCCACCTACCCTATGGGGCAACAAGACTTGCTTGTGACTTGAGGCTATCTATCGTTTCTGTTTCTGAGCCTCAGGGTCTTCCTTTACAGATGCTTATTGCTACCTACCTCCTATGGTTGTCCTGGAGGCCCCATGACATAATGACATGGTATAAGGCAACACTTGGGAACTCCTAAGTGCCCCTGCGCAGGCCTGGATGTTGCCATTGTTCTTACTAAGTCCTGTACATACGGGGACTTTACCATTGTTCCTGTAACTGTGAGATACTGGGGAAGGGAGGGAGGGTGGTGCGCCAGGCTGCTCTGAAACCCAAATCCTCAGCTGGAGGTACAAAAGGCAAGGAAGGGGTGAGAAAGAGTGAAGGGAGGGCCTGAGGGCCTCCAGCCCCGCCTTACCAGGATTGCCGTCCCATCCCTTCACTCTGGGTGGAGGCAGAAGAGACTGCTCATCCAGTAAAAGTGCCTGTTGACAAGCCCAACCTGTGCGTTTGATCCTTGGGACTCACATGGTGGAAGGGGAGAAGTGACACCCCCCTCCCCACAGGTTGTCCTCTGACTATGGCACTGTCACCCCCACACAACAGACATGTATATATACACACATAGTAAAATTTAAAGATGTAAAAAGAATGCCTGAGAAGGCACTGTACCTGCTTTGGAGCATGGGTGGGGGGACTGTGGACGGTACAGAGAAGATGACACTTGGGATTTTCACCAGTGGCTACTTACCCCTCACCTCAAACAGCAAAGACAACCAAATTGGCAGCAAAAAAGAAGATGCCCCCAGGAGGCTCTCCCTCGCTCAGCCTACCTAGCCCCTAACCCTGCTGGGACCCAGGCCCTCCTGTAGACTCCTAGCACCATGCCATTCCGGGAACTAGGATTTGATTCTTTCTAGCTAATAATCCCTGCACAGAGCTGCCAGCCGGGGCCCTCCCCCAGGCTACCTAGGTGAGCCGGAACAGGTCTGACCAGTTGTTGCCACCAGGACAGGCTCAGCTTTCTACCTCAGCCACACACCTCCTGTGGCCCTCAGCTTGTGGAATCTCAGTTTGCCTCTGGTTCCTCCCCACCCTCCCTAGGGTTCTCTTGCCCTAAGCTTCCCGCAATAGCCAGCTTGAAGCTGGTTCACTGTTAAAGCCCACCTCAGCTTCACTGGGGACCAGCCCGCCTTACTCCCACCGCATCGGGCTGTGTCCTTTACCATTGCTAGAGCCAGGCAGCCCATTTGGAGCAAAGCTAGTGAAGGGCAGATGGTGGGGGCTCTCCTCACACTGACCAGGTGTCTGGGAGCTAACAAAAGCACAGGCTTCCTTCCGGGAGCTCCACACCTTATGCAGTCAGAGCCACAGCCTGAGTGGAAGGATAAAAGCTGGCCTAGGTGACGGGCTGTGAGCATGCCTGGGCTGGCACTGTGGCTAAAACCAGGCTGAGGGTTCAGGGGAGGTGGCTCCCTAGTGGGCAGGGCTGAGCTAGGTGCCCTTGTGATGCCCACCTTCCGGTTTCAAGTCTGTGCTTTGGGTTTTCCCTACTGCACTTCAGTATCAGTAACCATCTCATCAGAAGTCAAAGGTCCGCCTTACATCCTTGTGGCGACATGAGGACCAGGAAGACTTGGAGGATCCTGCCTAAAGGGATAAGGCATCCTCTGTTGCCCTCTGGGTGACTCTGTGGTTGATTCAGGCTCTGTGGGTGGTGGGATAGGGTGACTAGTATTACCCAGAAAGCTCCCCCACCCTCTGTGTGCAGCACTCACAGACCCTTCCCAAAGTCTCTAGAGCAGCAGTTCTCAACCCGTGGGTCGCAACCTCCTGGGGGGGGGGGGTTGTTGAAGGACTCTTTCACAGGGGTCACATGTCAGATCTCCTGCACATCAGTTAGTTACATTTTGATTCCTAACAGTAGCAAAATTACAGTTATGAAGTAGCAACAAAAGCAATTTTATGGTTTGGGGGTCACCACGAGGAACTGCATTACAGGGTGGCAGCATTAGGAGGGTTGAGAACCCTCTAGACCTCTAGAGAGTCTCTTCCTTCACTAGCAGGGGAGGGGAAGTATCCTAAACTTTCAGAGAGAAACTAGCCTGTCCCCAGAAGATGTCACTGCAGCTGCTGAGTCAGCCCATCCCGGCTTGGGTGGAGCTTGGAGAAGTCCCCTGGAGGCAGGCCCCTGGTTCCCAAGCCAAGTAGAGGTGGGGGAGGGGGCAAGCTACTAGAGCTTGGGAGTCTGTCTCTGGGAAAACTCCATACTATCCTGGACTTGGTGTGTGTGTCCCTGCTACCCCAAGTAACCTTGGGACTTGTGCCAAGGTGCCCTTGTGATGCCCACCTTCTGGTTTCAAGTCTGTGCTTTGGGTTTTCCCTACGGTACCTCAATATCAGTATCCCCTTTCTAGTGACACATCTCATCAGAAGTCAAAGGTCCACCTTACATCCCTGTGGCAACATGAGGACCAGGAAGACTTGGAGGATCCTGCCTAAAGGGATAAGGCATCCTCTGTTGCTCTCTGGGTGACTCTGTGCTTGATTCAGGGGCATGCACATAGGGGAGAGGTGGGGGGGGGGGTACACCTTCATGGAAACATGGGCCCAGAGGCTGCCTGCGTAAAGGTTTCATAGGAACTTCCAAGCTGGAAGTAAAAATCAGGACTGGTTCAGGAGAGGCCCAGACAATGGTGGCAGAGGGTGGTGTCAATAAGCTGGAATGGGTCAGGGCTGCACTGACTGGAGCCATCTTTCAGCTTTCCAGAGAGGACCAGGAGCACTGCCACCAAACCCTCCTTTCTTCAGTTCTTGGGCTGCCCCTTGGCTGTCTGACCCAGGCTCCTGACTCCACCCTAAGTAGCTGAGCCATCACCCCCACCCACGCTTTGCATGCCAGGGAGGGGATGGGGGCACGGAATTCAATAGGCAGCATCCACAGCCACCTGGAAAGCTGGGGAAAGTCGATACCCTAATCCTAGTGCTGTCTCTTGGGAGCAGGCCCAAAGCTGCTCCCTGCTCCCCATTAAGGGAGGGCTACTAGGTGGCCGGGGGACCAAAGCCCCTTTGGGCCCAGCCCCTCCTTGGCTGATGCTATGGAGATGGGATCAGTAGAAACAGCCGGATACTTTCTACCATTTCCCAAAGGCCAGCCAGCTCCAAGCCCCAGGAGAGACGGGCAGTGAGGGTGGAAAGACCACCAGGTGACCCGGAAACACTTTCTAAGACTTCTTCCCCAGCCCAGCCCAGCCCAGGGCTCTTATTCATAGAAATATGCCTGGCCCCTACTATCCCACACAGGAGAAGCAGCCCCAGATAGAGATGAGGGACTGAGGGAGGCAGGAGGAGGAGCCCTGGGGGAAGGGGCTGGGGACATCTCTGCTCTGTTGTGGGAAACAGCTGGTGGTTTTCCCTTGGAACACAGGCTTGATTCTGCCTTGTAATGGCTGCATGGATTGCTATCCTTTAGGCAGGCTGGGGAGTGACCACAGGCTAGGAACAGTTTAGCCTCATCTCATGGTCCCTGTAGGACCCTTCCTCTTTTATCTCTTCAGGCCAAGTAATGTTTTGCAAACAAGGATGCTATTCCCGGTCCTTGATATTGTGGCTTCCTGGGACCAGAAACTGGTCCCAATTGCTAGTTTGCTTGTGTGTGTGTGTGTGTGTGTGTGTGTGTGTGTGTGTGTGTGTGTGTGTGTTCGTGCTCACCTGTGTGCATGCATATGGTGGTGCTCCTTGTAGGAGCTAGGTAGCAGGAGGAACCATGAGAGCAAACGTGGGTGCTGCTTTAGAGACAGGGGTACTCCTGGGACAGAGGCCCTGAGCCAGGTCCTCACTGTGACTACTTGCCCAGTGTTTCCTCTCAGTGCGGTCAAGTAGAGCTGGGCTGAGTTCTCTCTCCCAGGCTGCGGAGGCCTGAGACAGAGCAGACTGGTACCTGGGCCGCTGCCTAGCTGGACACCATCCAAGGCTGCCCGCCAGGTGCCTTCCTGCTTCCCCCTCAGGCAGTGAGCCCTTAACCAACCCCCAACCTTTCTCCAAGAAGCTGCTGATTATTGGGCTGTCCCATGAGACTAAGCGAGGACAAGGACATTCAAGGAGCTCATTGTGAAACTGGGGCTCATTTTTGAAGTAACAAACAACAACTATGGTTTACTGAATGTCCAGAACTATGCCGGGATACATACATACATACATACATACATACATACATACATACATACATACATACGGTTTTATATATATACACACACACACACATACATATAAACCTCCCATTTGTAACTCTGTAAGGGAGCTATGCTCACATTTCATAGAGAGGAAAGCCAGGTATAAGAGTAAGTTGTTCAACTACACACAGTTGATAAGAGGAAAAGCCACGATTTAAGGAGTACAAATATACCAGACACGGGGAATTTCAAAAAGAACCAGGCACAGTGGCAACAGCAGGCAGATCTGTGGGTGGGAGGCCAGCCTGGTCTAACATCGTGAGTTCCAGCACCACCAAAAAGTAAATAAACAAGTAAATAAAAGGAGATAGTTACAACGTAATCAAAATATAAAATGTTATCATGCCAACATGTAGATTTGTTTAAAGATTTGAAAATAGTTGCCAGGTGTGGTGACGCATGCCTTTAATCCGAGCACTTGGAGGGCAGAGGCAGGTGGATCTCTGAGTTCAAGGCCAGCCTGGTCTATAGTTTACTTCTTTTTATTTGTGCAGACTGGACATTCCTACTCTAAAACTCTAAGGTGCAAATTGCTCCAATCATCTGATTTTCCTCCCCCAGACAGGGTTTCCAGTAACCCAGTCTGGCCTGGCCTCAACTTCACTGAAGAATCAAAGACCCTTTCTACCTCTACTTCTGAGAAGACTAGGGAGTCCAGGAGAGCGCCACCAGTTCTATGTGGTACTGTGGCTAGATCTCAGGCCATCAAACCTGCTGGACAGCACTCTATCGACAGAACTGTGCCCAAATCTGAAAATTCCTGCATGATACCACAAATGGAAAATTCCATACTAGGAAGCTTTGGTCCCTAAACAAAATGTGAGGCACAGGTGAATTGCTCACGTAGACTTGGATCTTGCCCCTATAGCTCAGGTTTGTGTATGTCTTCCAAAGTTGGCAAGCATCCAATATTCAGAACGCTTCTAGTCCCAAGAATGTTAGATAAGGGGTACACCTTGCACCAGACCCCGTGTCCAGCATACTTCCACTTGGACACCTCATGTGGCCAATGGCTGAGCATCCAGACACCCCACTTTCCGCTGCTATGTTGTCCGAGAGCCCCAAACATGCCCTACCCTGTGAAGTTGCTATGGGCATTGGGCCCTGACCTGACAAGCAAAGGGAGAGGCCACTTTCGTCTGTGATCGAGTGAGATTTGAATCTGGCCAGTGTTCTCAGCCTGTCACCTTTGAAGCCATCTGACCCCGGGGAATCTCTAGCACTTGTCCTTCCTTAGGATATAGGGACTGAAACATCGTCAAGGCTGGGATATGAAGAAGAGTAGGCTATTCTTCCTGAGGGGGGAAAGGCTCAGTCAACAATCAAGGCCAGCCTCTGGCGGGGAGTGGTGTGTGTGTGTGTGTGTGTGTGTGTGTGTGTGTGTTGGGGGGGTGGTTATGAGCTGCAGGAGAACTAGCAAGGGAAAGTAGGGTTAGAAAGGGTGGGTAGGGGTTAAGACTTTGTTCCCCAGGCTCCACCCCACCCATGCAGGGTTATCCCACTTTTCTGGGTCCATCAGGAGCCCAACCACTTCCACCCCTATGGGAAAATGGCTCAAGTAGTCCGAATTGCCAGTCTTGTATATCTGACAAATTACCACTGTGCATGGAGAAGCCTGCCCCTAGGCTACTGTGATGGTCCTGATGTGGTCCGGATTGACCTGGAGAGCACAAGCCAACTGTGTAGCCAAGGAGAGGTACACACACACACAATGGAGTCATGGCTAGGAAACAGAGGCCTCGCTTGCTAGGTGAGAACAGTCTTAATAGCTATCTCCGTGCCTGCAAGAGAGGCTTGGAGTGATGGCGATCGCATGCATTGAGTAAATTTCCTTTCCAAATAGGGCCACTCTTCCTTAGAAGGGCAGGCTAGGACCTGAGGATCAGCATCTGCAGTTCAATTCTCCCCAGAGAAGAGACCATAGCTCCAACAGACTTGAACACTGCTCCTTGCCCGTCTAACTCCCCAGCATTCCCCCACTTTCCCAGAGGCTCCAGGGACAGGGAGTCCCTTCCCCATCGGTCTGAGGTTTCCTGAGAAGGAAACCCCTTTCTGTCCCTAGGACAGTCATTGTAGACAGACTAACTTCCCAATGGCCTGAGGCTAATAGGGAGTTTAACCCATAGAGAAAATGACCCCAAATGTGCCATGACTTGTCTATTTCTTTTTCTTTTTGAGACAGCGTCTCATTGTGTAGCCCTGGCTGGCCCAGAACTTGCTACATAGACCAGGCTGGCCCCACACTCATAGAGATCCACCTGCCTTTGCTGGGACTAAAGGCATGGACCACCACACAGGGCCTTGACCTGTCATTTCAAAGTCAAACATCCAGTGGCTTCCTCCCAAAGTCTGCCCTTCTGAAGCGCCATCTTGGCCAAAGTAAACCTGCCAGGTGCCTGAGGAGGAGGTAGGCTGCCCGTCTGTGGTCGTGCCCACCCCCCTGCCATGCTTCTTGGAGTAGTAGCTACTCTATCTTTGACTCTAGGATCCGGGTCAAAGCTGGGAGGAGCCAGCGCGAACCTGAGTGATCTTCCTAACAACTCTGCAGGTTGGGAACTGGGACCCCATTTCACTGAGAGGAGGCTAAGGTTTGCAGAGACTAAGGAACTACCTGGGATTTAGAACCCGGAAGCGGCTGAGCGGAGACTCTCCACAGTACTGGGCCTGACCCCAAAGCCTAGACTTCTGGCCTCCCTGTCCAAAGGGAAGCTGCCAGTAAGCAAAGAGTGGGGTTGACTCTATCTGGGATTCCATCTCTGGGAGGACTGGATGCACAAACAAGCCCAGGTGTGCTGGCCTGGTGAACTGGGATAAAGGTCCCTTAGAGGTGCGAGGCGTTCACTCATTAATTCAGAAACATTTATTGAACACCTTCCTACAGTAGGTACAGAGCAGTGTCGGTGACAGCAATAGGAGAAGCCCAAGGCTGTGCCCCCAAGGCTTCCTGTGCAGTTGAGATGGAAGTTGTGAACACACGACCTACAGCCCTGTGTGTGTGCAGAGCCACAGGGACACACAGCTTGCTTGAGGGGATTCAGGACTTTGGTGTGGCCGGGAATGAGCAGGGCGGTGAGGAGAGAGTGAGTCGCCAAATTTACGGAGGACGACTGTTAGTCTAGCCTGGAACTGGCAGTCCTCTTGCCTCTGCCTCCCATGTGCTGGGTTTATAGTCCTGAGCCACCACACCCAGCTCATCACATAAACATTAAACAACAGTGATCTTTGAGCGCTTCTGGGAGTTGGGCTTGGCCACAGCTGCACCTGCGCAGGTAGGGAGGAATCATCACTGTGAACTATTTATTACTTCAGATGCCAACAATCAACATTTACTGAGCACTCACTTGGTGCCAGGTATTGAGTGACTTACACACATCCTTATGTAACCCTAATAACCTGTGAGGTCACTGCCATCACCCCCAATTTACACAGGAGGAAACAGAGGCTTAGGGAGATGAAGAAACTGGCCTCCAGGCAGTCCGGCTAATGCAGCTGAGCTGGCTCAGGAGGTCTGCCCAGGCCCCACTTGGGGCCAAAACTCAAGGATTTAGGCCTTGTCCCTTGTCTGGTTGTGAACAGGGGAAGACAACAGGGGAGCAGACGGGCTGGTGGGATGGCTCAGATGGTAAAGCTCTTACTGTACAATCATGAGGCCCTGGGTTCAATCCCCAGGCAACCCCATCCCCCACCCCTACCCCCACCCCTCCCAAAGAGCCTGCAGTGGTGGTTTAGGTTTGTAATCCTAGCACTAGGGAAGTAGAGACAGAAGGATCTTTGGGGCTCACTGGCCAGGCAGCTTAGCCAGATTTGTAAATTCCAGCCTGGTGTACCTTTAATCCCAGCACTCAAAGAGGCAGATGGAGGCAGATCTGTGAGTTCGAGGCCAGCCTGGTCTACAAACTGAGTCCAGGACAGCCAGGGCTACACAGAGAAACCTTATCTTGAAAAACCAAAACCAAACAAACCAAAAATAAATAAATAAATGTTTAAAAAAGAGAAAGAAAGAAAGAAAGAAAGAAAGAAAAGAAAAAGAAACTTCCTTTTGCCCTTTGGACCTCAGCAGGCTACCAGGACTGTTACATTGTTCCAGGCTCCTTTCATGACCTGGCCTGTTTGCTCTTGGCCCACCAAGATACCACTCAGCCTGTCTCTGCAACAGCATCTTCCTGCTCACACCTTTGTCACATGAGAACTGAAGCGATTAAGGGAGCAGCTCCCACTCTGCAAACAAATCCAGGCTAAAGCTAACTGTCAAATCTCAGCTGGGTGCTTTAGGTAGAGGGATGGGATGCCTCTCAGTGTTTAGTGGCATATTTGGCAGTATTGGATGGGGTGTGGCAGAGTGTCCTCTGCAAGCTCCCCACACCAGGAGATGGGATCTCTATACTAGAGGAGCTTAGCAGAATAAAGCTGAAGGGACTGGGACAACAATGTCCTTAGCCACCTGGCAGGGCACAAACACTCCCCACGCTTCTGATCACTGCTGAGAAAACAGACCATGTTAACAGCCCACTGACCCTGTTTTAGAGTTGGGAAAAGTCAAAGTCAGAAAATGACTGGCATGCCCATGATATCATCATCCCCAGGATGGTTCTACTTTGCGTCTGGTGTCCCACTACCACATGGGGACCCTGATTCTGTGTTCTCTCAGAGGACAGATCTCCAAGCAGGAAGCCCCAGCCCACTGCCTTTTTAGATACCAGGCAATGTGATATGGTGCCTTCCACAACAACCGCACCGCAGCCCTCCAGCACCCGGCACCCAGCACCCAGCAGGACAACCAAAAGGGCAAGGGGAGGAGCTGAGTACGACTGCAACTTGGTGTGTACCTGGATTGTGAGAGGAAGCTGCTAGCTCTCGGTTCTGGTGCCAAAGTCCGAAGTGGGGGGGGAGGGGAGGAGGTGGAGGCGAAGGTAATGGGGAATCCATGGACTCAGCACAAAGTTCAAATTGGGTTTGTGCCTAGGAGCAGAGGTCGCCTGTTCCAACTTGCAGCCAGGGGCTCTGCTACTGCTTGCCAATTCCAATTTGGCACTGGCAGGAAGTGGGAACTTGGTGGCCCTGGCATTCCCAGCACCAAACTCTGGCAGGACAGGGCTTCTTGTGACCTCACTTCCACCAAACCAGTTGGTACTCTCAGGCTCCGCCTCTAAATCTTAAGGCTAAACAGTGCCCTTTCCCGGTTGAGGAAGGATCTTCCTGGCTCAGCGGATACCGCTGCTACATGTACGTCAGGTAGAGAGCTAGTGCACAGCGAAGGGACCCTGCTCCTATAGTCTGAACCTGGCCTCCCTCCTCCTCTTCCTTGCTCTCCAGGGACCTGGAGGCTCAGCACAACAGCTCCTGTTTTGCCAGCTACCCCTCTAGCAGCTGATCCAAACTGGGATTGTTTAGGGGAAATACCAAACACCGGCAAAAACCAACCAGCCGGCTCACTAACGGGACACTGGAGTGAGCAGTGACAATACCAGGGCGAGACCACCTGCCAGACGGTGGGCGCTGCAGGACGCCGCCTGGCCTTATTCCTGCTCCCTCCCCCAACCATCTTTCTCCTCTTCCAAGATCCTCCCACCAGGCTCCCAGATACCAGCTAGCGAGAGCTTACTCCTCACATTCCAGAGGACCATAAATCCTCCCGGGTGGCACAGCCACCCCCCTCCCCAGACGCCTCTGCGCCTCCTCCCTGCACCCCACCCCCACCCGTCGCTCGGAGACGTTGGGACTTCCTCTCTTTCTTAGAAGTCACTTTAGACTTGAGGAGGATGAAGTCCAATCGGTGTGAGTTAATGATGCACAAACTAGGGACCCAGGAGGTGCGGGTAGGGCTGGGACCCTTTGTTATTCAGTCTTCACGCCACTTTCAGCTACAGGGACTGGAAAGAGAGAGAGCGAGAGAGCGAGAGACAGAGAGAGAGAGAGAGAGAGAGAGAGAGAGAGAGAGAGAGAGAGAGAGAGAGAGAGAGAGAGAGAGAGCGCGAGCGCTCCTAGCTTAGCTGTAGGCAGGGGAAGTCCAGGAAAGAGTCCGAATTGTGGGGCCGGAATCCAAGGAATGGGAGCCGAGAAGGAGACTGAGCTGTTTTTTGTTTGGGGGGTTGTTTTCGAGACAGGGTTTCTCTGTGATGCCTTGACTGTCCTGGACTCGCTTTGTAGACCAGGCTGGCCTCGAACTCACAGTGATCCGCTTGCCTCTGCCTCCCAAATGCTGGGATTAAAGGCGTGTGCCACCACCGGGGGACTGAGCTCTTTTGCGCCGCTTCTTCAAAGTTAAAGGAGACAGGAGGTGCGGTAAAGGCGCTCCGCTCCCCAGCCAGCCGGGACAGGGTGATGGGGTTGCGGATAGCAGTCCGAAACTTGTCTTAGAAACTGCGAAGGCTCCGCGATCAGAGGGCGGAAGCCGTTTCCTTCTCGCTCCTCGCGTTTCAGAAAGTGCTGGACGTACTGGGCGCCCAAGTCTCCCCGCAATCCTAGTCACATACTCAGCCCAGCCCGCACTTACCCGCTCCAGGTGGCTCTTTTCGGCCTCACTCTGGTCCCCAGTCTCCTGCGTGTCGGCGGCGGCCAGAGGCTCGGCTTGTTGGGACTTTTCCTGAGCGCGCAGCAGCTCCTCCCGGACCGGGACGCCCAGCTTCTTGAGATGCTCGTCGGTCTCAGGGTCGACCACCAGCAGGCGCACGGCGTTGAGCGCTGCGCGGATGCGACTCACTACCTGCTGATGCGTCTCCTTCTCCACATTCTCGCCGTTCACCTCCACCAATCGGTCCCCGGCCAGCAGCCCCGACTTCTCCGCCGGCGAGCCGGGCTCCACCAGCCGGATAAACTGGCCCACCTTGCCCTTTTCCCCGTGCAGGTGGAAACCATAGCCGTTCGGACCCTTCTCCAGGCAGCAAAGCCGGGGCAGGGACTCCCCGGCCGCCGCGTCCGCGCTCATCTTGCCCTGCGAACGCTCAGCGCGGGTCCCGTCGGAGGCCGGGGACGCAGGACCTTTCTCCCAGCGCCACGGAGCTCAAGTTAAGAAGCTGAGCACCGCACCGGGCACAGCGAACAGGTGTCCTGGGAACCGCGGTTGCGAACGCACAGGAAAGAAGCCCGCCAATCCCCGCCCTGCGCGGCGTCTGCGCGTTCCAGAGCCCGCCCCAGCACCTAAACTCGGGGGCGGGACCGTGCCGTGGGTGTGGATCACCGTGAACCAACCAAAAATCAAAAACAGGGGCCCTTGCGCCGGGGTGAACGAATCTAGCCAATCAGGACGGTGGAGGTGTGGCCTGCGCTCGGCGCGGCTCCCCGCTGCGGGAGAAGAAAAGAGAGCCCAGGAAGTGGAAGTGTTTGTTACCAAGTGCCGAGTTGGGCAGATGGGGCGGGGCCCGGGACGGGGCCGGGTTCCAGGTACTGAGCCCAAGGGGCCCCTGCGGGCTCCGCTCTTGTTTCCACGCCATGGAGGGGGATTTAGAAGAGCCAGTCTCGGAGTAAAGGATCCTCAACGCTTTAACCGCCTTTAGCCAAAGCCTGTTGCACAGCTTGGCTTCAGGAGGCCGTGGGCGGGGTTGGGGTGGAGGGGGGGGGGAGCGACAGTTGCCCAGGAAACCATCCCATACCCTCCCCACTCACTCCTCCCCCTCCCCTGAGCCAGTTTACGAACCGGACGGATGTCTTCTGTAACATAGTAACACTGTAACAGGGTAACTGTAACAGAGTAACTCCGGAGTAGGGTTGTTTAACAAAGTTTCTACTTGTGGAATCACCGGACCATCCTAGGACTTGGCCAATAGAGCGAGGTTTGGGCTCTTATCCCTTCTAGGAATATGAGGGTTGGGCAAAGGGCTCCTTCAAGCCCACTTGGAAGACAAGCTGCCTGAGGGCAGATTTTTTTTTTTTTTTAAGGCTTGGTTTTGGCAGCAGTCTTTGGCTAGGGGGGTGGGGGTGGGGGACAGTTAGGTGGGTCAATCTCAGGACTCACTTCAGAGGGAATGAAGGACTGGCTTTTTTCAAGAGAAAGAAAAATGACCTAGATAGTTGATAAGCATTCCAGCTCCCTCTTGTCAGGGGAGATGCTGGTCACAGAAGCTGGGAAGGGTTATCAGTTAGGGGTGAGGTGAACTGATGGGACACCGAAGGATGAGGATGGAATGACTTGAGCACTGGGTACCAGTCTCCCACAACAAGACACATAACAAACTCTGCAGAAGGATGAGCCTTCTTCCTCTGGGAATGAACAGGAAAAAAAAAAACTAGTCATGGTATACTTTCCAAAATACTGCAATTTAATTCTGAAAAAACACAAATGCCAGAGGCCCAGAGCTATGTGACCAGAGCTCCTGTAATCCGCTCAGAGCCCCAGAAGAGAACGGGCAAGCCCAGGCTCCTCCCTGATCTGTCTGTGAGAGGTTAGGGAGAGGGCGCTTCCTTATCAACCCGAGTTTAGAATGCTGACTCTGCTCAGAGAGCGAGATTTCTGCCTTTAAAGAAAATGTGGTAACCTCAGAAATGTGCACTGCATCCTTTTTTTATGCCTTGGTCTCTGCCCAGCCTACAGAGATGCAGTAAAGGTGCCTGTATGTCACGGGTCTGCACACCTCCAAGGCCCTAAGGATGAGGTCTTGGGCCTATAGGACTTTCTTGCTACCCCTCTCCTTACCCCAGGCTTGCCCACACTACCTTGCCTCGTACATATTACATTGTCTTATCCAGAAATGGACAACTTCCCACCCTTTCACCTGACTTAGTGGCAGAGGAGAAAATAAAACACTTTTGGCCCTGGTATTAAAGGAAAGAGTAGGGAGGACGACAGAGCTGGGGCTTAATTGGTGGGGGGGGGGGGGTGAAGGAGATGGACTGTGGGGTTGTTCAGTTCTGCCTTCCATCTATTCTAGGAGCCAGCAGCAGGTTCTTTATCTGGCTCTGACTTCTGCCTTAAATAGCTGTGGTGCTGTATACCTTGCCACAGGATTGGGAAGGAGGGGACTTTTTTTTTTTTTTCCTGGCTCTGACCTCTGGTGTCTAGGAACCCCAGGCACAAAGCTGATGAGAGGGACTCTGTGGGATGCTGGGGCATCCCCTGTGATGTGAGGTCCAGAGAATAGGAGGTAATGTTTTCAGGTGCCCCACTGTGCTTGTGTGCTAGAGAGAAATGGGCACACTCCCAGGTGGAAGGGGAGGCAAGCCAGAGGTAGCTAAGCAGACCATCCTAGTAACATCTTCTAACACACATCCCCAACTCCAGTCTCCGTGTTTATCTTTCCTGAGGCTTTGGGCTAGCTCCCAGCACTAAGGTCTTTCTTATTGGGAAGGGCTATCTCTCGGGGAGCTGGAGGAAGAGAAGGCTGAGGTCTCCTTAGCCTCCTTAGTGAGGATGGTGATGAGATCACAACCAGCTGCCACACCCTAGCAGTGCGGCATCCCCTGGCACCATGCCGATACAGTAATACCCTGGCTAGGAGGGACACCCAGCCTTTTTAGAACTTAGCCCCAGAAAGCAAAGGACTACCAAGTCCTACTTATTTTGGTTTGGGGGCACGCTGGTACCTTTTTTTTTCTCTTGGTATTAGTTTATATATATTAAAATAAAATATGAATATTTTATCTTTCCCATGACACAGGGAAGCTAAAGACCCTAGGGTGAGAGCTCTCTCCCTGGCAGGGGCTGCCCACTGAACCCCTATCTCTCTCCTAGTTAGTATGGCAGTTGGAATAACTGCATCCCCAAGAGTCTCTCTGGGCTTCCTCTTCGTCCCCTGGGACTCATGCAAAGGAGCAGCAGCTGGGGCGCTTCTTCTGCGACTCCACGTAGTCTCGGATCTGGAAGCTGGGTTCCTCAGGCTGTCTTCCTGCACGGTATTTTAGCTCTCTGGAATAGAAAGTCATGTGCTGGGCTGGGAGTGTAGACCTGGGCGTTTCCCTACCCCCCAACACTGGCTTTCCAGATTGTCCCCCCCCCCCACCCCACCTCAGGCTCTCCTTCCTTGTTCAGTTCTCACTTGGCAATTGCCAGGAAGGCCAGCTCCACGTTCATGCCAGTCTTGGCGCTGGTCTCCATGAAGGGAACGCCATACTCCTGCCCAGGAGAGAATGTTCTCAGAGCCTGCTTCTGGCCTCTCTCACCATTCACCCAACCCTATTGGCAGTCACTTACCCTGGCCAGTGTCTCTCCATCCTCTGAACGGATCACCCTTTCACTGCTTACATCCGCCTGTCAAGCCCATGTGGGTCAATCACCTCCTGGGAAGGAAGCCTTGACCCCAGGAAGCCCATCTTTTGCTCCAGGAGCAAGCACTGCCTGCCCTCTTCTGGTGGCCTGAGGGACTGCAGGCAAGTGTGGTTGGCCAGGGGCCAGAGTTTCTGTGTTCAGGCTGTGTGCCAGATGCTGGCCCTGAGCACTTGGGGAGGTGTGTAACTCTAGCAAAGGGTGCGGTGACTCAGCTTTACCAGGTGATAGGAGCTGAGTTAAACCTTTTGTACTTAACCCTTGACCTTGGCCTTGTCCATAAGGTTCTAGTGATGGCTGGCAGCTGAGTCACCTGGCATCTCTCTGGCAGCAGTTGAGGCAGATGGTGGAAGGGGTTACTGCTAAAGCTTTGGGGTGGGAGAGGCAGAAGCCACAAGACATGTCGAACTCCCACACTGGAGACCTCAGAGTCCTCGGCTGTAGGATTTATGTGGCTATAGGGCTGGGTGGGGCCAGTGCTGAGACAGTGGGAGAGAGGGGCCGGAGTACACTGACCGTACCACAGAACCACTCACCTTGTTGCCTAGCAGCATGATCACCACATCTCTCTGGGCATACTCATGAATCTCTGTGAGCCAGGCCTGTGGGAGAGGGGAAGCCGAGCCGGGCTGAGGCCAAGGACCAGGGTGTTCCTCTCCTAGAGTTCTCTGTTGGAATTTTAAAGCTACAAAAGGGCTCAGTAATCAAAAGCAACGTGATTGGCCATGTGTGGGGACACGGGGTTATATTCCCTGCACAGGTGAACAGAACTGGGGGCCAGCCTGAGCTGTATATCTAGACTCTGCCTCAAAACCAAAACAACCTAACAACAACAAATAGGAACTGGAGGTGGAGATGGAGGTAGAGACAACTAAGCTTGGTTGGAGATATATTACAGGAGATATTTACATTGACTATACAAGGCTCTGGGCTTCATTTTTCTGTATTGCCTTTCTGATCAAAAGGTACTGTGATCGATTAGTGATGTCTGCCATGAGTATAGGATTGGAGGCGGCAATGCTATACATTAGCCATCCTTTTATACCTATCTGTCTTATCCTCTTAGTTTGCTTGTCAATCCTCAAGGTCTAGAAGCAAGCAAAACCGTAACAATGTTGTGCACAGAGTCACGCTTGTCTTTCTTGGTTGTTGCCTCCCTAATGGTTTGGTTGTGAGGACACAGCCACTCACTCTGTCTTTTTGAATTGCAACTTGGCCTGAATGCATGTGGAGTTTTCTGCTTGGGCTTTCCTCTGGGTCCCTGTAGATAACTGTCCAGGGTGGAGCTGGGACTGTACTGAAAACTTGGATATAAAACACACTCAAAGCCGGGCGTGGTGGCGCATGCCTTTAATCCCAGCACTCGGGAGGCAGAGGCAGGCGGATCGCTGTGAGTTCGAAGCCAGCCTGGTCTACAAAGTGAGTCCAGGATGGCCAAGGCTACACAGAGAAACCCTGTCTCGAAAAACCAAAAAAAAAAAAAAAAAAAAAAAAAAAAAAAAAACCACACTCATGGCCTGGAGGTAGTGGCGTACGCCTTTAATCCTTACACTTAGGAGGGAGAAGCAGGTGGATCACTGTGAGTGAGGCTAGCCTGGTCTACAAAGTGAGTCTAGGACAGTCAAGGCTACACAGAGAAACCCTGTCTTGAAAAACCAGAAAAACAAAACAAAACTACACTCATGAATCACAGTCAGGGCTATACAGGCCACACAGGGCACATGGGCCTGCTTGGTTTTTCTATGCCCATATGGCAATGAAATGCCTAGTCACCGCTGAGGGTTTTTCAAAAGTGACAGGTTCTATGGTCTACCTGTTTATACAGAATTGAAGCAATCTGGCCTGCAGAGGCCCTGTTCTGGCTGCTCATGACAGGCAGGGTTGTTGGGGTGGGGAAAGGACCTTGGGAGGAGAGGACCTACCCTGATGTTGTCAAAAGATGATCTGTTGGTGATGTCATACAACAGGAGCAAGGCTGGAGAGAGACAGACAGCAGGAGATCAGGGCATCAGCAGAGGTGCTGTGGAGGGGGGAGGGGACAGAGGACAAGGGGACTTACCTTGAGCATCTCGGTAATAAGCATGGGTCACACTGCGGAAGCGCTCCTGTCCTGCAGTGTCCCAGATCTAGGAAGAGAAGAGAGAGAGAGAGAGAGAGAGAGAGAGAGAGAGAGAGAGAGAGAGAGAGAGAGAGAGAGAGAGAGGTGGGAAGGAGGCAGGGCTAAGCTAGCTGCTGACTGGAGGCCTCATGCTGTGGTGTGAGCTGTCAGTGAGATGGGGGAGGGGTGGGGTGTGTTTCCTTCTGTGGGTTCTCACGAGCCTCTGAGCATCTGATGACCTCTTAAATGGTGGTTCTGGGGTCTTAAACCCTTTTACTGCTGTTTCCTCTTCTCCAACCCAGGGGGGCTTGGGGGGCTGCTTAGAGCAGTAGAGACTCAGAAAACTGGAGGGGGAGGGGCAACAAGGGAGGGTAAGCCTAGTTGAAGTTGCCTTTCATGGGAGGAGAAAGGATGCCTGTGAACTGCTTTTTCTGCAGATATCAAACAAGCAAAAGCAGTTTCCTCTCATGGGCCCCACAGGAAGTTACCCCAGGCTGAGGGCTGGGCTGTAGGCCTGTGGTTCAGGTTGAGGAGCAAGTGCCAACCCCTCCCCCACTCCAGCCTCTGCTCTCACCTGAAGCTTCACCCTGGCACCATCCACTGTTACCACCTTGTTCTGAAAGAGAAAAGGGCAGATAGTGGGGTGGGAGGAGAGGAGGGGAGGGGAGGAGGCGGGGAGGCTGGCTCCCAGCTCTGCTAGCATCCTCTCCTGGTCTCTCTCCAGGCCCACCTACAGGCAGCGTGGTAAAGCCTAAGACATCTTCAGTCAGTAGAGCAGTGGGGACCTGCTCCAAAGTTCTTCCAGGCAGTGTTCTCATAACCCAGGCAGGCAAGGGAAACCTTCAAAGCTGCCTAGTGCTCTGTTAGACTCAGCAGGCAGCAGGGAGGGTGTGGGAGGCTCTGCCCCTTTCCCACTTCAGTTTCTGTCTCCCAGAGTTCAACTTTAGAGATAAGGCACCCATTGGCATCCCAGAGTCTTCAGAGGCTTGACCTGAAGGACCATCTTGCCTCAGCTATCCATAATTCTCTCATGCGGCCTCAGCACTCCGGGAGACACACAGAGCTTCTGCAAGCCCACCTGCTAGGTTAGACTCTTCCCTTCCAGGATCCTTTGGTATACAGTACCCACTTGCATACTGATAAAGACAGAGATCTTAGAGACCTTGAGGGGGGGTGGGAGGCATCCCCAAGAACTGCTGTCTCTGAACCCAGCCCTTTACTTCTTGAAGACTGACCTTGACAGAAGGGCCGAGCTCACATGGCCATGGGCAAGGGGCTTTCAGAACTTAAGACCATAAAACGAGACAACCTTGTTTGGGGACACTCTCCAAGAGCAGGTGGGCAAGAAGCCAACTCCACCCAGACTCCTTTGATCTGGCCATCTTTGTGGTCTTGGTGGGAGTACCTCTGGGGCCTCCCAGGCAGTGAGCCCCAGGTGCCCTCAGGAGTCAAAGCAGACAAGTATCTGGGAACCCTTCCTGAGCCTGAGCTGCAGCCCAGCTCATTGCAGGAGGAGCCTGCAGCCACCACCTCACCCTGAAGTCTATGCCGACGGTGGCTATGAAGGTTCCGGACAAGAAGGCCCCATCTTTGAATTGGATCAGGAAACAGGTTTTGCCGACACCCGAGTCTCCCAGAAGCATCACCTAGGAGATGGGGGGGGGGCACAGGCAGTTAATGGCAACTGGGGAGGGGGAGGGGTCTTCTGGGATTCCAGAGAGGGATGTCTTGGAGAGAGGGTCAGAGATGGTGAGAAGGCTGAAGGATGCCAGCAGGACACGGGAACACTCGCCTCCAGCGAACCTGCCCGTGCTATCACTGGGCTCTCATCTCCATTCCTTGCCTCAGCCTCCCAGGCTCTCCCTCTGAGTTTCTTGTACTAGCCAATGCCCTTGAAGCTGACCTGAGCCCTCCAAAGTGCTTGGAGGTCCCCAGAGAACTTCACATCCTGTTGGCCTATCCTTTCCATGTATGTTTGTCCATTGCTGAACAGTGCAGAGAGATCACTGCTGGTTTGAGTGTGCACTCAGGTATACACAGATGGGTGGGGCTCCCATACAGGGAAAAGGACCTACCAAGACTTGATGGGTAGGTGGGGCTATGGTGGTGCATGCCCTTCGTCTCAGTATTTGGGAGGTAGAGTTGGGCAGATCTCTGAGATCTAGGCCAGTGAGTGGCTGGTGAGTTCAAGGGCTAGCCAAGGCTAAATAGTGAGACCCTGTCCTAAAAAACAAAAAACAACAACAACAAAAACCAAAACTTGATGGGCGGGACACTGTCTTTAAATTACTATTGGTTGAGTTTCCTTTTGGGGTCAGACATTTATTTGGAAGTGTCTAATGAGGGCTTATGTTCATAATAGGCTTGCAGGAATTAGGGAAGGTTGGAATTTATTCTGAGATGGGGGAGACAGTTAGTTTGAAGTTTTTTTAATAGCAGAAACCTCCCAAGAGGGACAAATGGCTGCAAATTGGCATCTTTGGGTCACTGTGGGGAACACATAGGTATGGTGGAAGGGAAGTCTCTGCTTAGTCGTCTTGGAGAACAGACATGTAGAGTCAACACAGAATGTTCCAACTGCCTGGTTAGACTGTTAATAAGGTTGGAACTATTTGGGGTGCACTGAATTTGATGGTGGAGCCAAAAAGCTTTCCTTCCATAGATCATGGGGTCTCGGGACTGATTAGTTGACTTTAGTGAAGAGATGTAGGGGTGGGTCTGATTAGAAGGGATGTAAGACTGAGAGCCTCTATTATAAAAACCCTACTGTGTGCTGTGGGGAAATTTTCTTATTTATTTATTTGCAATTTGCTTGCCATAATAGGAGAAAAATGGGGAGTAGGGGAGTGGGGCTCATTTCTTTGAGTCTGTCAGTGTCTAGGGCCAACAAGATTGATATGAACCACTCAGGGCTCAGAGGAGTGGCATGGCGGGGGTACTGCCTGCCTGAGACCCTAGACTTCTTAAGGTGCTCTAAGGAGCTTTTCCACCATGTTCCTTTCACACAGCTGTGGACTCAGGACTGGGCCAAGGCTTGGCAGGCTGGGGCCAGCTATTTTGCATATACTGCCAGTCAGGCACTCTGATGGCTCTGGGGCCCCAGCCCTAGAGGGGAGGGAGGGGGCCAAATACTGGTATTTGTGTACTTTACAGATCACAGCTGCCTTGAGTAAACAATGCAGCCAGTCACTCAGCCTCTCAAGTCCACCAAACACAAACAGCTGCTCAGCCTTTACCACCTCCTAGGTAAACAGCTCAGCTGGCCGTAGGGCAAAGAGGCCAGGAGATCCCCCCCCCCCCATCAGCCTTGGGGGCTGGCAATCAGCAGTCCCCCTCCCCTGAGGACTTAGAGCCCTATTTCCTGCCACAAGCCCACACAGGACGCCTATCTCAACGGCTCTGGGTTGGTAGGCGAGCAGACTGGCTTCCCCTGAAACCCTGGGGTGGAGACCTGAGCCTCCTAGTGAGAGTGAAACCTGGTGTTGGGGGAGGAATCAAGACACTGAAAGAGGCAGGTATCCTTCAAGACCTGGCATCGGCTCTTCCTGGCGGTGCCCTCGATTATTTCTCCCTAATCCTGTAGAGAAAGAGTGCAAGTTGCTGGGTGGCTCAGCATCTCCTTTTAGAGTCCTGTGTACTTGGTTATGCCAAGGTCACAGACAATGGAGGTGAAGACAGACTAGTACCCATGCTTCTGCCACCCCCTTTTTTTTTTGCACAGGGCATTCCTGCAGAAGGTATAGACTCCAGAGCGTGCCCTAACAGCTATCAGGGGAGGGAGGGTGGGCCACTGTCACTAATTGCCATGCTCTTTCTCAGCTTCTGAAAATTCCCAAGTGGACTTATAGGCTGGCTACACACAGCTTAGGGGTGGGGGTGGGGTCCAGGGTGTCGCTAGCTTAAGGTTTGGGAGAAGCGGTGAGACTCTGTCTGGAGGGACTGGGAGGGGGGGGAGGAAAAGGGTGGGATTTGCTGGGTGGGGACCTAAAGCATTCAAAATGGGTGACAGGTGTCACTTTTTGAGGCTTAGCTCAAAAAAGGGCATTAACCTTGAGATGCCTCCGCTGGCAGAGATGCCTTGTCTGCGTCTTTAGGGGAATCCCCATCTCCTAGCACCTCCAAACTGTGGCAGAAGAGAACTGGCTTGTTGTCCGGAAGGTGGGGAGTCTCAGTCTGATCTGCCTTATCCCACGCCCTCTGAGGTCAGGCTATATCCCTAGAGACTGAGATGGGCCCAGAGGTTATGCCCCAGACCCCAGACCCAGCTGACTGAGGAACCACTGAGTCCAATCTAGATAGTCCCAGAGAAGGCGTAGACAGGGAGGAATGGGGCCCTATGGGAAAAGACATTGGGAGAGATGTCCCTCAGTGCCGGCCTGGGGGTCCCCAGCACTGGGCGCAGCGCCCACCCACCTTGCCCGTGAGATCGTAGTTCGGACTGCAGGGCGGGGAACCTCGCTCAGGAGCCTCACCATCCCCAGCGGTAGCAGCTCCAGGCGTGCCAGTCATGTCCCCAGACAGTCAGAGGTGAGCTAGGCTGGCTGCAGGCGAGGGACAGAGCGGAACCGCCCTGCCCCAGGCCCCGCCCACTCTTTCCTCCCCATCCACCAACCGGCTTGGACCCTAATAGGCTCCTCCCTCCGTCCCGCGATCCACTCGACGACGCCTGCTAAGACATCTGAGACTCGCGGAGTGCACGGCCGAGGGACTGGCAGCACCACCACCTGCCTCCCAAGAGACATTAGCCTAGTTTAGTGCTCTTACAGCACGGTATGAATCCTGGTACAGGACCAGTCCGCTATGGTCGCAGAGGTGGGGTTAGGTGCCATCGAGGCAGCTGACCCAGGAGATCTGGCAAGCAGTGGAAGGAGTGGTGCGGCTGTGCAGCGTGGCCAGCAGGGGGCGCCCGAGCCACAGCCAGCTGAAAGTCCCGAATTTACCTGCAAGTAGGAGGCTGGGGGATGCTCCTGAGCAGTGTTTGACAATGGGCGGCAATCTGAGGATAGCACCCAGGCAGCTCTGTTTTTATTGATAGACCTCAGCTTGAGCTCATCTGAGTCTATGTTTGTTCACTGACAACTCACTTTGGAGCGCACTGACTGCCATCTGGAGAGCTCCTGGGTGGTGCTAACACTTTGAGCCCTTGGCAATGTATCATCTCTCGTTTCTCCCTGATTTGCTGGTATAAGCTCCTAATGTCCCACCACGGAAATTCGGGCTTTTGAAGCCCATCTTTCCGAGGGGGAAAGTAAGGCCAGCTTTATTCAGGTGAGGCTCAGGCCTGGCCACCAGGTGGGTACCACATGAAATTCATGAAGTCATGGGTCGTTTTGAGGAGTTTCCAGTACAGCCCAGGAACCCCGTGGCTCCTGATGGCAGGGGATGTGGAGAACTGGGGTTGCATGTCTTGTAGGCCAATCTTTCAATTATCCATATCCCAACGTTGTATAAAAGGAAACAGGATGGGGGGACTGGGTGTGGGGTGTACTAAGGGGAATCCTCCCCTAAGCTTTTTAGGTGAGGGCAGTGAGGCGGGCAAGGGCAAGGCTGGCTTTTGGGTCACTACAGACTTGGGGCACTAGCTATGTGCATCAGCGGAAACTATTTCATGACAGCTGATTGGAAAGTCCAGAGCACAGATGGAGGTGACCTTGTCAAGGTAGGCATTGGAGAGGGAAAGTAGCTTGCCCCTTGATCACCTTCACTGAAAACTAACGTTATGGGTTACATTGTGCCCCCACCTCAAGAGATATGCTGGAGCCCCAGGCACTGGTACCCAAGAGTCTGACCTTCCTTGGCAACAGGATCATTACAGATGTAAGTTAGAATCAGGCCAAACTGGAACAGGAGTCCCGGGTTGGGTAACATTGGCCATCAACTTGGCAGGTCCAACTATCTGGGAGGTGAGCTTGTGGGCGTGACTGTGAGCTATCTTGATTAGGAAGACCCACTCTAGAGGAGGGCAGCATAAGAGAGGAAGCAGCTGAGCTCAGACACCCATCACACTCAGCAGCTTATTAGTGGCTGCAAGGTGACCAGCTGCCTCAGGCTCCTGCTGCTGGGACTTCCCCAACATGATGGACATGACACAACCCCCAAACTTCCTTCCTTCCTTCCATCCTTTCTTTCTTCTTAAAAGATTTTTTAAAATTTATTAAATATACAGTGCTCTGCCTGCATGTACACCTGCAGGCCAGAAGAGGGCATTAGATCACATTATAGATGATTGTGAGCCAACATGTGGTTTTTGGGATTTGAACTCAGGACCTCTGGAAGAGCAGTCAGTGCTCTTCACCTCTGAGCCATCTCTCCCAGCTCTCAAACTTCCTTTCTTAACAAGTTGTTTGTGTCAGAGTATTTTATCATGGCAACAGGAACAGTAACTGCGACAAGCCCCTAGTCCAATGTGACTGTGATGTGAGAAAGGACTTAAGGCACATGGGAAGAAGACAGCCTTGTGAGGACAGAGGCAGGGACAGGAATATTTGATGGCTCCAAGGAGCACGAGTGATGCCTGGAGCTAATGGAAGCTGGGAAGCGGTAGGGAGAATTCTACTGTGATACTGCCGACACCTTGGTTTGGGACTTTGGTTTGTGTTGTTGGCGCCATATTATTTTGGGAGGAGGTAGATGCTTCAAGAGGCTGGGGCTTAGCTGGAGGAAGTAAGTCACAGGAAGTAGGGGTGGGTTTGACTTGGAGCAGACCAGGCACCTCCAGAGAGAAAAGCATTTTTTTGTTTGTTTTGTTTTTTCGAGACAGGGCTTCTCTGTGTAGTCTTGGCTGTAGGCTCAAATTTTCTTAACAAATATATTTTATTACAAACTTATTAACTGAGCGTACATCACTTATAACCCAACCAAACCAAAACAATAGGAGAAGAGGATTAAAGCATGCAATAACAAAACCATAAGGATATCAGTTCCAAGGAACAATTCTCCTGGTGTAGTCAGCAGGATTTCTTCTGCTGGAACCTGGAGTAACCAGAACCTGGATCCTCAGCAGGAGCACTGAGCCCCGAAACCTTCCCTCTGACGGTTCTCTCTAGGAGCATCTCGAAGTGGAGCGATGAACAGCTAAAACTATCCCAACTCTCCAAAGTCCCCACCTCTTGTTTTTGGCTCATATTCATATCTCCTCTCAGAATTTGTTCAAGGATGTTTTTCAGCTGGTTAATAACCAATCTCCCCCACATGGTGGGTCAACTTCTAAGGGGATAAACATTACCTGCTCTCTCACAAGTCTTTTTCTCATCCCCCACTTGTGATCTAAACAAAACACATGTTTCTCTCTCCTTCACTTGGCTGTCCTAGACTTAATTTGTAGACCAGGCTGGCCTTGAACCCACAGCAATCCGCCTGCCTCTGCCTCCTGAGTGCTGGGATTAAAGGCGTGCACCACCATTCCCAGCTGATAAAAGCATTCTTACAGAGATCTGGGAGAGTGCAGTCCTCTTTCTGGGTGATGCTTGTTAGCACCTCTGGGCTCTGTTCCCTGAGTCTGCAGTATGAATGCATCATGCAGCGACCGACCCCTGGGATACTGCGATCTCTTGGGTGTGTTCAAGGGCAGTCTTGAGTGAGCCAGAAGCAAGAGTGGTGCTGTGTGGAAGAGGAGCTCACCAAGGGCAGGGGATCACTCGATGTGGCCTTCAGGAGAGGGGACGATGAGGACACAACACCCAGGCTTCCTGACCTCTGCTCTGTGTACATGCCCTGGCAGCCCGATTCTCTCCCATGGCTGCTCACACCTCGTGTCATAGCACTCTGACACTGACATGCCTCATGTGCTCACCTCACATCACACCTTAACATATAAGCTTCATGCTACAGACACATACTATGTACTACATGCTATGGAACGTCACAACACACATTTCTTGCCATAGCACAAGCATACGATGTCTTACACGACCCTCAGACACATACCTCACTTCACTCCAAACAGATGCATGTCTGTCACCACATGGAAACTACCGAGAGAATTTGTCACTAGGCTACAAACACATAAAACAGATCGGTGCCCATAGGCCCTCAAACTGACCCCGTATCTCAAATCCTTACTTGATGTGTAAATTACCCAGCCTCTCTCATGTCCCCCCAGCAGATGGGAAACGCGCACCACATCACTCTCCAGTCAGAAGCCCCTGCCCTACTGTGCTGAGGTCACAGCCCACACACCCACACACTCACACAACTTTTTAAAAAAATATTTTTCAAGACTTATTTATTATGTATACAGTGCTTGCCTGCATGACAGAAAAGGGCATCAGATCACATTATACATGGTTGTGAGCCACCATGTGGTTGCTGGGAATTGAACTCAGGACCTCTGGATGAACAATCAGTGCTCTTAACCTCTGAGCCATCTCTCCAGCCCCATACCCAACTTTTTTTTTTTTTCTAAAGACAAGATTTCTCTGTGTAACCTTGGTTGTCCTGGAGTAGCTTTGTAGAAAGCCTGGCCTCAGACTCACAGAGATCTACCTGCCTCTGCCTCCCACTGCTGGCATTAAAGGCGTGCACCACCGCTGCTCGGCTCACACAACCTTTTTTTTTTTTTTTTTTTTTTTTTTTGGTTTTTTGAGACAAAGTCTCTCTGTGTTAGCCTTGGCTGTCCTGGACTCACTTTGTAGACCAGGCTGGCCTCAAACTCACAGTGATCCGCCTCCTCTGCCTCCCGAGTGCTGGGATTACAGGCATGCGCCACCACGCCCAGCTCACACAGCCTTCTTGACACAGGATGGACCAGTGACACTGGTGCTTCTACTGCCTCTTTAGAGGAATACTGGGTTCCTCCCAGACATACAGGTGGGCTGAAGAGAACCCCGAGGCTGTGAACCACATAGACCAGTGTCTGCAGGGCCCACATGTGGAAGGGAGACTAGGGTAGAGGCTGGAGCAACAAGATCAACACTCAGGTTTGGCAAACTGTGGTGCATAGATCACCCGTAGCAAGGCTCCCAGGTCATGTCAAAATGCAGGCTCTGTGTCCCTATTCTGATCCTACCCAAGCAGCCTCTGCAGTTTTTTTTTTTTAAAGATTTATTTATCTATTTATTTATTTTGTATACAGTGCTTTGCCTGCATGTGTGCCTGCAGGCCAGGAGAGGGCGCCACATCTCATTATAGATGTCTATGACCCACCATGTGGTTGCTGAGAATTGAACTCAGGACCTCTGGAAAAGCAGCCAGTGCTCTTAACCTCTGAGCCATCTCTCCAGCCCCAAACTGTGTAGCCCAGGATGGCCTCAAATTCATGATCTTCCTGCCTCTGCCTCCTTCGGCAAATCCTACTGGCGTGTACTACTACAACTGGCACCTCTGCAGGCTTTTACACACACCAAATGAGTGTTAAGAGCCATGGCCTCGTGTGCTACCATGAGGAGTTTAAAATTTAACAGGAAATAGTGAGATGATGGGAGATGGACAGGGGAAGGCCTTTGGAGGTAAATTTCGCAACACTGTTTAGGTGAAACTGCAGAGTCTTGGGAAAATAAAGACAAGTTGTAACAAGGACGATCTGACTTGCAGTGGGACAGGGGTCGCCAGGCGCAAGCTTCACTCGAGCTGCCAACTGTGTGGATGCTGGCCTGGCCTAAGCACAGCGGAGGATGTAGAAGGCTGTCCCCAGGGTTAGCAGGAGACGTCTCCCACCCTGCCTGGGTTGCTTGGCTTTCTCAGTCTGACTAAATTCACTCTTCTTGCTCATAGACTTGCCTTAGTTTTCCTGCCAAACTAGTAGACGAGTTCAGAGAAGATACCCTGTGAGTGTGTATCAGAATCTTCGGACCTGGGATCGCCTACTCTGCTCCCAAAGGCAGGTGCAAGGGTAAGTGAAAAGATGTGGGTGTGTCTGGGAGGCAGAGTGGCATCGGCTGGAGTAGGCTCACATCTCACCTCCAGACAGACTGACCCAAAGCCTTGGGGACTGTCCAAAAAGCCTTGGCCATCTGGCACTCGGCTCTGCCTTTTTCTGCCTTCTTCCTAGAGAAGGCCAGGGTTCAACTCGTTCTAGTTTTGGGAGCACATGGGTGCTGGTGTTTTGAGACAGGTTCTAGCTCAAGCATCTCACAAGCTGGCCAGCTGGCCCTTCCCACTTACCTCCTGGGCAGTCACCTGTAGCTGTGTCCAGGCAGGACCCTTGGCTTCCTCCTTCTGACCTCTTGGGAAAGCCCATTTTTGGCTTTCCTGCTCTCTCTTCTCACCAGTATAGATGTTATGTCCCTGCCTCAAATGTGACCTCACAGGCCTTGTGCTTTGGTTTGTCTGGAGGTTTTCTTTCTTTTTTCCCCCTTCCTTCCTTCTTTCTTTCTTTCTTTTAAAAGATTTATTTATGGGGCTGGAGAGATGGCACAGTGGTTAAGAGCACTGTTTGCTCTTCCGAAGGACCTGGGTTTGATTCCCAGCATCCTCATGGCAGCTCACAATTGTCTGTAACTCCAGTTCCAAGGGATCTCATACCCTCATACCAATGCACAAAGTAAAGTTAAATAAATTAAAAAGTAAATTTATATTAAAAAGATATATTTATTTATTAAGTATATAGTATTTTGCCTGTATGCCCAGAAGAGAGCACCAAATCTCATTATAGATAGTGTGAGCCATTGAATTGAACTCAGGACCTCTTAACCTCTGAGTCACCTCTCTAGCCTATCTGGAGGTTTTATTTTTCTTTCTTTTTAAAATTTATTTATTATTATATATACAGTGCTCTGTGTGCATGTACATCTCCACACCAGAAGAGGGCATTAGATCACGTTATAGATGGTTGTGAGCCACCATGTGGTTGCTGGGACTTGAACTCAGAACCTCTGGAAACACAGTCAGTGCTTTTAACCACTGAGCCATACCTCCAGCCCATATCTGGAGGTTTTCAAACTCCCACACTGTCCAAGACAGGATACCTGCTCTCCCAGTCTCTGAAATGCTAGGACGCTGGAGACCCAGCAGCATCAGAAAGGGGGAAGCCTATGGAAGTTTCTTCCAAGAATTCAAGGGAATCAGAGAGTATGTGCAGCTTTGGGAAAGCCAGGGAGGTGAGGGTGTATGGCAGAGCAGGACTGCTAGTCTGTGGAGAACTGTGGGGGAAGGAGCCTGACTCCACTTCCCATCCATTCACCCCTTCTCCCACATTCACCGCTCCCCCACATCCCCAGTGCTGTGTCCCAGGAGAGAGCAGGAGCTAAAAGCCAGACTTCAGTTCTTGCTTGCTGCCTCCCAACCCATGTGGCCATGCTGTTTGCACATTGCGTTTTGTCTTTTTTTTTTTTTTTTTTTTTTTTTTTTTTTTTTTTTTTTTTTTTTTTTAGCCCTTCCAGATTCTTTGCTGCCGTGGGGTTAACCTGAGGGTTTACATCCACATACCCCTGTGTCTTTTATCTCAAAGTGGAATGGGGCCTCCAACCCACCCAAGACCAAAGCCCCTTCCAGTCCTCATCAACTGGCCTGCATCTGTGGAGATGGTCTGTTTACTCAGATTCTTTTACCTGTCTCATATGAGCACCAGCCTATTTCCGGCTGGACCCTGACGTACATTACTGGGACTCCAGAGCTGGCAGGGGCTCTGAGTACTTACTGTGAAGCCGATGCCCACGGTGGCTGAGAAGGAGCCGGGGATGAATTTTCCCTGGTCGAACTGAACCAGTAAAGATGTCTTCCCAACGCCACTGTCACCAACCAGGATGGTCTGAAAAGCAGCCACAGGGACGGGGTAAGGACTCCAGGCGGGTTAGTTGTGACTGCAGGAGGTGGTGTGCGTGTGAACACATATGCACACATTCACACACCACCTCTCTCTCACCCCTACACACATATAGAGTGCCCAAACACAGACAACACACACAAATATTAAAACTTCCAGCATACATTTCTATACAGTGCACAGAGATATACAGCCAGACAGCCAAAACACGGACATATACATATATAATGCACAAATGCATATATAGAAATATGTATACCGATATGAAAGCACACAGATAGGGCTTATGAGGTGGCTCAGCAGGTAAAGGGGACTGCCACCAAGCCTAACAACAACCTGAGTTCAATCCCTGATACCGACTGGGTAAAAGGAGAGACTCTAGCAAGATGTCCTTTGACCTCCACACCTACACTGTGGCATGTGCCCCACCCCTGGCAACACACACATGCGCGTGCATGCACGCGCACACACACACACACACACACACACACACACGCACACACACAGAGACACACATACTCCTGATTTGTATTGAAGGGTACAAAAGAAAACAATCCCAAACCAAGTTCATAGTACCTAGATAACCTCAGATTCCCACCCATCCCGGCTTATCTGATGGGGAGCCCTCTTGCTCTGCTCTGACATCCACACTCTCTGTGTTTGCACTGGGGTCACATGGCCCATGGACAATCCTGAGGCAAAGGCAGAGAGCATGGTGGGGACACTGTCTGCCTATTCTTGTGGGGACACTGGACTCCTCTAACAGCTGACATCAGCTGGAGGACTGCCGCCCCTGGGATTCTGATCAATGTCAGACACGTCCCCTGGCCTGCCAGCATGTACCTCATTTCTCATATAGGCATTTATTTCCCTCAATAAAATCCTGGCCCATTTCATTTTGGTGTCTGCTCCTCGGAAAGCCAGATAACAGGATGCACCTCCCGTGTGCACTAGTCCAAAAAGACCCAGGTGTGGAACGCAAGATCAGGATGCCTATGGCAAGTCTTGGGAATATTTCCCAGCTGACCCTGGAACAAACCCATGGAGAGGGCAGCATTCCAGAGAGAGGAGGGTTTTAGGAAACGGGACAAAGGTCGCACTCCACTGGGATGTCAGCACTGAGAGGAAGCAGGGTGAGAACCAGCCGGGAAACTTGGGCAAATATTCCAAAGAGAATCAATCTTAAGCCATGGGACAGAACCACCCATGAACTATGAGGCCACGTCCAGGGGCTCTCAGTGCAGGAATGAATGGATGGACGAGAAGACAAAAAGGTCTTGATTTCTAGCTGGGGAGTAGACTCTTTCTAAAGGGAATTACTGGAGGTTTCTGGAAGGCTCAAGAGAGGCAAACTTCATCTGCATTCACAAAGACACAGGAGCAGAGAGACTGCTAGGGCCTCTTGGGGTCAGGGTGTGTGCCCTGCCACTTTTCTGCTTGACTGGCATGGAAGGGAATCCACAGCAGCGTAGGTTGAACTTGGCACAGTCTGTGTGATGTTGCTTTTGGATATCTCCTGACTATGGCTCTTCAGCTTCTACCTCCCAAAGGCAATTCAACTGGGCTTTCATTTCCTCCTGGGTTAAAGGGCATCATTCATCCGTTATAAATAGTGGCTTTGCTAATTTGCATCTTACACTAAACTTCCTAGAGAGAATGGTCTAGAAGAGCCTGCAGGCCCTGGTTCACTTCCTAGGGAACATGGTGGACTCAATCATTTCTTCTTGTGCCCCTTTTCCTTTATGGGGCGAGGAACACACAACAGCAGTCTTGTCGTGGGATCTTTGTCAACTTAATGGGGACTGGAGACGCAGGCTTGGGGCGGGGCCTACTCTCACTCGGTCTTTTGTTGTTGTTATTGTCTGTTTGTTTGCTTTGTTTTTCAAGACAGAGTTTCTCTCTGTGTAGCCTTGCCTGTCCTGGACTCACCTTGTAGACCAGGCTGGCCTTGAATTCACAGTGATCTCCCTGCCTCTGCCTCCGGAGTGCTGGGATTAAAGGCATGTGCCACCACTCCCGGCTTCTCACTTGGTCTTTTTAACACCAGGAATCTACTAATGGGCATGGAGAGATGGCTCAGTAATTAAGAACACTTAATACTCTGGCAGAGGAGCCAAGTTTGGTTCCCAGCACCCACAAGGCAGCTGACAACTACCCATAACTCTAGTTCCAGGGGATCTGATGCCCTTTTCTGATCTCCATGGGCACCAGGCACACACATGGTGCACATATATTCATGCAGACAAAATACCCATACACAGAAAATAAAGTAATCTTTCTAAAAAGAATATATTAACAATTGTGCTGAGAGATTTTAATTTTTTTAAAAAATGTCTCCTTATATAGTTATGCCCTAGAACTCATTATGTGGACCAGGTTGGCCTCAAGCATTTAGGGGTTCTTCGGGCTCCACCTCCTGAGTGCTGGGGTGACAGACATGTGCTGATCCTGCCCGGTTGTCAAGAATTTTTTCTTTTTCTTTTGGGCCATCAGAGAGCTCTGTGCTGGTCAACAACAAGCATTGTTGATTGCTTTCCCTCAGACCCAGAACCTTCCTTAGACCTGTTCATAGTCTAGATAGAAAGTTATTACAACAGGTTGATGGTGACACATGCTTTTAATCCCAACAGAGGAGGCAGGAGGCAGGAGGCAGGAGGCAGGAGGATCTCTGTGAGTTCAAGGCCAGCCAGGCTTACAAAGTGAGTTTCAGGACAGCCTGTGCTATACAGTGAAATTGTGTCATGAAAAACCAAAAAAATAAAATAAAGCAAACAGTTATTAAACTCTATTATCTATCTCTATCTATCATCTGCCTATCGTGTGTGTGGTGTGTGTATGTGTGTGTGTGTGTGTGTGTGTGTGTGTGTGTGTGTGTGTACTTGCCCATGCTATGGTTCGTGTGTATGGAGGTCACAGAACAACTGGCAGGTGTTGCTTTTTTTCTTCTTGCGTGTGGATTCCATCTCTCCTTCTGCCTTGTTTTGTTTTTTCAAGACAGCGTTTCTCCATGTAGCCTTAGCTGTCCTGGACTCACTTTATAGATCCGCCTGCCTCTGCCTCCCGAGTGCTGGGATTAAAGGCGTGTGCCACCATGCCCCGCTCCTTCTGCCTTGTTTTTCTCTGGGGTTGAACTCAGGGAATCAGGCTTGGCAACAGGCACCTTTACCAGCTGAGCCATCTCTCTAGCCTCTATTGTCCAGATCTTTTACTGTGTTTTCTTCCTTCCAATGGGCTTCTGAAGTTTTGATTAATTAATAACTAAGTTGATGAAGCTGAGCCAGCAAGATGGCTCTGTGGGTAAAGTGCTTGTCTTGCAAACTTGAGAAACCAAGTTCGCTCCCTGGGAACCATGAAAAGGTGGAAGGAGAACTGACTTTGTTCTCTGATCTCCACATGTGTGCCTGCTCTCTCTGTCTCTGTCTCTGTCTCTGTCTCTGTCTCTCCCTGTCTCTCCCTCTTCTCTCTCTCTCTGTCTCTCTCTCTGTCTCTCTCTGTCTCTGTCTCTCTCTCTCTCTCTCTCTCTCTCTCACACACACACACACACACACTGTGCTCATACACCATAATACTAATAAATAGTAAAAAGTTAATGAATCCTGCTTCTGGCCCAATCTTCTGCATTAACTGCCTGCATTTCCTCCTCTCTTCCTTCTGCCTCACGTGGCTCAGTTGGCTTTGGATTCCTGATCCTCCTGCCTCTGCCTTCCAGGTGCTAGAGTTGAAGCTGTGCGCCACCACGGGCTGGGCGGCTTTTCTTAAGTCATTTGATTAATGTCTGCCTTTGTCTCGCCCCCATTTACAAATGGAATATGAGGTAGTTTATAGCAGACCCACGTGTGCTAAAGGGTGGTTAAAGATAGTGTCTGAGAAAGGGCCAGGGCCAGAAAAAAGGAGGGGGAAGGGAGGGAAGGAGGGAGGAAATGAAAGAGAGGGAGGGAGGAATGGAGGGGGGGGAGCACTAGGATCAGATAGCCATCAGTACATTACATTTGGTTTAACTCCTTGGGTGTCAAGACAAAATGGAAACCAGACAGGCTTCTGTGGCATTTGTATGACAAAGTCTATTTGACCAATCATCATTATCTCCAGACATATGACAGTAAGAGTCATCTCAGTGACAAAATGAGCAGCAGCCTTTTTTTGCAAGAGATGCAAAGCTCTTTTTATAGTTCCTGTGGGTCACACTCTTGCTAAAGCAGGAGCCCCATAGTAAATCCCAGAGCAACGGGGCCTCCCTGTGCTCTGGGCCACACTGAATGCTGCTTTCCTGGACTCCATCGCTCAGTGTCAATATTTAGAAACTAGGCGAAGGGGTGGCCCTCTTGGCTCCTAAAATGGCTTTGAATGATCTCCTTAACCAGACAAGAAATTCAGATGCCATCAGGGCCAATTTATCTGGAGCAGGGCTGTGGTTTAGCGGTAGAGCGCTTGCCTAGCAGGGCTGTGGCTCAGCAGTAGAGCAAAGCTGAGCCTCAGCAGTAGAGCGCTTGCCTAGCATGCAGGAAGCTCTTGGTTCAGTGTCCAGCACTGTCCAGCAGGAGAACAAGAAGTTCAAAGTCATCCTTGTCTACATAGTGAGGTCAAGGCCAGCTTGGGATACATAAGAATTGTTTTTAAACAAACAGATACTCAAGATAAACTCCCCAAACAAAGCCATCCATGCATCTAGCTAGATGTGGTGGTAAACTCCCATAACCTCAGCATTTGGGAAGCAGATACATGAAGTTCAGGAGTTGAAGGTTAGCCTGGGCTACATATCAACATTAAGGGCAGCCTATGCTCTATGAAACTCTGTCTCAATAAAACAGAACAAAAACAAACCCAGAAACAAGCAAACAAATCCCAGATGTCCTGGTGTTCTGAAGACATTTGAAAAAAAGACGGCTGAGAGAAAAATATTGTAAGACACGACAGATAAAGAGTTAACATCCTTCATAGCACAAACTGCTCCCAGAAAAAGAACACAATAGCATAGTGAGCAAAGTATGTGAACAGGCAGGTGTGCACATGGTGTGTGTGTGTGTGTGTGTGTGTGTGTGTGTGTGTGTGTACAGCTGGACACTGGTTCCAGTTCTTCAGCCCTCTTTCACTTTCACTGTTGCCTCAGAGGAACTTGATATGGTTCACGTCTCCCTACGGCTGACTTGAAGTCTTACAACTTCGGCGGTCCTCAACTGTGCAGTTAAAAGACTTTAAAACCAAAGCTGGTTTCCTTAAGGGGAAAGAAATTTTACTTCAAGACTATAGCATCTTGGCTTAGGTGTCTAATACCAGCCCTCAGAAGGCTAGGGCTGGAAGATTGCAAGTTAGAGGCCAGACTGGAGCCATGTAGTGAGTTGGAGATTAAACTGGGCTGCTCAGTGATCCTATCAAACACACACACACACACACACACACACACACACACACATGCACGCATGCATGCACATGTGCGCATACACATATACATGTACACATGCATACCAACACAAGCACATGCATGTGCACACATGCACACATATCTACATGCACACACATGCATGCACACACACATGCACACATGCCTGCAGCCTCAGTTCCCACTGGAGAATGTCCAGGCTTTGGTGGCTTTCACTATATTGTCACTATATTAGACTTTGGACTAACCAGTGACCACAATCATGTAAGCCAATTTCTTTTAACAAACTGCTATGTGAGTGTAAATCCTTACCGTCAACTTTAACTGGGACATGTGAGGACTACTAAGACACACTCTGGGTGAGCCTGTGAGGGAATTTCCAGGAAGGATTAGCTGAGCTGGGCAGACATACACTGAATGTGAGTGGCGCCATGCCATGGGTTAGAGCCCCAGATGGAATGGAAGGGAACTAGGAGAAAGCTAGGTGAGTTCTGGTATTCCCCAGTCTCTGCTTCCTGGGTGGCCTCGTAGTGATCAGTACTCCTCTGCTTCGCGTTCCTGCCGCTTGGTGTTCTGCCCGAGCACATGGAACCAATGGCTGTGGACCTAACTCTCCAAAGCCATGAACTAAAGTAGTTCCTTCTTCTCATGAGCCATTTAGGTGTTTTGATCACAACGACAAAAAGCCAGCGAAGCCATGGTGTAGTTCTAGAGGAGCCCGGCAGACAACATAATGTTTACAAACTTTGAGAATGGGTGACCCTGGCTTGCGTTTGGGGAGTGGGCATTCAGAGTGGTAGCCGGCAAACTGTAGGAGAGCAACTAACAATATCAAAGCTGCCGATGCAAATTCTCCCCCTCCCCATGCAAATTCTTTTTTTTTTTTTTTTTCCGATGCAAATTCTTTTGGCTCTTTTTACAGACACACACCAAGATGATAAGGAGGCTCCACAGTAACATTCACTAGAAGAAATAACTCATCAAGGAGGTCTTAGGGAAACCAAGCCTAGAATATAAATAGTGGAGACATATGAATGAAAAACTGGGCCAGGGAGATGGGTCAGAGGGTAAAAGCATTACTGTGTTATGTGTTAGTTACTTTTCTGGGGCTCCGATAAAACACCATGACCAGACGAGCTTATAGAAGGAAGGGCTTATTTGGCCTCGTGGACCCAGAGGGATAAGAGCCTGTCATGGCAGGACAGAGGCATGGCTATGGCCGATCCTTGGGGGCCAGGTGTTGTTTCCACCACACATCAGAGTTCACAAACCCTTAGAGTGCTAAGGCCGGCCATCAGCACTTTCTTTCCTGGTGACAGTGTTTCACAGGACAGCTTTCCCCATGACAGACAGTAACATGTGGGGTGATGTGAGCTTCACATCAGTGTGCCTGTCTGGTTTCTAGGACAGACCATGCATCTCTGTAGAAAGAGATTAGATGGATGAAATATAAACCTTAATATTAAGCATGATCTCTCATGGTGAAATTAGGGGCAATTAATTTCCTCCTTTCTGCCGTCTTTGTTTTCTAAAATAAATAAGTGTGCTACTTTAGTAATGTGGACAAATGTGCTACTTTGAAGTATTTATTTTTATTTGTTTATTTTGGTTTTTCTTTTTTTAATTAACTTATTTTTATTTCGTGTGCATTGGTGTTTTGCCTGCATGTATGTCTGTGTAAGGGTGTCAGATCTTGGAGTTATAGACAGTTGTGAGCTGCCATGTGAGTGCTGGGAATTGAATCCGGGTCCTTTGGAAGAGCAGTCAGTGCTCTTAACCGCTGAGCCATCTCTCCAGCCTCTTTATTTTGGTTTTTCAAGACAGGGTTTCTCTGTGTAACCCTGGCTATCCTGGAACTCATTCTGTAGACCAGGCTGGCCTTGAACGCAGAGATCTAGATCCACCTGCCTCTGCCTCCCAAGTGTTGTGATTAAAGGTGTGCACTACCTCCGCTTGGCTTTATTTTATTTTTAATTACATCATATCTATGTTCGCTTATGGGCATATGCATATGGAAACCAGAAGAGGCCATTAAATCCCCTGGAACTGGAATTACAGGTGGTTGTTAGCCACCCGACGTGGTTATTGGGACTCAAATTCAGGCCTTTCCAAAAGCAGTCTGTGCTCTTAACCTTGTGTCACCCAGACAAATGTGCTGTTTTTAAAAGAACGGCACAGGTCCATGGATGGCTGTGATCTGAACAGTGTGGAGGAGACATTGAGGCAGGACCTGGGGGAACGAAGGCGGGAGGAGCCATGGGTAAGTGTTATGAGAGAACCAGATAGAAGAGTGCACCAGCGCTTGACACAGCTCCAGCTGGAGGGCAGAAGGGCAGGTCTTGCTTCCAGGGCTTCCTAGCTTTTCTCTACCATCACTATAATGCTGCAGAGAACTGTTCCAAAGTCAAGGGTACAATCTGACTCAGCACTTGGTCTGGGTGGCCATTCTGCCCTCAGTTGAGCTCCCTGGTATGTCTGGGGTCGGCTGGCTGGTGACCAGGGCAGCTCAGCTCTGCTGTTTGTCTCTGGTGCCCAGCCAGCAGGCCAACAGGCTTCTGGGAGAAGCAAGAAAGATAGGGACCCTAAGTAGGGCTGGAGGCTGGCACACCCCTCTTCTGCTGTGTCATAGTAGGCAAAGCAGGTCACGAGTTAGACTTACAGTCAAAGGGAACAGACTCTCTTTTGAGACAAAGCTCTGAGGTAAGAGGATGTGAGTGCAAGGGAGGGGTCACTGCAGATCTATTTCAGGCCTGAAGTTGATGCAACCCTGTGGGCTTTTGAAGAAAAGGGTTTCCAAATTATGAATACTGAATTTAGCGTGGGGTCTTGAAAGGAGCCCCATCCAGCTAGGGGTGTGAATTCAGCTTCAGTGACTATAGAACAAAGTTCTAGAAGCCCTACTAAGTGCAGCCGAGAAGGGGAGCAGGAGGTCAGGGAGCCCGAGTTACGGTGGCAGGGTCAGGATTTAGAGAACAAGTTCAAGAACCTGTGACTGACAGTTGCTGCCTGTCACTGTGAGATTTCGTTCTGTGGGTTTTCTTTCTTTCTTTCTTCTTTCTTTTTTTTTTTCAAGACAGGGTTTCTCTGTGTAGCCTTGGCTGTCCTAGACTCACTTTGTAGACCAGGCTGGCCTCCAACTCACAGTGATCCGCCAGCCTCTGCCTCCCAAGTGTTGGGATGAAAGGTGTGTGCCACCATGCCTGGCCATTCTGTGGGTTTTCAGTTCTATCATGTCAGTTATTTTTAAGAGTTATTATTATAGGGTGATTGCATGCACATAGCCTCAAACTCCTGATCCTCTGGTGTGTACAGTCATGAATGGATTCAATGCCCTCTTTTACCAATGGGGACACACAGCCTGGGAGGTAACTGAGACATGCGGAAACCAATGACCAAGGCAGACCTGGGCCTCTGGTGGCTCTTGAGGACTCTGTGCTCCTGACTATCCTGCCTCTATCAGAATCCACACAGGCCATTGTTTGAGGGGCAGTCTTGTTATTGCTCACAATAGCTTAGGTAAGTCTGTGTTCTTAATTCAAAGGGTGGCCCTCCATCAGAATCACAGAATCTGGCCATAGGCTCCTGATAGACAGACATCTCTCTCTCTCTCTCTCTCTCTCTCTCTCTCTCTCTCTATTTCTCCCTCCTTCCCTCCCCCTCTCTCTATGTCTTTCTCTCTCTCTGTTTCTCTGTCTCTCTGTCTCTACCCCCTCCCCCTGGTGCTGTTTTGTTTTTTGCTACCTCTGCCCAAGAAAGGAAAAGTCACTCCTAGACCCGCTATGAACATGTGCCCTCGGTTCTCAGGTCTCCCCTAGTCTGTTGACCATGTGTCCCTGAAAGGCACTCCCCTCCGCGTTGCAGAGGCCACCTGTCTCAGTACATCTGGGCAGTGCCCTGGGAAGAGACTTGTTTGATCAGCAGTGGTGAGCAAAGACTCCTGCTCCCTTCTTGGCCTTTCCTTTATGGTCTAGAAATATGTAAAGTAAATGTCCACCTCTGGCCACATCCTGGAAAAGCTGTGGCTTTTCAGCAGCGGTTATTTTCAATGTAAACAACCCTCCCACATGCCTCCTCACTTCTAGTTAGCCTGGCCAGGCAGGTCTTGAGGGCACTGTGAATTCAAAATATCCCAGGGTGTGTACAGCACCTACCAAAAGTGACCCCTCTCTAAGGGCTTGCTGGAAAAGGGTATGTATGTGTGTAAGATGGAGGAGACATAATGTCAGAATGAAAAGTAGCCATCAAAGCTGCCCTTCCTTCCTTTCTTATTTGGTCAAATGGTTACTGTGGGTGGGGGGGGCATATGGGAGTGAGGGTTAGAGGTTATGAACAACAAGATGGTTTCTTTGTATGTTGGCGTAGCCCTGGGATATTCACTGAACTTCTGGGGGAATTTAGGTTAAGTCCATATCTATTACCCAGTGGGCTGGGACAGACCAACAGGCGTGTTCTCAAAGCAGAACCCTCTCTGATGTAGGTAGGTAGACCCCTGATCACATGTCCTAATTATCTGAGCCTCTCTCTTTGTAATTTTGTGATGGATGGGGATGCTGAGGGTCAAGCTCAGGGTCTTGCTTATGTTAGGTGAGAGCTCTTCCACTGAGTAACACTATAGGTACCGCTATGTAGCCCAGGCTAGCCTTAAACTTGCTATGCAGCTCAAGTTCTTGTCAAACCTCCAAGTCCCCCGCTTCTGCCTCTTACATTTCTGGGTTACAGTTGTGCCCACCACGCATGATGAAGATGGGTTTCGACACCTCCTCAGCTTTCTCTGTCTCCCCATTCCAGACTGTTTTAGAATCTCTCTTCTGACATCCTTCAACCTATGGAAGCTCTGGCCTTCTGGGCTCCAGCAACTCTGGCTATAGCTGAGGGGATCCAGCATCACTGGGTGCACATATACAGAGTTGGGGGTCCCCCCCCCCAAGTTCTCTTTCCATAGCAGTCACTCTGGCTCCGGTAGTGTTTCTCAAAAACCCTTTTCACAAGTCTGACTTCTTGCATTACATCTCACTCACTGTGCCTCCTTCCTCTTTTGGTTTTAATCACTAGGAGGAAGTGCCGGAGTGAGAGTGAGGGAAATCAGAGGCCCAGGAGCCACAGGAGTGGAGCATGTAGCCTGTTTCCACTGGCAGGTTCCGCCAAGGCGAACGGGTGTGAGAAGATGCACTTGCCGCTGCTGGTCCCCTTTCTCCTCTGGATTCCAGGTGAGCATCCGGATTTGTGCTTCGGGCAAATACTTAGACAAACTGAAGAAGTGATTTTTCTAAGGAAACGGTACCCAGCAAGAAGGTGTCATCTGTTTACTACCCCGTTGTCGTGGTGCCTTTGTGGCAGAACTATTGAGCCCTTAAAACCCGGTCCCAGGCACAATTCCAGACCATTGCGAGGCTGTGTGGTCTTTAAGACAGACACACTGATGGGTCCCGCTGGTCTTTGAGAAACAGGGCAGCCCTGGATGCTCAGGAGAATGTACGGTGGAACTGGGTCGTCATCTTGTGAATGTGTTTCAGCAAGGGAAGGCTTTGAGGGGAAGAACAAGTATGAGAGTAGGGAACTGAAGGGGGAAAAAAAAAGAAGAGATCTGCTGTTCAGAACAGATGGAGGAGGTGACTCTCGACAGCTGGCACAGAAGGAAATAACAGAAGTGGCAGAGGGACTGAAAAGGTGAGGAGGAGGCAAGGGACAAGGCCCCCCCGGTAGAAGGCTGACAACACTTACTGTGTTTTGAGATTGGGGGGTGGGCTCCCTATGTAGCCAAGGCTGACCCTCTAACTAATGATCCTCTTGCCTCAGGCTCTATGTCCAAAAATATTCACATTATGATTCCTAACAGCCGCAGAAGTACAGCTATGAAGCCACAACAAGAATAATTTCACGGTTGGGGGTTCCACAGCATGAGGAACTGTATTAAAGGGCCGCAGCGATTAGGAAGTTGAGAACTGTTGCTGTAGTGCACTCTGAGTTAGACCACAGCAGGGGGTTTTCTTTTCCTGGGACTATAGGCATGTTCCACCACGCTTGAATCGATGTAGCTTTAAGTGGATGGATACAGTCTAGAGTTCAAAGGAAGAGAATTTACATTTGAACGCAACGACAGTTCTAGGTGTGGTGAGGCACACCTTTAGTCTCCTTACTTGGAAGACAGAGGCAGGTGGGTCTCTGTGAGTTTAAGGACAGCCTAGTCTACATAGCATGTTCCGGGCTAGTTGGGTGTGCACAGTGAGACAGACACTATCTCAAAATAAATCACACAAAATAATGGGTTCGTTGTGTCATTTTTTCATGTGTGTATATCATGTACTCAGATGATTATCTTCTCCGCCCCCCCATTTCTACTGGTTCCCTCCCTCTTCCTAAATACCTTTTCTACTTTTGTGTCTATTTTGTTTTGTTTTAATCTAGATTTTGTGCATGAGAGAAAACATGTGCTATTTGTCTTTCTTATTCTGGCTTATTTTCTTTAGCATGATAATCTCCCTTTAAATGTATTTTCCTGCGGATATGATTTCACCATAGCTTCTTTATCTAGTCATCTGTCAGTGGACTTTGACCCATGGCTTGATTATTGTGCCTAGCGCTGCGGTATAAATGGGTCTACAGTTAACGCTAGTGCAGAGGTTCTCAACCTGTGGGCTCTTTGGCAAACTTCTGTCTCCAAAAATATATACATTACAACTCATAGCAGTTGCAAAATTATGGAGTTATGAGGTAGTGATGAAAGTACTTTTATTTGCTGGGTCATAACATGAGGAACTGTATTAAAGGGCCACAGCATTAGGAAGGCTGAGAACTGCCACCCGAGAGCATGTTGAGTCCGACTGCGGAAGGGTTTTGTTTTGTATTCTGGTGCCCTTGGGCTTCTTCTTTTGCCTTGAAATATTATCAGTAAAATGGCTTTCAATGTCATACCCCTAGCACAGACATTTCCCAGGGCTCTAGACTCCTATAGGTAACTGTGTGCTCAGCTTTCGCATTTGGACACTAACATTTCAAACATTGGGGCTGAAGAGAAGGCTCAGCAATCTGAAAGGCTCACTTCCCCAACCCCCCACCCCCTCCCCAGAGGAGCCATGTTTGATTCCCAACACCCAGTGTTGGGTTTCTCACAACCACCTGTATGTATCTCTGGTGCCTCCTTTGGACTCCATGGCAACCACTGGGCATACGCACATACCCATAAGCGTATATTCACACACATATAACATAAAAAAAGAAAGAAGTTAGGCATGGTAAGACCCCGACTTAAAAAGGAAGCAAGAAGGGAAGGAAGGAAGGAATTTCAACCATGGCCTGATCAAGTCTTCCTAGATCCCCCTCTTCCCTGTGTCTCCCTGTCTTAGTGTTCGGCAACTCCATGTTTTCTTAGTGCGCAGACCAAACCTGGAGGGGCATCCATCTCCAGTGACCTTCTCCCTGACTTTGGATTAAAATCCTGAGTCCTCCTAGAGGGCTTACAAGGTGCTCACTACCCAATTCCTTCCTGCATCGCACCCCTGGTCCTGTTTTCTCTCTTGCTTCCTTGGCTGGTTCAGCTCCTCTCTCCATACGGCTTTGACCACACTAGGTTTGCTTGGCCTCAGGGCTTTCTGTCCCCTTTGCCCTGAGTGCTCTTTCCTGTGTGGACCTGGGTTCCTCACATCCCCTGTGTCCTCATTTCTCACCGTGACCTTCACTGATGACCTTAATTAAAACTGATGCTCCTTCCAGGGTCTGGCCAACTCCACACAGGAGGCATAGACAAAAGGAATGGGAGTTCTAGATCATTCTCACCTACAGAGGCCAAGGCACGAGCTATGTGAGAGCCTGCTTCAAAAAGAAAACAAACACAAAAACAAAACAAGAAGCCCCTTGTGCTCCTTCCCCCATTGTCTGTGCCTCACCCCTTGACCTTAGTAGAATGGAAGCTTCCAGAGGGCAGAGATTTTTGTCCCTGAAACCATAGCGAGTACTAATCAGACAACTAGCAAACAGAAGGTACATGAATGAATGCCTCCATTAGAGAGAATATGGTTGTTTTTGACATTGCTCTTCCCGTCTTTCTACCTTTCTAGAACTAAACGATTAAGATTATGTTTTCTGGCCGGGCGGTGGTGGCACACGCCTGTAATCCCAGCACTTGGGAGGCAGAGGCAGGCGGATCGCTGTGAGTTCGAGGCCAACTTGATCTATAAAGCAAGTCCAGGACAGCCAAGGCTACACAGAGAAACCCTGTCTCAAAAAAACAAAACGACGACAACAAAAGAATACATTTTCTGTTAAGATTTTATTTAGTATGTGTAACAATAGGGCACTGATGGAATGAGATATATGGCTGGCTTTGGCTTTATTCAATATACTGTACTATACAGTCTTCAACAATGACAATAAAAATAAAGACTAGCACTGAGAGAGAGACAGAGACAGTGACAGAGAGAGCACATGTGTTCTAGAGAGGCCAGAAGAGGGCGTTAGATCCCCTGGAGCTGGAGTTACAGACTGTTATGAGCTGCCTGATGTGGGTGCTCAAAATGGAACTTGGGTCCTTTGCAAGAGCACTGCATGCTCTTAATCTCTGAGCTATTTCTCCAGCTCCCAAGAGTCTATAATTAACTGCAGAAGATGTACATTGTTAATGAACATGTATAGTGGCAAGACCACTCTGGAAAACTATACAGTGGCTCTTCAGAATGATAGATATGGTGTTGCCACATGACCAAAATGAACTACAGTCTCACATCCACGAAGAAGCTAAGAATACACCAGGTGGTGGTGCATGCCTTTAATCCCAGCACTCAGAAGGCAGAGGCAGGCAAATCTCCATGAATTTGAGGTCAGCCTGGTCTACAGAGCAAGTTCCATAACAGCTAGGGCTACACACAGAGAAATCCTGTCTCGAAAAATCAAACAAACAACAACAAAAACAAACGAACGAATGAACAAACAAAAAAAAGGAAAAAGCTGAGAGTATGAATGGACATGATAGTGGTATTAATAATCTATAAAAGGTGGGAACAGTCTAAATGTCTGGCCCACTTTAGTGCATGGTTAAGTAAAACATGGCATAGCCATATAGTGGAACATAACTCTGTTAAGACCAGACTGAAGTACCTAGTGACAGAGGCTACAATACAGATGGAACTAGAAAACATGATGCTAAGTGGAAGAAGCGAGATAACACCATACACCCCATGATACTGTTCTTATGAAATGTCCAGGGCAGGTGAATCCATGGGGCCAGGAAAGTGGACTAGTGTGAGTGGTGAGAAGGTAGTGAGACAGGCTCCAAGGGAAGCAATGATCAGCACTGTGAGGTAGCTCTTCATGCTGAGAAAAGAAAAGAAAGTTCTGGACTAAGACTGCAGAGACGGTCCTAAGGCTATGAATGTTGTAAAATCCACTGCGTTGGGTGTGTTCAAAGAGTTAAATTTACTGCATGTGAATTATGTATCAGTTTTAAAGGCAGAACTGCATAAACTCTTAGCTTTAAATGTGCTTCAGTTAATTAACAGCCTGGCACCTTCCTCCATGCTGGGAGGACTGAGCCCAGGACCTCAAGGTGCCAAGGAAGCACTCTACCATCGAGTTATGTATGCGGTCCCCATGTTTCTGCCTTTTTTTTTTTTTTTTTTTTTTTGGAGACAAAGTTTCCTTATGTAGTTCAGGCTGGCTTTGAACTAGCTACACAGATCATGCTGGCTGCTAGCAGTGCTAAGATTACAGGCATGTGTTCCCATGCCCAGAGCTCAGGTTTTGTTGTTGTTCTAGTGTGTGTGTGTGTGTGTGTGTGTGTGTGTGTGTGTGTGTGTGTGAGAGAGAGAGGGAGAGAGAGACAGACAGACAGACAGACAGACAGAGTGAGCACACAAGTCAAAGGATAAATTATGGAAGTCAGTTCTCTGTGAGCTCTTGTCATGTCCTCCCTGCTACAACAAGTCATAAAATGTCTTCCTTTCTCAGGTATTTTATCACAGAGACAAAAAACAAAACAAAAACAACAACAACAACAAAAAACCTAACCAATGTCCCAACTAAATTTCAAAACTTTTTTGATAAAGAAAAAAGGGAGGGAGAGAAATGACAGTCCAGCATGTGTAATAAAAACGTGGTTAAAATACTGAAGAGCCTAATTAAATTCAAGGCTATTTCATAATTGCGAAGCCACTTTCTTCCTCCTTCCTTTTGTTTGTTTGGGCGTGAGTATATTGCGTGTGATCTTGGGTGTTGACGTCAGAGGACAACTTTCAGGAGTCAGTTTTTTCCTTCTACCCACGTAGGTCATCAGGCTTGACGGCAAGTGCCTTTACCACGGAGCCGCCTTGATAGCTCCCAAAGATTATTCTTGCAAAGAAACATTTCAGTGTGTCCTGAATCTTTCAAAGGTGAGAAATCAACATGTATTTTCAGAAGAAACTCCTCTCATTGTCTAGAACACATGTGACACTAAGTGGCAGGACAGTGTAATATCAGTGTGGGATGCACACGTAGGCAAAGGAACAGAACGGAAAAATCCATCTGAAGCTCAAAGGTTTGCTTTTTTGACAAATGCACCCACTCACTTCATGCAGACAGTAGGGCCTGTGTGCTACAAGCCATAGAGTAGAGAAATCAGAGCTATTCATCCACGATGGGTGACTTTAGGAGCCCACTGTAACCTCCAGCCCCTCAGAGCGGTTAGCTGTGGCTTCGCTGGACCTCCTCATGGTGGGTTCTGAGAGTCCTTGTCCTGTGGAGGTGAGTCTTCTACTCCTCCCTCTCACACTGGCACATGAGGGTCATTGTGAGAGAATCTTCACCAATATGTGGATTTCTGGGCTGGTGAGATGGCTCAGTCGGTAAGAGCCGTCACTGTGAGCAAGAGGACCTGAGTTCGGATCCCAGTACCCACATAATAAACCAGGCTGTGGCTGCTCGTGTGCCTGTCACCCCAGTGCTGTGCGGGTAGGGACAGGGTGGATTCTTTGGGCTTGCTGGCCACTAGTGTAGCTCCAGGCTCAGGTGAGAGACTCTCAAAGGAATAAGGCAGAGGGGTTGGAGAGTCGGTTCAGCCATCAAGAGCACTTGTTCTTACAGAGGACTCTGGTTCTTTGGCAGCAGCCACACTGTGGTTCATAACCATCTGTAACTCCAGTTCCAGGGGCTCTGACACCTTCTCCTGGCCTCTGAAGGCACCAGGCATTCATGTGGCACACAGACATATAAGCAGGCAAAACACCCAAACATAAAATAAAAGTACATCTTATATAGGAATAAGGCAGCAAATAACAGAACAGGACGTCCAAGTCTTCACTGCCGTCTACATATTCAGTCAGGTTCATGCATCAAACATGCATGTGCTGCCCCCCATACAACACACACACACACACACACACACACACACAGGCATATGTGTTGGGTATAAAGAAGTGCAGGGGTGGTAGTGAGCCTGGCACGGTGGTGCATGCTTATAGTCCCAGCACTTAGGGGAGGCAGGGGCTGGTGGACAAGGCCAGCCTGGTCTACAAAGTGAGTCCAGGACAGCCAAGGATACACAGAGAAACCCTGTCTCTAAAAACAAAACAAACAAAAACCGAAAAGCGAAGAAGAAAAAGAGAAAGAAGAAGAAGAAGAAGAAGAAGAAGAAGAAGAAGAAGAAGAAGAAGAAGAAGAAGAAGAAGAAGAAGAAGAAGAAGAAGAAGAAGTTGTTGTTGGGGGGAGAGTAACTGGTTTTTGAGTCAGAGTTTCACTGTGTAGCCCAGGCTAGCTTTAGATTCATGATCCACTTGTTCCAATCTCTTCACTTATGGGTTTAGGTATGTGCAGCACCATGCCTGCATGTTGTTTCTATGGTGGGGGAAGGGCAGGTGTTAGGGATGGAACCCAGGGTCTTGCCCCACACTGGAGTCTCTCTCTGTGGTTAGTCCTGGCTATCCTGGAACTTGCTATGTAGGCCAGGCTGGCCTGGAACTCAGCCATTTGCCTGCTTTTGACTACTGAGGGCTGGAATTAATGGTCTGTTCCACCATGCTTGGCCATTCTTAAAATTCATAACTTTTATAATTTATTTATTTTTATTTTATGTGCATTGGTATTTTGCCTGCATGTATGTCTGTGTGAAGGTGTCAGATCTTGGGAGTTACAGACAGTCATGAGCTGCCATGTGTGTGCTGGGAATTGAACCCCGGTCCTCTGGAAGAGCAGTCAATGTTCTTAACTGCTGAGCCATCTCTCCAGCCCCAGCCATTTTTTTTTGAGAGCTGTAACTGTTCTCTCCAGATTTTTCCTGGCTCCTCTGACTCAGCAGGATGTTAAGGGGTGGCAGGCAGCCTGTCTTGGAGAAGAGTTGTCCCCCCTTTGACCACTATTCAATTAATGATGCTTTTGGAATTGGTGTTATGCCCCATCCTTGGAGTAGGAGATCAGTGGTCCGTGGGTTTGTATTTTCCAGGCTGCTCCACTGCTCAGAATCTAATCACAGGCCCAGAAGAGGTGAGAGGTCAGGAGCAGGGCTCCTTGACTGTGCAGTGCCGTTATACCTCACCCTGGAGGAGTCACAGAAAGTACTGGTGCCAAGGACCTGACTGGAGTACCTGTAAGATTCTCATTCAAACTGATGCATCAGAGCAGGTGAAGAAGAACCGTGTGTCCATCATGGACAACCAGACAGACCTCATTGTCACAGTGACCATGGAGGATCTGAGGATGAGCGATGCTGACGTTTACTGGTGCGCAATTGACAGATTTGGATATGATTACAAGTTTAAAGTTGTTGTGAACATTGACCCAGGTAAGAGTGTGTGCACATCTCTTTAAGTGCCCTTTCTGGTCCCTCAGGTCCCACCTAAAGGAATTAGCTGTCACTCATGTGAACTGTTGCATTGTGGGGAAGGTCGAGTCCTGAAGTCCCATATTCCCTTGATTGACTGCTTGGGATTAGAAGAGACAGGGCTTCTCTTAAATGTGTCCTGACTCCAAGGAGACCATGCATTTTCCCTTCTCTTCTTTGCACAGCTGCATCTTGGGTCTCTTACCAGGAGAGGATAGGGTGGTCGTCTGTATCTCCAGCTCATAGGCCAAAGATACCCCTTCTGAGGGTTCCTGCCAATGCTTTCCTGGAGTTCCATGGGAAGGGTGGGTGCCTTGCTCTCTGAGGAGCTCTGGGTGTTGCCTTTACCTGACGCCCTTCTCGCTCACATTCTGTATCTATCCTGAGGGAAATGGTACCAGCTTAATTGGGGTGTTGTGGTCTCATTTCCAAGGTCTTCAAAGGCTGCATTTCTGATGTCTGTAATGTCCCAAGGAGCCCGTTTGTATCTTTGGCTTAATTATGTTCTCTTTGATAGTCCCTTTAGATACTCTATGCAGAAACTCATGGTGGTGGTGGTGGTGATGGTGGCGGTGGTGGTGATGGTGGCGGTGATGGTGGTGATGGTGTCAGCTCAGAGGTCTTGGTACATTGGCTTGGAGTAGTTCCTCTCTTGGGTTCTGCTCTGCTACCCTCTGACAGGCAGTACCAGGTCATAGGGCCCTTGTAAATACAGGTGACAGATGAGGGCAGTCAGTGCACAGTCACCAGGGCTCCCTTGCATTACCTTGCTGAACCCTGACAACATGTCCCAAGAAAGCATCTTCCTGATGCTTTTTGCTATTGAAGAATTTTTTTATGTTCTATACATGGGTGTGTTTGCATCACATGCATGTCAGATGCCCATGGAAGCCAGAACAAGGCATCAGATCCCCTAGAACTGGAGTTACGGATGATTGTGTGCCACCATGTGGGTGCTGGGAACTGAACCTGTGTCCTCTGCAAGAACCTTGTGCAATTTTAACTGCTGATCCATCTCCTCAACCCCAATGTTAGATGTTTTTCCCCCAGCATGACTCTGACCTTACAAGTATTGAATCTAGGTTGCGCTAGCCACTTTTCAGGTTTCCTGTCTGGTCCCGGGCCTTGCCTGATAAAGTTGGAGGGAGGCATTGGCTGGAGCACTGTCATAGCAGTTGGGGAATTTAGCTGCCCTTTGCTCATCATCGTCCTTGGACTTGTTTCCAGCCCCACTGCCCCAGAAGCTCTGGGCTCTCCTAGAGACCAAGGGGGATATTAGCTGTCCAGTTATAATTGCTTGTCACAGCCCGGCTCCAGGGTCCTCTGGCTGGGATGGCCCACACTCCCTCACAGGCTCAGAGCAAGGGCACACTGCGAGTGGGTGGCTGGAATGGTGTTATAATCTGTCTTATGCCAAGCACCTGAGGCACCCATTACAGTGTCGACCACGCTCCCCATCACCTCCACCACCACCATGTTCACAACAGAGACAGTCGCTGTAAAAGAGACCAGCACGTTCTCAACGCAGAGCAACCACTACTCCGATGACAGGTAAACCAGTTGGAGGATGCTGTCTTTTGTGGTCCAGTTCACCCAAACTCTTCCAATAGCCTCGCAAGTCTTAGCCTCCATTTGTATAGTTAAGAGTGCTGGGGCTGGAGAGATGGCTCAGAGGTTAAGAGCTCTGGCTGCTCTGCCAGAGGTCCCGAGTTCAATACCCAGCAACCACATGGTGGCTCACAACCATCCATAATGAGAACTGGGCCTTCTCTGGTGTACAGGCATACATGCAGGCAGAACACTGCATACATAATAAATAAATAAATAAATACATCTTAAAAAAAAAAAAAAAAAGAACGTTGGCCCTCCCAACTTGCCTTCAGTTCCCAGCAAGCCCTAATCCTAGGACAGCATAGTTTGTAGGTTTGTTGGTTCATTTGTTCATTCGTTCATCCTGATTTATTTATTTATTTATTCATCCTACTTTAAATTGGAGCTAATTTCTTTCCGGTAGGAATGTGTTGAGTTCTAGAGACATGAGTATGGTGCTCAGTGGGAGAGAGATTCTTAGAAAGATGGCTGGGATGTGTGTGAGTGTGACACAGGGCTGTAAGGCCACAGGGATGCCTTCTGGTCCAACTTCTAAGAGGCCATGGAGGCATGAAGGTCAGGAGTTCAAGGTCATCCTCATCTACATATTGAGTTTGACATTAGCCTGGGCTACCTGAGATTCTGTCTTAAAAAACCCAAACCAACAAAACAACAGCTAATGGCAAAACAATAACCACACATCAAAGACAAGAGGATGAAAACAAAAGCAAACACCTGAAACAATTTTCTCTCTGGAAAAAAAAAATAATGGACATTGGGTTGGGCCCACTCTAACCTACTCAGTAACATCTGCAAAGATCCTCCATCCACATAGGTCACACTCATAGTCTCTTGGTAAACACAACTTTGGACAGACACTATTCAGTCTATAGAGAAGGTGTGAATAGAATTGGGGAAGCCGGATTTTATAGGCTCAAATTTTTAAAACAATTATATTTTATTGTAAACTTACTAACAGAGCATACCTCACTTACAACCCAACTGTCCCAAACAATAGGAAAGGGAGATTAAAGACGATAATAATGAAACCTTAAGGATATCAGATCTGAGGAACGCTTCTCTGGGTGTAGCCAGCAGGACCTCAGCAAACCTGCAATTCAACCAAGGAACCTGGAACAGCAGCCGAGGCCCAGAGCCTCAGCTGGAGCCCACAGCCTTAAAGCTTTCCCTGTCTCTCGAAGTCTTGATGAACAGCCAAAACAATCCCAAGTCCTCTTTCTCCAGCCTCTTGGTTTGGGCTCATATATATATCTACTTTCAGAGTCTCTACTAGGATGTTTTCAGCTGGCAACATCCATGCTCCCCCAACAAAATGGTTTGACTTCTAAGTGGAAAAACATCCTGTTCACAAGTCTGTTCCCCATCCCACACTTGGGATCAACACAAAAACATTTATCTCCTCTTCATCTTCCCCTTTCTATTAAATATAATAAACTATATACAATAAAAATAATTATAAGAATTATTCAGAGCCGGGCGTGGTGGCGCACGCCTTTAATCCCAGCACTCAGGAGGCAGAGGCAGGCGGATCGCTGTGAGTTCGAGGCCAGCCTGGTCTACAAAGTGAGTCCAGGATGGTCAAGGCTACACAGAGAAACTCTGTTTCGAAAAACCAAAAAAAAAAAAAAAGAATTATTCAGTAAAAGTAACACCTACAAAGACCAGTCCATTCGTATTTGACAATCCTAGAGAAATTATTTCACTATCTATCCTATCCTACTGAGTCTTATCCTATTTTTCAAAAATAGTAACACTGTGGCTATCTAGTCTTCAACCCCATCAGAGACCCCAGAAGGAAATATTATCTAATATAAAGGAAGTACAGGCAAGCAACTTCCAAAAGTATAGACAGAACAGAGAGAGCTGACTGCCTGGACAGTCACAGGTTCCTCTTCATCATCGGAGTGTCCAGTCTCCAGCCTGTTGGCCTAAAACCATCTGACAGACTGCTCTGAAGCAGGAATCCCAAATGACTGGCCCACCTGGTCTCTGCAAGGCTGGGCAGCCAATTTCTTAGTATCAGGCTTGATCATTGTGGACGATCAATCCGTCATCAGCAGTAGAGATAAGGACAATTCCTCAGCCCAATGGCTATCTGCCACTATCGTTTCTTGATGCCCTCATAATTAGACTAGAGGTGCTGACAGGAGCAGATGTGTCTCTCTGTCATAAAGGCCCTTTTTTATTAAATGCCATTTTCTGTGGATCTCTGAAGTGTTTGAAGACCATCTATTTAACTATCCTATCCATCATCTATCTATTCCTTTTAAAAACATATACAAGAAACTAAATAAAGCTTATTTTATAATTAAGTAATTTAGTATCTAATAAGATTTATAAGTGACCAACTACCAATTTCTATCTCCAACCATCCTGAACAAGTTATAACAGTTAGCTTTCTTAAGAATAGAACTGTATATCACCTTTTCAAATGAGTTGCACATGTATAATTCATTAAGTAAACATCGAACAAAATTATCTTAAATTTCAACCAACGTACAATATACAGTTTTAAGTTTCTATCAACACACAATATACAATGCATAAAGTAAAAGTTGAATAAAATAGTCTTAAATTTCCATCAATCTATAATACCAATGTAAAATATTTGAATACCAATGTAAAACATTTGAGGATAGTAGATTCAATAATCTACTTTTTATTCTATAAATCGATATCCTCTCTTATATCCTTCCCTTATTCCCCCTTTTTCTCTAATGCTAGATAGATAAGAGAGAAAGAAGGATAGAAGAAAGAAATCCCTAAGTGAAACTTTTATTAACTTATAACTAACTCCCCTAGGCAAAAACGAACATTGATAACCCACCGAAAACAACCACCCCACCTATTGGGAATGGGGGCATCATTTTCTCAAAATTACTTTTTGTTGTTTGGGGGAAAACATCTTTTGGGTACCCTTAGAAAAATAAGATATTGGCCAAGCGCTGGAAAAGCTAACTGTATCTATTTTTGTCCAGTCTTTTTTGGATTGATCCTTTGGGCTAACTCTTTTTTCTTTTTTTTTTTTTTTTGGTTTTTTGAGACAGGGTTTCTCTGTGTAGTCTTGGCTGTCCTGGACTCGCTTTGTAGACCAGGCTGGCCTCGAACTCACAGCGATCCGCCTGCCTCTGCCTCCCGAGTGCTGGGATTAAAGGCGTGCGCCACCACGCCCGGCCCCTGGGCTAACTCTTTTTAAAGTTGAAAAACACAACTTTGGGCAGACACTATTCAGTCTGTAGAGAGGGTCTGAATAGAATTGGGGAAGCCAGATTCAAGCCTTTCATTCTATAGTTCTTGCTGGATTTCTAGACACGGTCTTTGAAGGTGTCCAGAGCTAGGATCTCCTGCCTAGGTTCTGTAGGACATGAGGTGTTTGGCTTTCCTCTGCTCCCAGGTAGCTGGGACTGGGCTCAGAGAAGGGAGGCACAGGCCTGGATGTACATGTCTCCTGCCATTCCAGGCACGGCAGTGATGATGAAGGCGGGCTTTGGAATCTCAGTGTGCTCCTTCCAGCCATTTCTGCGGTGCTGTTGCTTCTCCTGATGGTGGCCTCCATCTTTGCTTGGAGGATGGTGAGGAGGCAGAAGAAAGGTAAGTGTGTCTGGCCCTCGGGCTGGGGCTGGTTGGATGGTGAAGTGGGCTGATGGCTAGCTAGCACATCTGTCTGAGAGTGGGCCTGAGGGACTATCCATGTAGTCTTGGAGAGGCTGTGCAGGAAAGGCCACCAGCAGCGGGCCGTCCAAGAGGCTGGAGGTGATCTGGAGCTTGAATACCATTTTCAGGGTGTGGAGTCAGCTGCCTGCTCTGCGCAGCCTTGCTCCTCTCTGACCTGCCTCCTTCTGTATTTCCCAGTTTGGTTCTCGGTTGCAGAGATAACAGTGACTTTAAAGAGCAGCCCATCTAGGGATATGTGGTTGTGAAGGAGGTGCTGAACTCACACGGGAGAAGAAAGACACACACACATGCGCGCGCGCATGCTCACGCACACACACACGAGCATGTGTTTGTAGGCACCAGGAATGTCAATGTGACTATAACTTTTGCTCCTCCTCTGCCCATCAGCCCCTTTCCAGGCTGACCTACTTGTTCTGGGTGCCCCTGCTTTTCAGCCAAGAGCCCCTTCTCTCAGGATCACAAGGTCTCTCAGAGATCACAAGGTTTGGCCTCACTTCCTGTCTGCCTTCACTTCCACATTTTCAAGTGGTTGTATAACATTTCTCAGAATACCCTAGACCTGAGGTGTTTCCACTCCCCCTCCATCTCCACCCCGACCTCTGCCTAGGAGACTCACAGTCTCAGAGGACAGGTTACACTCTTTTGTTTGCTTCAAGACAGGGTTTCTCTGTGCAGCCCTGGCTGTCCTGGAACTCAGTATGTAGACCACGCTGGCCTTGGACTCAGAGATCCACCAGCTTCTGCCTCCCAAGTGCTGGGCTTAAGGCGCATGCCACTACTCCTGGGTAGACTAGGCTCTTTAGAACAATTTTTTATGTGTATGTGTGTGCATAATCATGCATCCTCTTGTGCGTACCATAGCACACGTGTAAAGCTCAGAGGACACCTTGACTTGTGGGTGTTGGCTTTCTTCTTCTACCATATAGGTTTTGAGAATTAAACTCAGGCTTGTTGACAAGCACCTTTGCCCACCTAAGCTGTCCTGACAGCCCCAAGATGCTGCCGCTTAGTCATCCCTCTACTCCCAAATGCATTGGCCACGGCCAAGTTTAAGTATTTTCTCTATTCCTAGGCATCAGGTCATTTGATACTAAAAGCTGAGGCTAATTTTTTGTCTCTGCTTTTGTCTCCAGAGCAGGGGATGGGATGTAGACCAGGGAGGAGCATCAAGAGTAGAAAAAAAAAATATCCAGCAATCCCTCTTTTCCCCACTCCCCCCCGCCAAAAGGCTTGTCTATACCATGCTGGCCCAACTCAAGCACTTTATCTGGGGCAGAACACTCAGCTCTCAGGCAGAGTCAAGCATCTGGAAGGGACAGACCCGGCCACCCTGTGCCTCCCAGCCTGACTGAAGATGAGCTAGAATTCAGTAGCAGGCTGTGGTGGGACAGACAGGTGCCATGAGAAGGACAAGATGGTCCAGTTGCTAAGCAAGGACAGGTATGGTCTTGAGGTGGCCTCGAAGGATGTGTCGGGTGGAGGAATGATGAGAATAATAACCAAAGTGACAAATGACACCCAGGAGCCTTCAGGGAGAATCTTAACTCCAGGAGAGCTGGCAGGGCCAGCCCACTGGGCGTTGGCACAGTTCTAGTAGAGAAATGGAAACATTCACCTCAGAGATGCCCAGTGCCACAGAGCGCTCCTCCCAAACGGTTAGAATTTGAAACCAGATGTCCTGCCTCTGAGCTGGAGGCTTACTTGTGTCCCCCGCCCCTTGCATGGAGAGACCTCACAGATTTCAAGGATGGGTTTTCTAATTGAAGACTCTTGCCCTGCTTTTTCTTTTTGTCTTTTAGCTGCTGGGCCATCTTCAGAACAGGTAAAAGTGTCCCAGATGCCAGACAAGAGAGACCAGCAGGCTTCGTGCCCCGCCCCTTTCCTCATTTTCCACCTCCCGGGAGCCTCTATGTACAACTGCGTCAGATAAGCCACATACCAAAGTATCCACAGACTCCTGGACCCTGCAGGGCTTGTGGGACGAGGGGCCTAGAAACAGCCAGAGGGAAGGAGAATGAAGGGTCTAGAAACAGCCATAGGGAAGATAATGGGGTTGGTGATGGGGAGCACAAGGAGCTGGGAGGGGCAGGGCACAGGAAAGCAGAGAAAGTAGAACCTGTTTCCACAGGCTGATTCCGTGACTCACATCCTGTCTCCCCGAAACCTCAGGTACAGCAGTCTCTGGAGGGTGAACTCTGTTATGCAAACTTGTCTCTGAAGCAGCCCAGAGCCTCTCCTGGCTCCTCCATGCCCTCCTCTGGCAAGGCCCACCAGGAGGAAGTGGAGTATGTCACCATGGTATGTCTTTCATGGGGCTGTGGAGATGTAAGCCTGTCACTGCCCCACCCCCTTGGAAAGTGAACTCTGCGCCCATGTTGACACAGCTGATTGGAGGGTGGGGTAGTCTGAGCAGGGCAAGCAGCTTCCAGAAGCATCTCCACACCACATCTCAACCAGAGGTAGCGAAGAGTCAGGCTGCCCAAATGGCTCAGGATCCTGTTGGAAGCCTTCCTCCTGGGGCACAAGTGGGCCCTCCGTTGTGTTGTGGCTGGAGGTTATCCGGGGCTCCCAACAGAATGTAGGGAAGCTGGAGCCCTGGCCTGCCTCCTCTGAGGACTTTTTTGTCTCATCGGGTAGTCAAGGCTCCCCTCTAACCTCTCTGACCTTGTGACCCTCTCTATCCCAGGCTCCCTTTCCCAGGGAGGAGATTTCATACGCAGCTCTGTCTTTGGTGGCCTTGGGTCAGGAGCCCACTTACAGCAACACTGGATGCCTCGTCACCCAGATTCCCAGGACAAGCCTTGAGGAGACCACAGAGTACAGCAGGGTCAGGAGGTACTAGCTTGTGGCGATGCCTCCATCTTGGTCCCTGAAGAAGGCCTGAGAGCATGTTTCTGCACGCCTGCCTCCGTACCTGCTTTCTTACCAGGCCTAGTGAGTGACTGGAGCTCGGTCCATCTAGCCTTTGTGGCTTTCAGCTCTACCTTGAGCTCACATGTAGCCTCAGGGGCTCTAATGAATTAAGGGTCCTTTCAGATCCCCTCTTATAGCCAATGTACCTTGGAAGGTGCAAGTCAACCTTTATTTATTGTTTGTCACATGATCCCTCCCACCAAGACATTTTTATCCTAATGCCCGTAATTTGTGAATTGTCTTATACAATGAAAGACAGGTCTATGTGTGTTTAAGTCAGGGTTTTGAGATGAGCCTGTTTTATCCAAGTCGACCCAAAATAAAATCACAAGGATCCTTCTAAGGAGGAATACAGCAAGCCAGAGAGAGAGACAGAGAGAGAGACAGAGACAGAGACACAGAGAAAGAGACAGAGAGACAGAGAGAGAACAAAATGACAACAGAGTCAGAGGTATAGTGATGCAGCAGGAGCAAGAATCCAAAGAAGGCACATATCAGACTGTCCCCTGGGTGAGGCATCCAAGAGGAATTAGGCCTGCCCATGCTAAAGCTTGAGATGAATTGAATTGACTGTGTACTTCTGGCTTTCAGAATTGTAGAAGAATAAAGTTGTATTGTTTTAATTTATTTATCTTTTTTTTTTTTTTTTGAGATAGGATCTCTCTACATAGCCCTGGCTATCCTGGAACTATAGAGACTATTCTGGTCACCATGTAGACCCATAGAGATCCGACTGCTTCTGCCTTCAAAGTGCTGGGGTTAAAGGTGTTTGTTACCACCGCCTGGCTAAACTGCATTGTTTTAAATTAAGCCACTGGGTATCTGTTACAAGGACTACCAGAAGCCAACTTCTCTAAATGCTTCATGCACAGGACTGAACGTTCACATGGGTGCTTCTATCATTGTCCCATTCTACATATGAGGAGCCTGAATAGAGGCTGAGGGATTTAGCGCCGTTTATGGCTAATAATTTAGTGGGTGTATTTGAACCCAGATTAGGCTTAAGAGTCTGGAGTCTGCACCAGTACCCTAGCTACTTTGTACAAGAAAGGTGAGTGTGTGTGTGTGTATGTGTGTGTGTGTGTGTGTGTGTGTGTGTGTGTGTGTGTGTGTGTGCGCGCGCGCGCATTCCTGGGCACGTGCATATACACTTATATATACATATAGCTACTTATGAAAGAAGAGAGGTGTTGTTTTTTCCTGAGCCAGAATTTCTCTGTGTAGCCCTGGCTGTCCTGGAATTCATTCTGTAGACCAGGCTGGCCTCGAACTCACAGAGATCTGCCTGCCTCTGCCTCCTAAGTCCTGGGATTAAAGGTGTGCGCCATCATCACCCAGCTTAGAATACAGTAGGTGTAGTCATCAGGCTTAGTGCCTTTATTCTGGGGTCCTAGCAATTGTCCCCTCAGAATATGTCCTTGGTTTCATGGTGCTGCTGCCTAGTCCAAGCAGCCATCTCATCTCTACCTGTTTTTTTTTTTTTTTTTTTTTTTTTTTCCCTCCTCTGCCCAAGTTAATGCTCCTCCGAGCAAGCAGAGTAGTCTGTTCAAAGTTTGGAGCTGATGGCTCCTGCCTTATCACCTCCATGGCCTCTTCCTCTGAACCCATGGGCCCCCGTCTGCCTCGTGAACCCAATCTCCATCTACTCTCCCTCATTCTGCCCTGTCCATCCCACACCAGCCTCTCCTCTTTCCTTACCAGAAATGTCTTCCAAGGGCCAGGTGCTAAAGACTTGATCCCCAGTCTGCGGTGCTATTGGGTGGTGTTTGTGGAACCTTTAGAGGGCGGGGCTTAGAGGGAGGAAGTGACAGGGAGTATATCCTTGAGGGGGGGGGATGTAGGAACCCTGGCCTCTCCTTTCTTTCTGTTTCCTGGCCACTGTGAAGAGAGCAGCTTTTCTCTGCCACATGCACCCCGTCACGATGCTCTCTCTGGCCACAGGTGCAACGCAATGGAGCCAGGCAGCTGTGGATTAAAACCATGAGCAACTCGTTTTTCCTTATTAGTTATCATCTCAGATTTTTTTTTTTTTTTTTTTGGTCAGTGCAATGGAAATCTGACTAACAAAGTAATACTGTTGCCTTTTCAGGGCTCGGCTCTCCCCATTCCTTCTTTATTATTCCCACCCACTCCAACAGGTGGGCATATGAGTGTGGAGGTCAGAGGACGGCATGCAGGAACGCTTTTTCCTTCCACCCTGTTGGGTTTGGAGACAGACTCAGATCTTCAGGCTTGTGTTATGAATACTTCACCCAGCTAAACCGTCCTGCTGACCCCCAAGTGTAACTATCCTGTTTTTGAGATTTTGTTATTTTCATTTTATGTGTATGAGTGTCTGCCCGAATGGATGTGTATACACACCATGTACATGTATAGTGATGGGCATCAGATCCCCCGGGTCTGCAGTTACAGATGGTTGTGAGCTCCCATGTAGGTGCTGGAAATTGAACCCTGGTCCTCTGGAAGAACAGTCAGTGTTTTTAACTCCTGGGCCATCTCTCTAGCTCCAAACTTGGCTGTTCTTTATTTGCTTGTTTTGAGACAGGGTTTCTCTATGTAGCCTTGGCTGTCCTGGACTCACTTCTGTAGGCCACGGTGGCTTTGAACTCACAGCGATTCGCCTACCTCTGCTTCCCAGAGTGCTGGGATTAAAGATGTGTGCCATTGCACCTGACCAAAACTTGACTATTCTTGAGTTGGTTATTTGGACTAATTTGCTTGCAGTGAGACTCTTTTTGAGATTTATGGAGCAAGAAGTGCCTACATGGGCACTTCTTTAAACTGAACGGTTCGAAGCTGAGCAATGAGGAGAGCTTTGCAGTCAAGCCTTGCATCTGAGCATCTGTACCACCTTAGCTATTGTGCACAAAGCACATTGTTTTGGTTTTTAGCACTAGGGATTGAACGTGGGGCCTTGTGTATGGTAGGCAAGCATTCTAGCACTAGGTTTTATCTCCAGCCCTTGGTCTGACACCTAGAAAACAGAATTTACTTGACACATGAGGTTTAGAAAGACCAGATGGCCAAATCCATTGGTTTCATGTACCATCAAAGACTCAATCTATTGATTCATAGCCCTCAGGATCCATTTACTCCCCCAAAGCATGTTAGCTGGCAACCAAGTCCCCCAGTTCATAACCCAACGGGGTATGTTTCATATCTAAATCCTAATGAATTCTTAATTTCATAGCATTTTATTGGCATATCTAATGTATATATGTACCAGTACCTGCATGTATGTGTACCACATGGATATGCCTGGTACCCAAGGAGGACAGCAGGGAACATCAGATGCTTTAGGACTAGTGTTTTCAGATGCTGGGAGCTTCTGTGTGGGTGTCAGGAACTGACCCCATGTCCTCTGGAAGAGCAGCCAGAGTTCTTAACTCCAAACTAGCTCCCCAGATGTTGGTGGCATCTTTTTTTTTTTTTAAACACAGACTTTATGTAGATTCTATTCTCATCATTCAATATAACAGTCCTGTTCACATTATTATTCCATTGGTTAATATTGTTTCAAACATTAGTTGTGTGTGTGTGTGTGTGTGTGTGTGTGTGTGTGTGTGTGTGTGTGTGTGAAACAGGGGACAACTTATGTGAGTCTGATTTCTCCTCCTACCATGTGGGCTCCAGGGATCACTTGAATTCAAGTCCTCAGGCTTGGTGGCAAATGTCTTTACATACTGAGCCATCCCTTCAGCCTCCATATCTTTCCTGTGAATACTTTTTCATTTATTTATATATGGAGGAATGCACTCAATGACATCATGTATTACTGGTATAGATAAATGTGGGGGCCCCTGAACAACAGGCTGGCTAACCAAAAGCTTCTGTGGGGACAGCAGAAGCGAGGGGCCTCCCAGAGAAGACCCTCTCCACAGCGAGCATGCAGCACTGCCACACGGATTCAGTCGTTCACCAAGAGCCTGGAGGGCATCAGTTGGTCTAATAAGTTGGGTAAGTTAAGGAAGTTGTTTTTGGGGCTGGAGAGATGGCTCTGTGGTTAAGAGCACTGTCGGCTCTTCTAAAAGACCTAGATTCAATTCCTAGCACCCACATGGCACCTCACAACTGTCTGTAACTCCAGTTCTAAGGGATCTGACATTCTCATACCAGTGCACATAAAATTAAATAAATTTATTTTTAAAAAGTTGTTTTAAACCCAGGTGTGGTTTAATCCCAGCACTTGGGAGACAGAGGCACATGGGTCACTATGAGTTCGAAGCCAGCCTGGTCTACAAAGTGAGTCCAGGACAGCCAAAGCTACACAGAGAAACTCTGTCTCAGAAAAAGAAAGAAAGAAAGAAAGAAAGAAAGAAAGAAAGAAAGAAAGAAAGAAAGAAAGTTGTTTTAAAACTGTTTTTTATAAGAGAAAGAGCCTCAGGCTTACAATAAAGATATTTCCTTTGTTTTGTTTTGTTTTTTGAGACAGGGTGTCACTGTGTAGCCTTGGCTGTCCTGGACTCTCTTTGTAGACCAGAACAGGCTGGCCTCGAACTCACAGAGATCTGCCCTCCTCTGCCTCCCAAGTGTTGGGAATAAAGGCATGCCCTACCACTGCCCAGCTAAAGATATTTCCTAAGGGGACTCTGCATGCTACTTAACTAGGGAGGTGGCTGCCTTGTAAGTGCGAGGACCTGAGTTTGACCCACAAGAGCCATTTACAAAGCTGAATGCAGTGGCGTGCACTTACCATCCTTCTGCTAGTGAGGCAGAGTCTGGCGGGCAGACCCCTGAGGCTTACCAGGCAGCCAGCCTTAGCCTGCTGTGCAAACTCCAGGCTAGTGGGAGACCTGGTCTCCAAAGAAAAGGGGGACATGGACTGGGGAGATGGCCCAGTGGTCAAAGAGCTTGCCATGCAAACTTACATAATCAGGAGGCCTGGAGTTTGGATCCCCAGAAATCCACCTAAATACCAGGTGGGTGTGGCGGCTGGCAGAGACAGGGGCTCCCCAGAGCAATCTGGCTAACAGACAAACCATATTGGTGAGCTGTGGGTTGGATGGGGAGACCCTGTCTCAGCGACAAGGCGGAGAATGAGTGAGAGTGAGTCCTAATGACCAACTCGGGCTCCATGTGCACACTCAGCCGGATCCGCACACCCACTCACACACAGGTCACACAGATGTTAAAGACGGGAAACAAGGTGGATGGGTGCCTGAGGGATGGCGTTCAAGGTTGCCCTCGGACCGACACACACTTTTCCAGGAAGCAACAGAGGTGCTTTCATGCCAACATCTATTTTTGCCACGTTTGCATAATTTCCCACATATTTAGCTGCTACTCTGTGAAGGGCTGGCCCTTACACACGGATGAGGGATTGGCGGCCATCCGTCTGGGCCTCACCAGTCTCTAGACGGGGCTTTTCTTCTCTGTGTCCCAGCTCGTGTGTGGACGGGCTTCCCCGCCCTGAGAGTCTCAAACAGCGGACTGAACGCTGACTAAGGAGGTCACTCATGTGGACCCCATGATCCATCGGTTGTGAAGAGAGCCCTTCAATCAGTCTCCCCTTGGCTCCGTGCATGTCCCTTCACCAACACAGAAGGCTCCTGTGACCTCATCCCCACACATGTCCCTCTCCGCTCCTGAGGGTTTGCAGTTATAGCTTCATGGGAGGGTGACTTGCTTATTTGTCTTATTTGTCTAAGGAGGAGCTTATAGCTAAGGAGGGGAAGGGAGGCTCGGGTGGTCAGACATGCGGGAGAAGCAAGGGGATCAGTATGACAGATCCTAGATCCAAATCAGACCTGTGGAAGATTTGGAGTCTTCTTTTTTGCCTCCTTCTCATCACCCACCTATGTGCCCTAAACCCAGCCATCTCTAATGCCATCATCTGCTAGCTTTGTGCGTGCGTGCGTGCGTGCGTGCGTGCGTGTGTGCGTGCGTGCGTGGGTGTGTGCGTAGGCCAGAAGTTCCCTCAGCTGCCATTCCTCAGTCATATTTCGCATTGTTTTTTGTTTTGTTTTGTTTTGTTTCAGAAAAGTCTTTCGCTGGTCTAGAACTTGTCAGTTAGGCGAGGCTGTCTAGCTGGTGAGCCCTTGGGATCTGCTTGGCTCTGCTTTCTTGGTGCTGGGATTATAAACTTATGCCACCACACCAGAGATTTCCCTCAGGTTTTAGGTAAATTACACAGTAAGGCATGTACGTGCCTGCTTCCTGCTGGAGAATGGGGCATCACCGGCATCAATGTTGACAATTCATTATTCACATGTTTATTTTCCATGCAGGAATGTGTTTGTATAAGGTGGCCCAAGAGTCCATCATTGGCCATCCTTGCCCCATGTAAATTAGCAAAGTACCGGAGGACTCTATTAGATTACCTATGGGATGAGCTGGCAGGTCTCAGTAGAGCTTCTTACTTTCATAGTATTTGCTGTCAATGAGCCAATGGCCAGTTGGACTTGAACTAATTATTCAAGGAACTGGTTATTGGCTAGCTGCTTGGCATTGCTGGTGTTCCCACAAAGAATGCTGCCTTCTCTTTAGGAAGTTGAAGATCTGGCCTCTGAGAGTGTGTGTGTGTGTGTATGTGTGTGTGTGTGTGTGTGTGTGTGTGTGTGTGTGTGTTAGGCTTACAGTTGCATGCCACCACACTTAGCTTTTCATATACATTCTAGGCATCGGAACTCGGGTCCTCATTTTCGCATGGCAAGCACTGTACCAGCTGAGCCCCCTTTCCAGCCCCCTCTGCTGAGGGGTTTGTGAGAAAAAGAAGCAATCGGTCACAACTCTGGTGTGAGCCAGTGCCCGCTGCCTCTCTGCTTGCTGGTCATTGGAAGCAGCTGCAAAAAGTTTACTCATTCTGAGAATCCTCACAGCCTTCCCTCACTAATAATAAGCCACAAAAGCAGAAGGAGGACACTCCCAGAGCCCAGGTGACCTTTCGTAGAAATGTCCCATGGTCTGGAAGGTGGCAAGTGAAAGAGCCAGTGTGGGGGTGGAGAAGTATTTGACCACTAGATACAGGAAGACATGGGAGTCGCCAGGAGGGAAAGGGAAGCGAGGGAGAGGCCACCAAGCCACAGAGCTGGTGTCTAAGAAGTCTGGCGTCTGGCTTGATTTCCTATAAAGATGTGGCTGCAAAGTTTTCCTTTAGTCTTGGGCAGTGTGTTCCAACGTACCCTGTAGCTCCATATGATGACGGACAGTACAGAACCCCATATCTATCCATGTCTTTTTTTGTTTTATACATGCATATGTACATATATGCATACAAATAACATTTAATGTATAAATTAGACACAGTAGGAGGCTAATAATAACAAAATAGAACAATTATAACAACATACTATAATGAATTATGTGAATGAAAATTCTCTCTTAAAATATCTCATTTCCTCATTGCATAATAATAAGACTTTTTTTTAGAGCCCTCATCTTTCATGCTCTGTACACTTAGTGTTTTGATTATTTTGTGGCAGGAGAATTTTCTTTTCTGGTCCCATCTATTTGGTGTTCTGTAAGCTTCTTATATGTTTATAGGCATCTCTTTCTTTAGGTTGAGGAAGTTTTCTACTATGTCCCATCCTCTTCTTTAAAACTTATTTTACTTGTGTGTGTGTCTGTGGGGTGGTTATGTGTATTCAAGAAGGCCATAAAAGGATGTAACGCCCTCTGTAGTGGCCCACCTGATATGGGTGCTGAAAACCAAACTCTGGTTCTCTGGCAGATCCAGATGTGCTCTTAACAGCTGAGTCATTTCTCCAACCCCCATATATTTATTTTTTTGGGGGGGCGGGAACATAGTCTCAGTATTTATCCCTGGCTGACCTGGAACTTTCTATACAGAGACCAGGTTAGCCCCAAACTTGCAGCAGTGATCCGCCTGCCTCTGTCTCCTGAGTGCTGGGATTACAGGCGTGCACTGCCACGCTGAAAGTACTTACCTTGCGTCAACAGTGCTACAGGCAACTGTTTTGTTCATTTTCATTTTCCAAATGGCATAAACTGTATTAATGACAATGGATCCTTCTATTGTAAAATCTCCTTCTACCAGCAAGTATTAAAGGCCCCTTGCTAACCCATTGCCATGCTTGAATCAGACAGAGAGGCTTCTGACTTCTTCCTCCATCCTGTCACAGCCACTTAGCTCACTTAACCTGCACGAAGCCAGGGCCCCCACTCCTCCTTTTGTCACCTGACTTCAACATCACACTATCTGTTGCCTGTGACCCTGTCCTGCAGCTAGCCTGTCCCTGCCGGGAAACACTACTATTAACACAGCTAAACCTGAGGTAGAAGAGAGCTGTCCACTCTTGTGCCGTTTGACCCAAAGCAGAAGATGAGCATTTCCTGATTACTCAAGGCACATCTTCAATGGTATGGGGCCAACAGAGGGGAAATACACTCTTAGGAGCAACCCAGACTCCCTGCACGGAGGCAGATGCTGACCTTTCAGGGGTTTGTAATGTGCCTGTAGGGACAACTGCAGGGTGGTCTTGCAGGGTCAAGTAGGAACAATCTATGGGTTCTTTGCATAAAAATTACCGAGGCTTTCAAGATGCCCACTGCCGAGCATAGAGATGAGCCCAGACCCTGTGAAGTGGAGGCAGGTCCCCGTGTGCTTGCACAATCCCACACCCATGAAGTTAGTCCTGCTTTAGCAGGCCTTTGGCTTTACTTCCCACGTTTGAAGTGGCAGTAGGCTGTTCAGGTCTCTTTGGTCCCTTCATTGCTGCCCGTACCACTATACCTCCTGACTGCTGATTCTCTGCCTCAAACCAACCTCCTGCTTGGCAGCTGGATCATCTGTTTCCATCAGGCAAACTTCTATCCCAATCAGAGGATGAGATCTGCCTTCCCCAGTGAGCGGCTCCATTTATAAGGTTGGACCAGCGCCTTCCCAAGACTAGTCATTAATGACCCAAGCCCTGTTATTCAGCCATAACTGTTACCACATGTGGAACACCAACAGTCCAGGCTGGACTGATGGTAAAGACTTCTTTTTTTTTTTTTTTCTTTCAGCTTCTGCTCACTAGAGATTTAAAAACATTGAGACTCAACCTCACCCAGGATTACCACAGGGGCATCTGTTGCTTTGAAATGACTCACCCTTGGCTGCCAGCACCTCTCAAAACCACCCCTTTCCTATTCTCTCTTCTTCTCCTTCTCTTTGAGATGGGGTTTTACTATGTAGCCCTGGCTGGCCTGGAGCTCACTCTGTAGACCAGGCTGGCCTCGAACTCACAGAGATCTGCCTGCCTCTGCCTACCAAGTGCTGGCATTAAAGGTGTGCATGCACCACCACAGCCGGCAGCCCTGCTCCCATTTTTGATCATTAGGGTGTTGGGGTGAAACACGAGGGAAGGCATGTAGCTGTGCTATCTATTGGCCACAGCGATTGGTTCAGTGATGGGCAAGAGTGTTTCAGCCTCCACAATGATTGGTCAGGGATGAGCATGTGACCATTTCAGTCTCCAATGAGCCTCAGGTCTCAGTTGACTCTAGTTGCTGTGAAGTTAAGACTTAGGCGCTTTTGATGATCATATGACTTTATAAGGAACCACTCACCTGTGAATCAAGGCAAGCCATAGCAAAGCGTGAAGAGCGGGGGAGGGGGAGGAGAGAGGGAGGGAGAGAGGAGAGAGGATTAGAGAGAGGGAAGGGAGAGGAGGGAGGGAAATGGGGAGAGGGAGAGGAGGGGAGGAGGAAGGGGAAAGGGCAGGAGAGAGGGAGAGAGGAAGGGGGAGGGGAAGGGGAAGAGGGTGAGGGAGAGGGCCAGGGGGAGGGAGAGGGAGAGAGAGAGGGATGCTCAGGGATTCCGCCTTGTGGCTTCTTTTGAGTTTGGGGTGTTGGATCACGGTGTTTGAAAGAGACCTGGCTCAGGGCCGGGAAGACAGGATCCTATAGTCCACGTGGGCTCAGCCTCCATTCTTCAATAGCTTCTCTTCGTGGGCCGAGCTGTCATCAGGAAGAGCCAGGGCCCTGATGCCTTTTAATTCGTCTGGAACTTTTCAACTCAGATATCTGGGGACACGGGGTGGGGTGCCTGCTTCATTTTGGGATCTGAGAGAGGGTTTCCATTTGTCTGTCTGTCTGTCTGTCTATTTATATGTGTGTACGCGTGCATGCACATCACAGTGCGCCTGTGGGGTCAGAGCACCGCTTTTAGGAATCAGTTGGGTCCTGGGATCGAACTCAGATCACCATCACACTTGGTGTGGAAAGCACCTTCACCCGCTGAGTCATCTGGCTGGCCCAGACCCTCAGCTTTATAGCCTCTGGAATTAGTTGTTTATTCAGGCCCTAGTGCTAGGTTTCAGAGAACAGTGTTCAATTATATAAGACTCAAATTCTTGACCTTTAAGGCGTCATCACAGGAACCAGGGTCCATGTATCACATGGCCTGAAGTCATGAGACCCAAGTCACCTCTCTGACCTGTAAACCTACTGGCCTCAGCTTCCTGGGGGTGGAAGAGGCCTCTTTTTTTTTTCTTTCTTTCTTTCTTTCTTTCTTTTCTTTTTTTCTTTCTTCTTTTTTTTTTTTTAGACAGGGTTTCTCTGTGTAGCCTTGGCTGTCCTGGACTCGCTTTGTAGACCAGGCTGGCCTCGAACTCACAGCGATCCACCTGCCTCTGCCTCCCAAGCACTGGGATTAAAGGTGTGCGCCACCACTCCCAACTCAGAAGAGGGCTCTTGACCCTGCAATTTGTTGTTGTTGTTGAATCAATTTTCAAAATCCCCAACCAGAAACAGCAGATACCCCGGGGACATCTGGAGTGAGGGTCATGTGTGTAAGGAAAGGCCCTCACCATTACTTCTTTTTCTCTTTCATGGTTCCCAAGCCCTGACTCCCCAAGGCCTTGGCACTGGCCCTGGATTAAATGGAGGCTGGAGAGTGAGATGACAAGTCTGGGGATAACTGATGGAGGTCTCTGAAAGGTAGCATCCTTTCCTCCCACTTCCCCCTCTGGCAGCCAGGTCATATCCAGGACACTCTTTGCCTCTAAGGCAAGTGGTTCCTGGGAGGATGATAGGAAATATAGGTGTGGAAAGCCTGGACTGCCTGTCTGACTAAGGCCGTGTTCAGTCACAGCTGATGGGGGCTGGGGTGAGGTGGGGAGGAGGCCAAAGGGGTCACAGGGGCTGTCGATTGAGGCCAGCCTCATACAGGGGACAGAGTGGCTACACTTTATCATTTGGCAGCATTATACCCTGAATCCTGCAAGCCCCTTTCCCTTAACAAGTGATCTCTTGATTATAATATGCCTTGGCATTTAGGGCAGTAGAGGGATCATGAAAGTCTGGGCAACACAAACCTGCCCAGGGGGACTAAGCGAAGCTGATTCCAGAAAGGCTGTAGAGATGGCTCAGTGGGCAGAGTACTTGCCTAGCGAGCATCAAAATCCGAGTTTGAATTTCCAGGACTCATGTGAACCAGAACAGAAATACATCTGTAATCCCAGTGCCCCTACAGTGAGATGGAGGTGGAGGCGTAGGCAGTGGTAAACAGCAAAGATCTCCTTCCTGTCTCAGATGAGGTGGAATGTGAGGACTGGCATCAGACGTTGTCCTCTGCCCTCCGCCCATGCTCTGTGGCATACCCACACTCACACATGGGCATGAATACACCACACACACACACACACACACACACACACACCACACACACACACCATACACACATACTACACCTATACCACACACACCACACACACACATCACACACACACCACACACACACACACCACACCCACACACCACACACCACACACACACACACATCACACACACACACACCACACACCACACACACATCACACCTACACACACACACACATCAACACCACCACACACACAACCATACACATACACACACACACCCCTATACACACACACACCACACACACACACACCACACATAACACATCACACACACCACAACACACCCACCACACACACACCACACACACACAACTACACCTATACACACACCCACACACACACACACACACACACCAACACACCACACACACACCACACACACATACCACACCTACACCACACACACACATCACACACCACACCACACACACACCACACACACACACACACACACACACCACACACCACCACACATATCACAACCTACACTACACACACACATCACACACCACACACACACACCATACACATACACACACCACCTATACACACACACACCACACACACACACCAACACACATACACACACACACCACACACACACACCACACACACACCACACACACACACACACCACACACACCACACCACACACACTACACACATACACATAGACACACACACACACACACACACACCACACACACACACCATACACACATACTACACCTATACCACACACACCACACACACACACACCACACACACACCACACACACACCACACACACACACACACACACCACACACACACACACACACACACACACACACCACACACACATACCACACCTCACCTACACCACACACACACATCACACACCTACACCACACACACACACACACACACCACACACACATCACACACACACCACACACACACACACACACACCACACACACACACACACACACACACACACACACACCACACACATACCACACCTCACCTACACCACACACACACATCACACACCTACACCACACACACACACACCTACACCACACACACACACACACACACACACACACATCACACACACACCACACACACACCACACACACACCACACACACATATCACACCTACACTACACACACACATCACACACCACACACACACACCATACACATACACACACACACCTATACACACACACACCACACACACACACACCACACACATACACACACACCACACACACCACACATACCACACACACACACTACACACATACACATAGACACACACACACACACACACACACCACACCTCACACAAAAATTAAGAGGGAAAAACAACTGACAACTGATTCTATGGATCTGAAAACTAAACATTGCACCGCAATGACAAATAGGTGACCTTCTTAACAAAGTCGCTGTCCCCTCCCAACTCCCTCACTCTGCACCCCCACTCTTCCTTGTATTTAAACGTAGACATCTTAATGTCTGTAAAATGAGATCAAGTGGGAAGACAGTAGACTTAACGAGTTCACAGATATAAACGCTTGGAGCAATCTCCACTCTGTAGAAGGGCCTGCCATGTAAGTGTCTGCCATCATAATTAGAGTTTCCACAATACCAGATGTGGCCTTCAGCGTATAACTCTGTTTTTCACCCCCCATCTGGTCTCCATCTTCCCAGCTATAATACGGAATTAATAATGACAGCCACCCAAAAGGCGTGTGGTAAGAAAGTGTCATAGCACATATTTTTAAAAATTGTGAATTGTAAATTGCTTCACAGATGAGCCACGTGCTTTAAAAATTATTATTTTTTTATTAATAATGATGAGTTCTGCTAGGTCCCTCTAGACTATTGTGCAGAAATCATTTGAACGCTTCTCGGTTCAAAAAATAATCAGACTAGTAAAGGGGACCCCAGAGAGGAGGAAGAAAAATACACCTATGGAGGTCTGCCACTGCCTCGGAGGGGGAGGAACTCAGGGGCCTTGCTTCACTGATAGCCGAGAAGCAGCGCCGTCTCATTCCCTTGCCAAGGTTTCGTGATTTCTCAATGTGAGTGTGGGCATCTCTCAGAAGGAAGGGCTCACTAGACTTAGTTGTCCACTGGGCACTTCTCTGACCCAATAGATCTACTTGTTAAAAACAAAAACAGCAACAACAACAACAAAAAAGCAAATTGCTAGGGTGTGACGCAGGAACAAAATTTAAACAGAGGAACAAGGAAGAAGAAGGAAGTGAAAGGTTTGTTTTTAAAAGGCCCACAATAGCTGAATGGGTGGCAGGCACACACCTGTCATGCCGGTTCTTGAGAATCTGAGGCAGGAGGCTACCTAGGGAGACCCTGTCTCTGAAACGACAAAACAAACAAACAAACAAACAAACAAAAACAAAACAAACAAACAAAAAACCCCGGTCCCAAAACAACCAGAAAACGCTGGAAACATGTTCGCTGTCACTAGTGTATCGCTTATGAGACAGGTGTGTGTTCATCTATGTATGCTTGCATACTTGTGTGTGCATGTGTCTGTGTGTGTGTGTGTGTACACATGTGCACACTCTCTTGAATACATAGTAACCTGGCTTCAGATACCTCAAAACACACCAGAGGCATTTGCTGAGGACCCAATTGTTAAATAACACTCTCATGAGCCTATGTAAATCTAGCTACCAATAACTAGGGCATAGAGAGGAGGGCATAGGCTTTGGTTTCAGGGAAGCAGGAACTGTGGACAGCTGGCTGATTTGAACAGTGCCCTGTAGGGCCTCAGGGTCACTTGGAGGCAAAGACTCTGGATCTGTTGTTTGCTGCTGGCTTGCAGCTCTCTAACTTGGGCAAGAAGATCTACCTCATGTGGTTGGTTGGCCCAGTGCTGGTCTCTGCTAGGAAACAGTGCCCCACAGCACTTCTCCACACCTTAACAAAGGAGCTGTGATCTCTACCCATCACCTGCATCCCTGGGGACTTGTGTCTCTTGTTTGAGGCAGTTGAGGAAGGAAGCAAACAGCACATTGGGGTAAATTTAGTGCTGCTGCAAGTGCACTTGCCCAGCCTTGCACTCACCTGTGTTTCCACCCAACTCAGCTAGAGGCCAGAAAAGTGGTAATTTTCTAAATGCCTCTGAGTCCCCCCAACCCACCCCCTCCCAGTAGCTTCCCTTTGATTTGGAGTCCCCAGGGTCTTTTGTGGGAAAAGTTGGAGACCTACCAGGTCCTCAGAGTGCATATCACCATGCACACACATGCACACGTACCTATACCATGTGCACACAAATGCATGCTTACAGACATGCATGAACACACAAGTGTACATACCTAAGCTCAGCCTTTTCCTCAGACCAGCTCTCAAGAGAAAACAGTACCTCAAACTAGTGAGTCTCACATGTTCTCTCACAAAATACTTGGGAGATTTTAAATTAAAGGGGCGAGTTCTCAAAGGATGAAAATTGGGGGCTTTGGAAAAGCCACTAATGCTGGCCCAGGTCACCACCATTTCCTGTTAAAATGATCTCAAGGAACAAGCCAGTGCCTCTCCCCAAGCCAGCTGGCTGCTCTGGGAACTGGGCAGGGCCAGTTCCTCAGCCCAGAGAGTCCCAGATGGCTCCAGATTGCCAGTGATGTAACCTACACTTCCTTTATTTATCCAGAGCCTCCAGGGTGCCTGGGAGAGGAAAGCAAGCAAATGGAAACACTATACAGCCAGCAGTTCTCTCTCCTTGGCTCTCCAGCTTGTTCTTGAGCTGAGGTCGAAAATCTGGCAAGATCTGGAGCTGTTCCCTCCGGTTAAAAGTAACTATCTCTTCACTCACAGAGCATGCATGTGTTTTCCTGTGGGTTTGGGTCCCTTGACCATAACATCAAGTTCTACTTACATTGTTTACTTGATAAAGATACTTTGATCAATAAAGGATTTGTAGAGAAAAACAGAATAGTGGGTACAGTCTTCCATTGGTTTGTCTTTGCCTCGTAACTTGGGTAGGCGTGGGTAAGGAAGAACAGCCCTGCTTAATACGGCCTTCCTCAGAACCTGTGAGTGATAGCTCAGTGGACGGGGAAGGCTGGCTGGCATGTGGGATTCTGTCTGTCTTAGATGCTGACTTTGTTTGTGTGAGCCAGAGTCTCCCTATGTAGCCCAAGCTGGCCTTGGATCAGAGAGTCTTCACCTCAGTCTTCCAAGTGCTAGGCTTACAGATGTGCAACTATGACACCCCTACCTCAGATGTTAACTTTAGTCTGAGGCTATTAAGTGAAAGGAATGTTCCAAATTGTGCTGGAAGGGGTCACTTCTTTCTAGGTTATTCCACTACAAATCTCAAGCCTTTATTTTATTTTATTTTATTTTATTTTATTTTATTTTTTTTTGGTTTTTTTTGAGACAGAGTTTCTCTGTGTGGCCTTGGCTGTCCTGGACTTGCTTTGTAGACCAGGCTGGCCTTGAACTCACAGCAATCTGCCTGCCTCTGCCTCCCAAGTGCTCGTATTAAAGGCGTGAGCCACCGTGGCCTGCTTTTCAAGCCTTTATTAATGCATTTGAGACAAGATGTACAATATTAAAGCAAACTCTGTATGTGTGTGTATGTATGTATGCGTGTATGTATGTACATGTGTACGTGTATATGTGTGTGTCTGTATGCATGTGTGTCTGTGTCTGTGTGTGTGTTATGTGTGTGTATGCGTGTTTGTGTGTGTATGTGTGTTTGTGTGTGTATGTGTTTGTGTGTATGTGTGTGTCTGTGTGTTTGTGTGTCTGTGTATGTGCATGTATGTGTGTGTATATGTGTGTCTGTGTATACGTGTGTATATGTGTGTGTGTTATGCATGTGTATGCGTGTTTGTGTGTATATGTGTGTATGTGTGTTTGTGTGTATGTGTTTGTGTCTGTGTGTGTCTGTGTGTTTGTGTGTCTGTATATGTGCATGTATGTGTGTATATGTGTGTCTGTGTATACGTGTGTATATGTGTGTGTGTTATGTGTGTGTATGCGTGTTTGTGTGTATGTGTGTGTATGTGTGTTTGTGTATATGTGTTTGTGTGTATGTGTGTGTCTGTGTGTTTGTGTGTCTGTGTATGTGCATGTATGTGTGTGTATGTGTGTCTGTGTATACGTGTGTATATGTGTGTGTGTGTGCCTCTGTGTGTGTGTGTGTGTGTGTGTGTGTGTGTATGAGTGATGAGTGTGGGAGTGCCAGGGTCTGATGTTGAGTGTTGTTCTCTATTGTGCTTGGTTGCTGCTACTGTTGAGCCTGGGACTCAGACTCTGGAGCCAGTAAATCCCAGGGATCCTCCTGTGGCTGCCTCCCCAGTGCAGGGATGACAGGCACACACTGCTGTGTCCAGATTGTATGGAGAAGCAGGGGGTTACACTCAGGTCCTTGTGCAAATGCTCTGTAGTGCCCCATAGTGTACATCCTTACACTTTGGAATGCCTGATCTATGTTTGATGAATGAATAAAGGAGATGCGTGGGGTACTATGGGATGTCATCATCACAAAGCGAGAGCAGGGACAGATGAAAATTCAAAAGAGGACAGGGTGTGGCTGAGAGTCCCTGCCCCCCTTCATCATCCACTAGAGGTGGAACCACAGCAGATTCAGACTTTTTGCCCTTATTTGTCTGCTAATTTCATTCAACAAAAAGACCAAGCCTGGGACAAATGAATGAACAGCCAAGTCTTTCTGCTCTTCTTGTTTTTCTGAGATGCAGGGAGGAGGCTAACTTCAGCTTAGTAATTAACTGCTTGATCCTCTTGGGACAAGCTTAGCATGAGTAAGCAGGAGCTGACGTCCCTGTGTCCTGCCTTGTCTGGGCCCAAAGCTCCACCAAGATCAGGCCTGGAACCACAAGGCTCCAACCCAAGAGCTGCTTCTGAGCCTCTCCCCGTCATCATCGCCCTGTGTGGCTCTAGACAGCGACCAAGAGTTCTCTGAGAAAAGTGCAACATGGTTGTCCATATGATCTAAATTATTTAGTTGCATCAAATATTCAGATATGTGAGAACAATAGAAACTCTATTTTAAAACTCCAAGCGTTCGATGGATGAACTGAGTGGCTCCCAGTAGTCCCTGCAGCAAGCCCACACTGCATGTTTTATGAGTGACTTGTGCCCCTCTGGTCCAGGCTGCTGCTTCAGGACTGACTGAAGCTCAGCTGGAAACCCTAGTCCCAGAAGTGAACCTTCCTGGGGTTCAGCACGTCTCATGCCCCACCTCTCTGAGAAAGGAGACGGCCCCATTGGGAAACTGGGACTGGATGTTGGCACAGAAGTCATCCTTTCAGCATGAGCTGTTCTGATGGGGTTGTGTGTATGTGTGTGTGTGTTGTGTGCTTGTGTGTGTAAGCATGTGTGTGTGGTGTGTGTATGTGTGTGTGTGTGTGTGTGGCGTGTGCATGGTGTGTGTGTTTTGAGTTTCAGGGCATGAGACTACTTTCTCACAAAGAATCGTGACCCCTACTGATCTTGCTTTGAAGCCCAAGATGTGTGTTTTAACAGCAACTGCCATTTATTAAATACACCCAATATTCTCAAGATTACACCAGTGCTCAGCATTATGGTGTCTGAGATCCACGCTCAAAACACAGCAAGCCAGATAATATTTCACAGCTTAGAAAAACAAGTCTGTGTGGGTGGGTGGTGGAGATAAAGGGCAGAGAGTAATGATACAGGTGTTTAAAGGCGTCATAGCAAAACCCACTTGTTTGTGTTTAAACATTAACAAAAAGTTAGTAAGAAACAGAAGACAAGTGAGGCTTACAGATGTTGCTAGAAGTCATATTAGGGACAGAGGGCACCCAAGTCAGGGGCTTCTTCCTGACATACCACACTGTTCCTTGTCTGGTGAGCTTCTGGGCCACCCAGCACAGCCCCATCACCCATTGGAGGGCACTTCTTCCTCTGTAGGTTCATCTCTGGGAGGTGAAGAGGAGAGCTAGGGGTGGAACACGATAGAAGAAGACACTTGACACCACCCGATGGTCTCCACACATGTATGCTCAGGTGCTCAAACATATAGGTGCACACCATTTGCACACACATAAAACCCTAGCCACTAGTGTTGTATTGGAGAACCTGCCTTTCTTGATAGTGTGCTCTAATGAATCAACAGGAATTTCCTGTACTCTAGTAGAAGGCAAAATTAAAAATAATCCCACTGTGTTGATGCCCGGATCCTTCACAAAGGGTTTTGCAGGTGGATCACAATTAAAAAGGAAAAAAAAAAGGGGGGGGGGCTGGAGAGATGGCTCAGAGGTTAAGAGCACTGTTTGTTCTTCCAAAAGTCCTGAGTTCAATTCCCAGCAACCACATGGTGGCTCACAACCATCCATAATGCAGTCTGGACCCTCTTCTGGTGTGCGGGCAGAGTACTGTGTAAATAATAAATAAATCTTTAAAAAGTCATGTGAAACAATAAAAGTATTCTAAGAGGAGATCGTCAGCACTGTACAACAAGAGATTTCCTTACACACACACACACACACACACACACACACACACACAGTCATTGCATTGAGTTCCACAGAGAGTCAAGGTGAACTTCTGTCAAGATGCTCACAGCCACATCGAAAAGACCAGGCTTTCACTGCAGTAAGTGGACACCTGTTTTCAGGCAGAATGATACCTGGTAGAATAAGATCACTCTTTTTCTGGTGATCAATAAGCCCAAAGGAAGCGAAGGTTTTTGTGTGTAGTTGAGAGAAGCAGGAAGGACCACAGCTCATCAATAATGTGAAAACTATGGCTTCCCAATCTTAAATCTTTCAAAAATGCTTATGTATTTATATCGTGTTTTCAAATTACAGTGCCGGGCGGTGGTGGTGGCGCACGCCTTTAATCCCAGCACTCGGGAGGCAGAGGGAGGTGGATCGCTGTGAGTTTGTGGCCGGCTTGGTCTACAAAGTGAGTCCAGGACAGCCAAGGCTACACAGAGAAACCCTGTCTCAAAAAAACCCAAGAAAACAAAAACAAACAAAAAATTAGGGAAAGCCTGGGGCTGGAGAGACTGCTCAGTGGTAAAGAGCACTGGCTGCTCTTCCAGAGGACCCGGGTCCTGTTTCCATCACCCACATACATGGTGGTTTGCAACAGCCTGTAACTCTAGCTCCATGAGATCCAATGGCCTGTTCTGGACTCTGCCAGCACTGGGTGCACACAGTACATGGACTTGCATGTAGACAAAATAAATACCCATACACATAAAATAAAAATAAACAAGTCTTTTTAAATATGAGAGAGACCATATATTTATTATGTTTAGTCACCAAGCTGGTTTTGTCATTGGCCTATTACTACCGTCCCTTGTTCCTATGTGGCTTACAGTGGGCTGTGTTCACAGCCTCCAAAGAACACAGCCGTTACTCTCTTACCTCAAACTCTCAGAGTTCTCCTTCTCTGGGCTGAGTATTCAGAGAGTTGGAGGGAAAGGGCACCCAGGCTTCTCAAACTTGTGCACCTGCTCCCCCGACCCCCACTAGTGATTTTCTGTCATTCGGATCAGAAATAACCAGCAGGGCAGAAGACATACACCTGAAACTTAGAGGCACATGCTTACTCTTGTTAAAATGCAAAAATCATTCAGCGGATCTGAGCTGTGACTTCCTAACGGAGGCTTCCCAAGGTAACGCTCACATTGCTGGCCCCGGGACTGCACTCTGCTGAGAGCTTCTGTAGGGGTGCAGCAAACAGGAGGCTGAACTTGGACTCATGGTCCCTGGCTTTTAGTCACTTTGCCTCTCTGGACTTTTAATTTTAAGACAGAGAAGGACAAATCAGGTTATTTCAAGGCTTGCATCTATAGACCTCTTGCTGGGGTGTGTATGTGTGGTGCGTCTACATTGAATATAGCAATTTGTCTGCAATTTGAACACTAATCTCCTTCTCTCTCTCTCTCTCTCTCTCACACACACACACACACACACACACACACACACACACACACACACACACACACGCTCTTGGCTTGACATAGCCAAGACTGACCTGGAACTCCCCATGTAGTCCAAGTTGGACTTGAACTCGTGATTTCCCAGCACCATCTGCCTCCTGCAAATACTAAAATTACAGGCGTGCAACTTCCGTCCCACCTCCAGATCACTGCTATCAATGACTGTCTCAGCCAGGTGGACCACTGCTCCCAGATTCCATGGAGCTGGAGGTTACATACACACCTGGGAGGAGAAATGCAGCTTCCCACAAGCCTTAGGGAGAGCTCAGCCACTTGCGCCCAGGATTTCAAGTGGCAGAGGAAAGGGAGAGGGGAAGAGATGCGTGTGCGGGGAAGAGAGGGTTAACTGAACGAACGAATGAATGAATGAATGAATGAATGAATACAGCACACGATAATCTGGGCCTCAGGAGGCGGCCCCTCCCCCAACGCGCACGTATTTTGAGCATCAAACAGGATCACACAGAAAGGCTTTGCCCGGGAGCACAGATACTAGCTAGTTTCTCCTTTAAGTCCCAAAGCAAAAAGTCCGGGGAGCAGAGAGAACTTGAGGTGGGCTCCCGGAGGAGAGATTTACCTTATGTAGGACATGCTCGTTGAACTGAGGGCCAGCTCCGCCCTGGTAGGAGTCGGGTCTCTGCAGATCCATGTCCAGCTCAGAGCCAACTGCTCCCAGCTTTCCAAGCGCTCTGCGTCAGCGCTCCCAGCAGCTTAGCCCAGGCTCTGCGGGGCGCGGCAGGCTCTGGTCCGAGCACCCCTGGGGCCCAGAGGCATCCGTGGTCAGCACTGGACAGCTCCTAAGGCGGCTGGGGCGATACCGACAGGTTTTCTCCCCTCAAAGATCCCAGAGTTCAGCAGGAGAATCTCCGCTGTGCACCCGGGAGCAGAGTTCTGAGATACTCACAGCCCAGGATCAGCTGTCTTGTGACTCCAAGATGCTGGGAGCGACGCAAGCTTTTGAGGCTAGCTGAGGAATGTATGTGCGCATCGCATTCTGGAGGTTCAGCTATGCGCCCTCCAGACGCTGCGGTCCCAAAGCTCCAGGTTCCCCATCCTCAGTAACCCAGTACCTCCCTCAGCGCTCAACTCAGCTCTCCTCAGCCGTGGTGCTGGCTCCGCTTTTCCTTTGGTCTCTAGACGGTTCCCTCCGGGAAATAAATAACTGGCCTGAGGCTGGTAGCGGTTGATAGAAAGTGGAGGCTGAGATCTTTGAAATAGGCAAACTTCTGTTCAGCTGAGGGAGAGTACACAGACCCTCTCAAGACATATGACCCTAAAGTTAAGAGCGGTTGACTCGGGAGAGGCAGGATGGTAAGGGCACAGGATCCCAAACTTCAACTTTGAAAGTTCTAACATTGAGCCAGACACTTAATCATTCTTTCTTTCTTTCTTTCTTTCTTTCTTTCTTTCTCTTTCGGGTATTAGACTATATGAGGCTTATTAAATGAGTATGCGGAGAGAAGGAAAGGGGGGTTACCCGAGAAAGAGAGAGAGAGACAGACACAGAGAGAGAGACAGAGACACAGAGACACAGAGAGACAGAGACTGTGGAAGAGAGGAAGGGGGTAAGAGGGTGAGAGAGAGGGTAGAAGCCACTTATTCTTTCCTAAGGGGGTTGGTGGGGATGAGGGTGGGGTGGGATGTTGGGGATGGGGCTTCCTGGAGCTATGGCTCAATGGTAGAGTGCTTGCTTAATGTGTGCAAGACCCAGTACTGCAAAATAAATAAATGATTGTAATATCTATGGTGTAGACATTTGTTGTTGTTTTTGGCTTTTTGAGACAGGGCTTCTCTGTGTAGCTTTGCCTATCCTGGACTTGCTTTGTAGACCAGGTTGGCCTCCAATTCACAGAGATCCACCTGCCTCTGCTCCCAAATGCTGGGGTTAAAGGTGTGCACCACGATGCAGGACTTTTTTTTTTTTTAAATAAGCTTTTAAAAAGATTTATTTAGCCAATGGACAGGACAGTCTCCACAGTTGAGTGGAGAGTGGGGACTGACTTTCACACGAACTCTGGTGCCCCATATTTGACCACGTCCCCTGGATGGGGAGGCCTGATGGCACTCAGAGGAAGGATAGCAGACTACCAAGAAGAGACTTGATACCCTATGAGCATATACAGGGGCGAGGAGGACCCCTCAGTCAGGCATAGGGGAGGGGAGTAGGAGGAAAGCGGGAGGGAGGGAGGAATGGGAGGATACAAGGGATGGGATAACAATTTAGATGTAATATGAATAAATTAATAAAATGTATATAAAAGAATAGACACTAAAATAAAATAAAAATATTTTGCTGGGTGTGGTGACACAAGCCTTTAATTCCAATGCTCAGAAGACAGAGGTAAATGTGGCAGAGCTCCATGAGTTCAAGGCCGGTCTCATGTACATACTGAGTTCTAGAACAGCCAAGGCTACATGGAGAGTCCATGTCTCAAACAACAAAATATTTATTTTCTTTTTATTTTCGTGTGTGTATCTGTGTATATCCACACATGGCAGAGGCACCCACAGAAGTCTGAAGAGGGCATAAGATCCCCTGAGTTACAAGCAGCTGTGAGATGCTGCATATGGGGACTCCAGTCCTCTGCAAGAGCAGCAAGCACTCTTAACTGCTGAGCCATCTGTCCAGGCCTGGTTCTGAAGATTTAGTGGGTGACTTCACATGCCTGGAAAAGTGCCTGGAATATACTCAGAGCTTAGTAAATGCAGGTAGTACACTCTCCAGGTGAGTAGACAGAGCTCTGGTGGCTGCCTCTAACACCACAGGAGCTCTCCGCTAGGAAGTTTGATTGTTAGCATTTCATTCCATCTTATGGTACGTCTCTCAGTTGTTTGTCTGAGAAAATCTGAAAAGAGTCTACATTGACAAACGCTCTCACAAGCATTTAACATATGCTGTTCCTCTTTCCTGTTTGCATTTGGTTTTGTCCCTGTGTGAAGGCTATTTTTTCCTCCCTCGGTCTTTCAAGATCTTTTTGTTCAGTGGATGGGACTAGAAATGATCGTAATGAGTGAGTTAACCCAGAAGCAGAAAGACTCATATGGTATATACTCACTTATAATTGGGCACTAGCCCAAAAAAAGCATGTCCCATGAAAGTCTTCACCTACCAGGAGATTGGGATAGATGTGAGGACATCCTACTGGGACTCTAGGTAAGAGAAATAGAGGGGATGGGGAAATAGAAGGACCTAGAGGGTCCTAGAAACCTACAAGAAGAACATCATGATGGGTGGATCGGGGCCTAGGAGGGTCTGTTCAAACTATTGCACTAACCAAGGACAATAGTAGTAAACACTGAACCCCTACTCTGTTCTACCCAATGGGCAGTACATTCTCCACAGTTATGTGGGGAGTGGGGACTGATTCTGACATGAACTCTGGTGCTCCATATTTGACCACCTCCCCTTCGTGGGGAGGCCTGATGGCACTCAAAGAAAGAATAAGCAGGCTATCAAGATGAGACTTGATAGCCTATGACCATATAGTGGGGGAGGAGGTACCCCTCGGTCTTAGACCTAGGGGAGGGGAATAGGGTGAAAGCGGGAGGGAGGGAGGAACAGGAGGATACAAGTGATGGGATAACAACTGAGTTGTAATCTGAATAAATTAATAAAATTTTTAAAAAAGATCTTTTTGTCCTTGGGTGCTTTTTGAAAAAGATACAATTTGATGTGGGGCTTTAAAAAATCATTCTGGTTTCAGCACTCGGGAGGCAGAGGCAGGCGGATCGCTGTGAGTTCAAGGCCAGCCTGGTCTACAAAGTGAGTCCAGGACAGCCAAGACTACACAGAGAAATCCTCTCTTGAAAAGCAAACAAACAAACAAACAAACAAAATCATTCTGGGAGCTTGGAGAGATGGCTCAAAGCCCATGTTGGACAGTTCACAACCGCAGGTGACTCCAGCTCCTGGGGGAATTGACGCCCTCTTCTGGCTACTATGGGCACTGCAGTCATGTGCACACATGTACATACACATGATTTAAAGTAACGAAAATAAATATTTTTATATTTAAAATGAGTATTTAAAACATACTATGTTTTATGTTTAAGATATGCGGTGTGTGATCTGTAACTGCTTTTGGAAAATTCTCAACAACCAGGACTCCACGGATTTCTTCTGCTTTGTTTTCTCTTGATTCTCCTGGCATTCCAGCTACATGTATGCTTATAAAGCTTGAAATTGTCATACAGCTCTTGAATCTTCTAGAACTCCTTTCTTTTTCTTTCTTTCTTTCTTTCTTTTTCTTGTCTTTTGTTTTTGTTTTTCATCGAGGGGGGGGGGGGCGGCAGGGCCTTACCCAGTAGGCAACTGGGCATCTGTGTTTTCATGTGGGAACTTTCAACTGGCCTCTCTCCAAGTTTAGCATTTCTTCCTTCAGGCATTCTAGTCTACTGCCAAGCCCATTAAGGTCACTGCTGATACACTTTTTAGAAAATGTTTACTTTAAAATTTTATGTGTACATGTGCGTGCCTGCGTGAGTGTACACAAGTTACATGTAGGCAGGAAGCTCTTGGAGGCCAGAAGAAGGTATCGGGTCCCTGGGATTGGATTGTGAAGCAGTTCTGAGGCATCACGTAGGTGCTGGGAGGCAAGGCAGGTCCTCTACAAGAGCAGTGAGTGCTCTTAGCCGCTGAGCCATCTCCTCAGCCCCTCTCACACTTAACATCCTGCTGTTTATAACACATTGCCACACGTTGTTCACTTTATTAACAATAGCCCTGAATGCATTATCAAGTTATCTTAAATAAGTCCAGAAGTATTTTTTCCAGAAGTATTTTTTCCAGAAGTATTTTTTTCCAGAAGTATTTTTTCCAGAAGCATTTTTCCAGAAGTATTTTTTCCAGAAGTATTTTTTCCAGAAGTATTTTTCCAGAAGTATTTTTTTCCAGAAGTATTTTTTTCCAGAAGTATTTTTTAAAAAACCTTCCAGCATTTTTTTCTCCCTCTTAACACAGGGCTTCCCTAAATCACTGTGCTTATAGAGAATGGCCCAGTGTCTCACAGCCTTTCCAGCTGCACCCACAGTTCTGACATTAGAGCCTTGCTAGTTCAGCGACGGTTTGGTGGGAGTCCTCCAGTGTGATCCTTGTCTGTGAGTCTGCATCGCTGGCCGGTGGCAGCCACACTCACGTTGGTCCACATCCAGTTTCCGTGGCTCTTTCTCAGCATCCACGGTTAAGGTTCCCCACTAGGCTGGGGCTCCGGCTCTGTGGGGCCAGATCTCGACTGGGGCTTTTTGAGTCCACGGTCTCTGCAGATTCCATCCAGGGCAGCAGTTTGCCCTGGAAACCCAACTCTCAGATGGGCCAAGAGTTGTTATTGATTTTTCAATTTGCCCAACTTTTTCTTGATGTCCGTCTGGCAATGACAATCTCCGGCTTTTTACCTGTTGTCACTAAACCCCAAATTTAGAATTGAAGTAGTATCTCTCTTGGGGAGGGGAGCACCCAAATATTTGCAATCTTCAATATCTGCTTCTGGATCTTTTGAAAAATTTTAAAAAATAAGATGCTAATTTTCAATGACAAGTTTATTCTTTGAATCATTCTATTTAGGTCGGTCTCTTTGGCAGCAAGAACTGTTACCCACCCACTGGCTCTAGTTTTGTTCATTTTATTTGTATTTTTGCTGTTTGATTTGGGTCTTTCTCCTCTCCCCCTTTTTTTCTTTTCATTTTTGGACAAGAATGCTTTCTGTAGCCCAGGTTGGCCTCTTTCTGTAGCTCAGGTTGGCCTCTTTCTGTAGCCCTGGTTGCCTCCAATTCATTATCCTCCTGCTTCAGCTTTTGACTGTTGGGACTATGGGTGTGGCCTGGCTACTTTTGTTCATTTTATATAACAACCCACATCCACTCTCTTTGCCCTTTTCTGCCTTGCTCTGGAATGTCCCAATTTAGGGAGGAAAAAGTTACTTCATCTTGCACTTCCATCATCAGGGCAAGTCAAGGCAGGAACCTGGAAGCAGGAACCCAAGGAGAGACCATGGAAGAACAGTGTTTACTAGCTTACTTCCGTTGGCTTGTTTAGCTGCCTTCATCATCATCATCTTCTTCTTCTTCTTCTTCTTCTTCTTCTTCTTCATTGCTATTTTGGTTTTTTGAAACAGGGTTTCTCTGTGTAGTAGTTCAAACTGTCCTAGAACTCAATCTGTAGAGCAGGCTGGCCATAAACTCACAGCGATCCACCTACCTCTGCCTCCTGAATGCTGGGATTAAAGGTGTGCTCCACCATTGCACAAGATCACACACACACACACACACACACACACACACACACACACACACCAAGATACAGAGATATCTGGAATTTGAACCCATTCATAACCAGAAAACTGTTTGCATCTTGAAGTTTTAAATTGGATCTAAAGTGCAGATTAATCACCAGGTGCACTATGGGTCATTAAGGAATTGTGCCTAAACCATACTGATAAAGGCACGGCTGGCAAACTGCAGAGTCCAATGGTCAGGGTTTATAGAAAACTCCACAATCAGCTCTGAAGAAGGCTGTGAATATGGGGTGTGGGCCGGCTTTCCCATCCTCAAAGTTCTATCAGTGTCTCTTCTCTGGAAGGGCTTGTATGGGTCCCAGGGTTAAGTTCCACAGGAGTGAGGGCTGCGCCATAGGGGGCAACCTCCACCAACGCAGCCTGCCCTCCCTGGATGGGAATGGAGGTTATGGGTTGTACTGACCCAGAGAAAACAATGGTGCTGGCTTCTTCCTGGGAGCATCGAGAGGCGCATTCTTCAGCCATCCATTCATCCTTAGGCAGGCCTGTGCCAGTGCTCAGGGCACACAGACAAAAGAGCCGCAGTTCCTGCCTCTGACAAGGGGGCAGTGTGCTCTGTGTGACTGACAGGTACAGCCACATATACCACGTGACTAGGGCCAGCCTGGCCCATGAAGGAGAAGGAATAGTGGAAACGGCTACAACTCAAGGGTTGGACCCAGCAGACATGGGTTTCCATCTTGACCTGACTTTTATCGTGTGTGTGGTTTGGCTTGTTCTCGCATCCTGCTAATCTTCACGTGGCTCTTTCACGAGGTTGTTGTGAAAACTCACTGAAGGATGCGTAGAAGCACTTGGCACAGTGTCAGGCCCACTATATGCGCTCCATCTGGGCGTTGTGGGTGGGATGATCATGAGTTTGAGGTGAGCCTGGGCTATACAGTGAGAGGGCCTTGTCTCAAGGAAGCGTGTAGGGGGAGAGGAGAGAGAGAGAGAGAGTGACAGAGTGACAGAGACAGGAGAGAGAGACAGAGACAGAGACAGACAGACAGAGAGAGACAGAGACAGACAGACGGACATACACAGAGAAATAGAGACAGAGAGAGAGAGACTTAGGTAACTCTCCAGGACACAGGCTGCCACCTGGTCACCCTTTGTCTTCCTTTAGCATGTGTTTTTGGGAGAATCAAGGATGAATAATGAATGAACCATGTTCTGTGGCAATCAACATGCTGGGCTCTTTTGCCTATTTAATTGATATAATTTAATCTCGCCCGGTAACCTCCTGGTGGAGGGTACCGTTCCCAGTTCAGAGCTGTGAAGATGAGAAGTGGAGACGGTGAGTGCTACCAAGTTCACGCCGATGGTGGGCAGAGTGTGGGCAGCCCCCAGCCACGCTGACCCGGGCTGAGGCCCTTCCCATCATCTGCTGCTGCTGCTTCATAAAGAGTCCCAAACCACACCCAGTTCAGGCTGTGAACATTTAGACAGAGCTTTCAGCTCAGTAGTTGAAAAAAACAAAAAACAAAAACAAGACATTCCCAGCTCAGCCACTTTTTCGTCTCTTAGTTCAGTCCTTCCCTGCTGCTCCAGAGTTAAGAGGACTCGCTTCTCCAGAGGGGTTCGGGAAGCATCTAAGGACTCCGTCGCATGTCACGTCTACTACAACATTCTGCCTATGCAGACAGCTCATGGCGTGGATTCCAGGAGCCCTTGGTTCCTCAGCCCTCCACTCTCTCCCAGGAAGAGGCCGAACCTTCAGGAGGTTCCTCTGGAGTGCGAAGCTCTTTGTGACTCACTGCCACCTCCTAGTGGACATTTGTCTTCAGCAGGGTCTCCTGGCAACCTTAATATTGGGAATGGATAACTCAGAGTCCCCCAAGAGAAGAGAGAATAGTTCATCAGATATTCAGAACACACCAGACCAAAACAAACAAGCAAGCAAGCAAACAAACAAACAAACAATTTAATTGCAGCCTTTTAGCTGCTGTTCCTGCTCCATTCCTTCACTTTTATTTCTAGGAAAGAGTCTGGAAGAAGGACGCATGCTCAATTTACTGAGCACATTTTAGCAACCAGTTCCACAGCACGGTGACTACAGGTCACAGTAACGCTCCATTTTGGAAGGTTTAGGGCTGGAGAGGTGGCTCGGCAGTGAGTAGCACATGCTGTTCTCTCAAAGGACTTGACTCCCAGCTCACCAGCACTGTAACGCCAGTTCCAGGGACCATCTGATGCTTCTGGAAGCTTCTGTACCTGCACTCCTTTGCAACCCCACTCCCACATGTACATATAATTAAAAATAAAATACATCTCAGAAAGTCTTGCCACAAAAATTCCAGGTGGCAGAGTTCATAACTCGACAAGGTGTATGGCAAATATCTCACATCACATAGTTCTATATAAATGCATCAATAATAATTGTCAATTAAAAATAAATCAGCCGGACAGTGGTGGTGCATACCTTTAATCCTAGCACTCAGGAAGCAGAGGCAGGTGGATCTCTAGAGTTTGAGGCCAGCCTGGTCTACAAAACGAGTCTAGGACAGCCAAGGCTAACACAAAGAGACCCTGTTTTGAAAAAACAAAACACAACAAAACAAAAATAAATCAGAATCAGAAATACATCTCAGCAGGTAAAAGTGCTTGCCACAAACTCCAGGAAGTGGTCCTCTGATTTCCCTCCCATGCCCTCTCCAATTAAGTAATTTAAATTTATTTATTTGTTTATTATTTGCTAAGAGAAGTTGTCTGTGACTGCCCACGCTCTGTGATTTCAAGTATGCATATTGTCCACTGGGGAGGAGCTTGCTCCTTAAGCACCAACCTTGGTCACGATTACAGTACAGATAACCCCCACAGTCGGCAGCAGCTGTCAGAGCACGAGTGGCAGAACATCTCTTGGAGGGTGGCATCACACCTTTGAAGCTCTTTCTGTGTTGACGTCATGCCTCACTCGGCTATGATCCTTTCCCAGCGTCCTCTCCTGCCCAGCCTGCCACCTGCTCGCAGGGATCTGTGGATTTAATTTCAGGCATTTCCCGAAAGGAGACAGACGGTCCTCCCAGGTCTTCTCGGCTACTTGTCCCTACCCTGAGGTGTACAGTTGAGCATGAGGACGGGGAGAGGATAACTTAACTCTTCTGTCCACGATGGAACCATTTATTCAATTCTCAGCTAGATTTTCTTTTTTATTATTTATTATTTTTATTTCATTTGTTTTTTATCTTTTTATTTTTTAGATTTTCTTTAAGATGGAACTCAAGGTATATGAAATCGGACTGGACTGTGGTTGAGCTAAATTGAATTCTGGCACATTTATCATTCATGTATAAATGGTATTTGTTCATACATTCTTTCATTCCACACAGTAGGAGCATGGAAACCCTAAGGAGAGGCCAAGAGCCTGTTGGTAATCCTGCTTTAACTGTACACTTCTCAGCAATCTTTGATCTGGTGGAGTATCTAATTGTTTTCCTAAAATGCATTTTTTAAAAACTTTAATTGCTTTTCTTTTTTCTTTTACTTCCTTCCTTTCTTTTCTTTTTCTTTCTTGTTTTCTTTTCTGTGTGTGTGCGTGTGTGTGTGTGTGTGTGTGTGTGTGTGCGTGCGCGCGCGTGCGCGCGCGCGCGCTCTTTGACACAGGATATCTCTGTGTAGCCCTGGCTGTCCTGAAACTTCCCAGGCTGGGAACAAACTCAGAGAGATTCACCTGCCTCTACTTTCTGAGTGCTGGGATTACAGAAGTGAGCCACTACCACCCAGCTGCTTTTCTTCGTTTTTTTTTTTTTTTTTTTTAAAATATTTTATTTCATTTTTTTCAAGACAGGATTTCTCTATGTGGTCCTGGCTGTCTTGGAATTTGCTCTCTAGACCAGGCTGGCATTGAACTCAGAGATCCATCTGCCTCTGCCTCCCAAGTGCTGGGATTAAAGGGTGCACCACCATTGCCAGGCTAACATTTTTATTTTTATTTCTGTGTTTTGGGGGAGGGGTGCATGCCTGGCACATGTGAGTGCAGGTACCCTTGGAATCCAGAAGGGGGCATTTGATCTCCTGGAGCTGGAGTTACAGGCACTCCTGAACTGCCTGAGTTGGCTGCTGGGAAACAAATCGTTTTCCAGAGTACTACACAGTCTGAGTTGCTGGTCGCTTTTCACTTTTGAAATGTAGCCGAGGTCAGCCTCAATCCACTGCAATCCTCCCACCTCAGTTTCCAAGGGCTGGGATTAACAAGCAACAGCTACCACACTTGGCTTCGCTTCAGGTCATTTGGCCTGCGGCTGTAGTTTAGCTCTCTGAGCACTTGCTGCGTGGTAGTGTTAAGTTGAATGAATACGCACAAGTGTTCACCCATTCTCCCATCCAAGGACACATGGTGGCTTCTGGTTTTTATTTGATACAAACAGTACGGCTGTGGATTTGCACACACATGTTTCCTGTTGTCGGTTTAGAAAGAGGTCGGCTTTGTTTCTGCATGAGTCCTTTATTCAAAACCAACTGCAAGTGCTGCCGCCATCTGGCAATAATGAGGAACAGCAGGTCTGAGGTGCCTGAGCAGCTAAGAGCACTTGGTACTCTCTCAGAAGACAAGGGTTCAATTCCTGTGTGGGGAGGCTCACAACCACTTGTAACTACAGCTCCAGGGGATCTGAAGCTCTCTCCTGATTTCTGCAGGCTCCTGAACTCACGTGCATTTGCCACCCCTTCACCACATACGTGTCTACACACGCATATTTAAAAACACAATGAATTGGGCCTGGAGAAATGGTTAACCAGTTACAATACAGTTCTCAGCATTTACCTCAGACAGTGCACAAACACCTGTAGCTTTAGTTCCACGAGATTTGATGCCTTCTTCTGCCACCTGCAGGTGCCTCTGTGTATTGCTGCATATAAATGTGTGCAGACATACATACATAAATAAAAAATAAATATAAAAAATGAAACAAATGTTTAAAATAAAATAAAAGGAGCAACAATATCCTTCACTTTACAGGACTGTGGAGAGCAATGAAGAAGAATTGAAGAAGAAGAAGAAGAAGAAGAAGAAGAAGAAGAAGAAGAAGAAGAAGAAGAAGAAGAAGAAGAAGTTTTTTTTATTATAGCACCCCCGGATGCTATCACCACTGTGCTAGGCTACACATTGTGTGTAGTAAAACTTGCAAGTTACAGGAATTTGGGGACCAAGAATAGCATGTGACGGTCACAGATCAAAGCCTCGTTGGGGCATATGCTTGCTACTTGACGTCTCTCTGCCCAGAGCTGGGTAGAAACTGATCTGAGCCATTAGGACTCCCATGTGGATTAAATGAATTGATCCAGAGACTGGTACGATGGTGTAGTGTGTAAAGATCCTTGCCTGAAGCCCGGTGAGTTGAATTCCATCCCTGAGACTGACTGCCAGGGTGGAGGGAGCAAACGGACTCCCACAAGCTGTCCTTTGATGTACACATGTGTGCCTTGACATGCATGCTCCCACACATGTATGTGCACACAGACACACATATGCAAATAAACATGTAAATATATGAAATATTGGGGTGGTTTTTGTTTTTTGTTTTGTTTTGTTTTGTTTTGTTTCGAGACAGGGTTTCTCTATGTAGCCTTGGCTGTCCTGGACTCACTTTGTAGACCAGGCTGGCCTCGAACTCACAGCAATCTGCCTGCCTCTGCCTCCCAAGTGCTGGGATTAAAGGTGTGCGCCACCACTGCCTGGCAAGATTGTTGTTGTTGTTTTGTTTTGTTTTTTAAATGAGATAGCCACAGATCTTCCCTGGAGCCTGGCTCACAATAGATGCCCAAGAAGTAGGTTGTGTTATTAGACCAGACACTGTGTGAGCTGATTCCATAGATTGAGTGTCCTCCCCTGGGTGGGGACGAAGAGAGGTGTTAGATCCCACAGCAAATTTATCTGGGAAGGCGGCTACTTTTATGCAAGCCTGACATAAGCTAGAGTCATTTGGGAAGAGGGAACCTTAATTAAAAAACAAACAACAACAAAAAAACACCTTCACCAGATTGGACCTGTAGGCAATTCTGCAGAGCATTTTCTTGATTAATGATTGATTTGGTGTGGGTCCAACCCACCGAGGTGGTGTGGCCCCTGCGTCAGTGATCCTGTATGGGTCTAAGGAAACAGGCTGAACCATCCATGGGGAGCAAGATGGTAATCTGGACTCCCCCACGGCCTATGCATCAGTTCCTGCCTCCAAGCTCCTGCCCTGAGTTCCTGCCTCCATGTTCCTACTCTGAGTTCCTGCCTCTAGGTTCCTGCTCTGAGTTCCTGCCCTGGCTCTCTGGATGACCTACTATAAACTGTAAGGCGAAAAGAACTCTTTCCTTCCCGTGGTGCTTTTGGCTATGGTGCTTATCACAGCAATAGAAGCCATAAGAGAGCACTTAGACTTCCCCATAGAGACTGCCCATGGGTCTTTCTGGAAACACACTCCAAGGTTCTCTGATTCAGTCTCTCTTGGGATTTGGCTTGGAAATTTGCCTTGTTGCGACCTCTGGAGTGGGGGGTGGGGTCAGGGCTCAGGCACGAGCAAAGGTTTAAGTGCCTGTTACTGTCCCTTTCAGTCAGTGTGCCCTGGAGAATCGGTGTGAAAGGCCTTTCCGTGCTCCAAAGATAGAGGAGGGTAACAGCTCTGAGGAGGAAGGGTTTATCACAACTTACAGTCTGAGTGCACCCAGTCTCTATCATAGAGTGGAAGCTATGCCACAGGAGGGTGAGGCAGCAGGTGAGGCAGCCATGGCCACAGGAAGGTGAGGCAGCAGGTGAGGCAGCCATGGCCTCAGGAGGGTGAGGCAGCAGGTGAGGCAGCCATGGCCACAGGAAGGTGAGGCAGCAGGTGAGGCAGCCATGGCCACAGGAAGGTGAGGCAGCAGGTGAGGCAGCCATGGCCTCAGGAGGGTGAGGCAGCAGGTGAGGCAGCCATGGCCTCAGGAGGGTGAGGCAGCAGGTGAGGCAGCCATGGCCTCAGGAGGGTGAGGCAGCAGGTGAGGCAGCCATGGCCTCAGGAGGGTGAGGCAGCAGGTGAGGGAAGCCATGGCCACAGGAGGGTGAGGCAGCAGGTGAGGCAGCCATGGCCTCAGGAGGGTGAGGCAGCAGGTGAGGCAGCCATGGCCTCAGGAGGGTGAGGCAGCAGGTGAGGGAAGCCATGGCCACAGGAGGGTGAGGCAGCAGGTGAGGCAGGCATGGCCCTCCGGAGGGTGAGGCAGGCAGGTGAGGGCAAGCCATGGCATCAGGAGGGTGAGGCAGCAGGTGAGGCAGCCATGGCCTCAGGAGGGTGAGGCAGCAGGTGAGGCAGCCATGGCCTCAGGAGGGTGAGGCAGCAGGTGAGGCAGCCATGGCCACAGGAGGGTGAGGCAGCAGGTGAGGCAGCCATGGCCACAGGAGGGTGAGGCAGCAGGTGAAGCAGCCATGGCCACAGGAGGGTGAGGCAGCAGGTGAGGCAGCCATGGCCACAGGAAGGTGAGGCAGCAGGTGAGGCAGCCATGGCCTCAGGAGGGTGAGGCAGCAGGTGAGGGAAGCCATGGCCACAGGAGGGTGAGGCAGCAGGTGAGGGAAGCCATGGCCACAGGAAGGTGAGGCAGCAGGTGAGGCAGCCATGGCCACAGGAGGGTGAGGCAGCAGGTGAGGCAGCCATGGCCACAGGAGGGTGAGGCAGCAGGTGAGGGAAGCCATGGCCACAGGAAGGTGAGGCAGCAGGTGAGGGAAGCCATGGCCACAGGAGGGTGAGGCAGCAGGTGAGGGAAGCCATGGGCCACAGGAGGGTGAGGCAGCAGGTGAGGAAGCCATGGCCACAGGAAGGTGAGGCAGCAGGTGAGGCAGCCATGGCCACAGGAGGGTGAGGCAGCAGGTGAGGGAAGCCATGGCCACAGGAGGGTGAGGCAGCAGGTGAGGCAGCCATGGCCACAGGAGGGTGAGGCAGCAGGTGAGGCAGCCATGGCCACAGGAGGGTGAGGCAGCAGGTGAGGCAGCCATGGCCACAGGAGGGTGAGGCAGCAGGTGAGGCAGCCATGGCCACAGGAGGGTGAGGCAGCAGGTGAGGGAAGCCATGGCCACAGGAGGGTGAGGCAGTAGGTGAGGGAAGCCATGGCCACAGGAGGGTGAGGCAGCAGGTGAGGGAAGCCATGGCCACAGGAGGGTGAGGCAGCAGGTGAGGCAGCCATGGCCACAGGAGGGTGAGGCAGCAGGTGAGGGAAGCCATGCCAACAGGACTGTGGGGCAGCTGGTCACATTGAGTCTGCAGAGAGCAGTCTAGAACCTTAGCCGGTGACATGGGTGCCCACGGTTAGGGAGGGTCTTTTTGCCTTGATTAATCTAGTCTATAAAATCCCTCACAGGCATGTCCAACTAGACGGTCAGTATTCACCATTATTTATCTTGTTATTATTGTTGTTTAAGAACGGAACACCTAGGTATGGTCATTTGAGTGAGATGCTGGCCCCTACCCCCCTGCCCACACCCCATAGGTCTTGGACATTTGAGGTTTCAAAAGACTCAAGTCATTTCAAGTTAGATCTCTCTGCATCTGGATTGTGCCCTAAAATGAGAGCTCCCAGCTGCTGCTCCAGGCAACAGGCCTGTGCTTGTTGCCATGCTGGGCACAGCACGATGAACCATTATACCAAAACAACTCGTTCCGTCTGCAGGTTGCCCTGGTTGGGGTATTTTTTTTACATGGAGAGGAAAGTAACTAATACACTAAGTTTGAGGCCAGCCTTTTCTAGCTATGGGACTTTGGCCGTGTCACTGACTTCTGTGTCTTAGTGACATGATCTATAGAACTATCACATTGATGGTACACATTTCCCATGATTGTTGCAAGGGCAATGAGTGGAAATATAATATATCTGTCCTGCTTGGCTGTCACTGTCAACCAGACACAGCCTAGAGTCATCCAAGAGTGGAGTCTCCATTGTGAGGAACTGCCTAGGTCACGAAGGCCTTTGGGCACACCTGTGGGGCACTTCCCTGGCTGTTAATTGCTGCAGGAAGGTGCAGCCCACTGTGGGCTGCACATTTCCTTGGCTGTGTGTGAATCATAGCTGAGCATGAGCTGCCAGTGAGCCAGGACACGGTGTTCCTCCAAGGTCCCCGCCTCAGGTTTCTGCCTTGAGTTTTCTCCCTGACCTCACTTAGCGATGCCCAGTGACATGAAAGCATATGCCAAGGAACTCTTTCCTGCCCTAAGTTTCTTTTAATCGTGGCATTTATCACAACAGCAGAACGAAACTAGGAAAATGGCTTGATAAAAGGGCTCAGAATAGCTTCCTGTACTTAGAAAGTGAGACGTAGGCACCACATCTCTGGTTTTTCACCATCGCTGTTATCGCTGCCATCACCAGCATCAACCTTGTTACTGTCTTTGTCACCGCCATCATCAGCACCATTATCATCGTTTCACCATCACTGCTATCGCTATCATCACCATCATCACTATCGCTGCCATCACCAGCATCGACCTTGTTACTGTCTTTGTCACCACCATCAGCAGCACCATTATCATCGTTTCACCATCACTGCTATTGCTATCATCACCATCATCACTATCGCTGCCATCACCAGCATCGACTGTGTTACTGTCTTTGTCACCGCCATCATCAGCACCATTATCATCATTTCACCATCACTGCTATTGCTATCATCACCATCATCACTATCGCTGCCATCACCAACATCGACCTTGTTACTGTCTTTGTCACCACCATCATCAGCACCATTATCATCGTTTCACCATCACTGCTATCGCTATCATCACCATCATCACTATCACTGCCATCACCAACATCGACCTTGTTACTGTCTTTGTCACCACCATCATCAGCACCATTATTGTTTCACCATCACTGCTATCGCTATCATCACCATCATCACTATCGCCATCACCAACATCGACCTTGTTATTGTCTTTGTCACCACCATCATCAGCACCATTATCATCGTATCATAAATTCTACCTGCAAGACTCCTTGATCACTTAGAATACAACCGGTGCTTTTAAATAAAAGCAAAGAAGGAACATAGCGATGGGCTTTTGCTCCTTAATTATTTTGAGGGGAAACATACTATTCTCAGTACAATTAAAAACAGGGAAACCACTGCCGCTAATCTATTGCGACTTCACAGAAACAGGAGTGTGAGCTGGGCACATAGTTTGGAATATAAAAGCCACATTTCTCGCCCTCCCTTGCAACAAGGTGTGGTGACATAACTAACTTACGGCCAATGAGAATTGGGTCAGAAGTCAATCCTTTAAAAGGAGAGGGCGAGCTCTCTCTCTCTCTCTCTTCCGCTTCCACCTGGATGGAATTTGCTGGTGGCTACAGAGGCTAGAGCAGCCATCTTGCCTTGAAATGGTGACCAAGTACTGCAGGGTTCAGTCATGGACCAGAGGGGCCCTGAGGCCCGCAGAGATGCCACACCAGCCTTGGACTATTCACTTTGGAATGTTGGAGGAAAGAAAAACAAATTTGTTTTTCCTTTGTGCTCGGCATCAAACCCTAGATCCAGCCTCTCTTCTTGTCAGACCACTGAGTGACACCCCTCACTACATTCTGTTTGTCAGTGCTTGTGAGTGAACCCAGGGCCTGAAACATACTAAGCCAGCATGCTACCATTGAACTATACCTCCAGCTAAACAGATACTTTCTATCTCATAGATGGCCCAGGTAAATTATCTTTTATTACTAAATAATGTAATTGTTTACTGTTTAAGGGGTGACCGTTTTCCTAGGTGGCCTAAAAGAACAAAAGAATAAGGAAGGATGAATGGAAAGCCTTCTGTTGATAATACAAAGAGAAAACACAGGGAAGAGGCAAGCAAGGTAGTGCATGCCTGTAATCTCAACAGTTGAGACAGGGAGGCAGGAGGACCAAGAGTTCAAAGCCTGGGCTATAAGAGAGAGACCCTGTGTCAAACAAACAATACACATCACATATGTGCAATATACTACATAATGTATATTTGTATTTGTGCTTAGGTGTAGATGTGTGTGTGGGTTTGTGTGCCTTCATGCAGCCCCCCCTGTGGAGGTCAGAAGAGGGTGTCGGGTTTGCTGAAGGTAGAGTGACAGGCAGCTGTGAGCTGCCTGATGTGAGGGCTGAGACTTGAACTCAGGTCCTCTATACAGAGCAGACTGTGCTCTCAACTGCTGAGCCAGCCCTCCAGCCCAGCAGTTCTCAACCTTTGGGTCGCGACCCCTTTGGCAAACCTCTACCTCCAGAAGTATGATTCACAGCAGTAGCAAAATCGCAGTTATGAGTTAGCAATGAGCAGGACGTGGGGAGCTGTACTGAAGGGCCTCAGCGTTATGAAGGGTGAGAACCACTGTGCTAGTCCAAGAACTCCCCACATTTCGCTCAGTGTGGCTCTCTTATCTTCATGCAGTTCTGACCGTGGAAGGAAGTGGGGCTGAGTCCCAGAAGACTAGGAACCAGAGAAAAGAGAGTGTTACTGGGGTCTTACTTTGAACTCCCCTGAGCTCCCTACCCCTGTGACCTCTTTGAAAGCATTCAGAGGAAACAGAGAGTATAGGCCAAAAGACACACAGCATTTATTATAGTATAAAGTGGAGTGTTCCCCCGGGTGTGAGTAGGCAACGGCCAAAGTGACCATCATGTCAACCCATACCTTTGATAGGCTTTATATTCTTTCTTTCTTTCTTGATTTTTTTTTTCCAAGACAAGTTTTCTCTGTGTAGCCTTGGCCATCCTGGACTCGATTTGTAGACCAGGCTGGCCTTGAACTCACAGTGATCCACCTGCCTCTGCCTCCCAAGTGCTGGGATTAAAGGCATGCACCACCATGCCCAGCTAATATTACTATTTCTTAAAGTCCCTCACATAGACTGCTTTCCTGGGGGGGCGGGGGTGTTTCCTGACCAGGTGATGGACAAGACCATTGTGATGACTTTTCTGGGAGGGCTTTGTTTTTGTTTTGGTTGTTGTTTGTTTGTTTGTTTTGTTGTTGTTGTTTTGTTTTGTTTTAGTTTTTCTAGACAAGATTTCTCTGTGTAGCGTTGACTGTCCTGGACTCACTTTGTAGACCAGGCTGGCCTCGAACTCACAGTGATCCACCTGCCTCTGCCTCCCGAGTACTGGGATTAAAGGCGTTCACCACCACGCCTGGCAGAGGGCTTTGTTCTTTACCAGAAACTCTCAGCTGCAGAGTAATCTCACAGCCTTTCATGCAGTTCAAAATGCCACATCCCCTCCCTAGGACCAGAACTAGGACTCAGGCCTCATCTTTCAGACCAGTAACCGGAAGAGAGATTCATTTTCCCCTCCTGGCTCTGCGAGCTGCTGTCTATGAGGGAGGACGCCCATCTTCAGTGACCTTTAAGCCTGCTAATATTTAACTAGCTATCTGACAGAATGGAAGTAGAGACAGGGGTGGACTAGAGGGATGAAAGGGGAAGAAAGGAAGAGATAAGGGGAAAAGTAAATAGTTACCTTCAAGTTAGTGCCTCAAAGTGGAAGCCCGTTAATTCAGAGAGACTGTTCCTTTACGCCTGGTGTTTTAGCAGTGCGAACGAACAAAGTCTGCCCTTAAAAACTAGCATGGATGGGCAGGGAGGAAGACAAATAGTGTCCTCAACTGGGAGTAGATAGTAAAGGACAAGGTCTGAGACAGTCACGTGAGTATCAGCAGCATAGTGACATCCAACCACAGTGGAGTTTGAGGCCACCAGGCAGAGGATGCGGCTGAGCACAGGGCGATCTAGGTTCAAGACAAATTCAGAGGATAGGGGCTTTGGTACTCTGCATTATCTTTTCCTGGGGACACAGAGCAGGGTCATGTCTATGCTATAGTGCTGTTCTGTCAGCTGTGACATCACAGGCTGGCAGGTAATGAGTGGCTGCTGGCTGTGAGACACACTAAATAAAGCCGGCCAGGAATAGTTTTCCGGAGTCTCACACTGTCTGTATCTCTGAGGTAACCCTGTCATTTTACAACCTCATTGCTACCCTGCAGTTTCTGTGTCGTGTGAGGTGCAGGGAAGGGGCAGTGTGGACTCCACAGGGGTGGGTGCAAAGAACACTTTGTGGCTGCGTGAAATCGCTGTTTGGTTCGAAACAAATGCTAGGGCCTGAAAATGTAGCCCCGCGGGCTTTGCTTCCCTCGGAGCTGGTGGGGTCCTGTAGAGTGGAGGTGAATGTCCGTGACTAGGAGGAGACCCTCAGTCTGTGGGCATGATTTTCCTGTTGCTCTATTACGGCCCGGTGTCCCCTCCACTGTGTGGACCACAGCGAGGTAGATGGGTAGAGAAGGGGAAAGGGAACCGGGGAGATGGCTCAGTGCATAAAACACTTGCCTTGCAAGTGTGAAGATTGGATTTTGAATCCCCAGCACGCATACAGAACCCGGGTAAGCATGGAAACCTATCTGTAATCCCATCATGAGGGAGGTAGAGGCAGGTGGATTCCCCAGGACAAGCTAGCTAACTAGTCCGGTCACATCAACAAGCTTCAAGAGTCTGTAATGCCCTTTTCTGTTGCAGTGATACAATACCTTGACCAGGTTTGTCATGGAAGGAAAGTCGCAGCAGCAGGTACCTGGGGGAGGTGGCCATTTCACATCCATAACCAGCAAGAGATCAATGCATGCATGCACGCATGTGCTCAGCCTGATTTTTCCACTCTTCTATAGTTTAGGATCACCTGCCTAGGGAATGGTACCACATGTAGTGGACAGTGCTCCCCACCTCAATTAACATAATCAAGATACTCTCCCATAGATATGAGCACAGGCCGGCCTGATTTTCCTAGATGTCTCTAGACTATGTCAAGTTGACAGAACTAACCATTATAACTTGCCTCAGTAAATAAAGTGGAGAGTGGCCGAGGCAGATAACCAGTGCCAACCTCTGGCCTCCACATGCGTATCCTAGAGTTATACATACACGACACATGTGCAAATATCACACACACGCACACACACACACACACACACACGCACACACACACACACGCATGAATAATGGATTGTACGGGCTGGAGAGGATGGCTTGGTGGTTAAGAGCCCTGGCTGTTCTTCCAGAAGACCTGGGTTCAGTTCCCAGCATCCACATAGCAGCTCAGCTCACAACTGTCTGTAATTCTAGTTCCATAGGCCCCCAACACCCTCAGACAGACAAAATGCACATGCAGGCAAAACACCAATGCACATGAAATAAAAAAAAATAAAATGGATTGTAGGACATGGAAGAAGCCCTGAGTGAAGTTCTGGGCGAATTATGTATTATGCTGTGGGCATGAGCCATGCCAAAGATGCAAATACGCAAACTGGTGGGAAATTGGCAAAGTTGTTCTCCATATGGGCCAGGCTCATAGTTGGCTGGCAAAGCCTTCCTCTGCCCGAGTGTAAGTATTTACCGATAATTGACCAGTTTGTACAAAAACTAGCAACTGTAACTTCCTCCACTTCCCACATGTTACAGCCTGAGACTGCACCCCATAGAGCCCTCCTGGCAAGACTGGTTAACCCCTTCCCCTGTGCTGTGCCTATAAACACGCTGCGGTTCTGGCTTCCAGCAGCAGTGTCCCACCAGAATGAGCCCCCCCCCCCGCTCCCCCACCCCGACCCCGACTGCAGCTTTCCTGGATGTGTGTCTGTGTGCCTGTCCTTGCTTCGTTCCCTCACCAGCCCTAGTCAGAGTCTCAGGACTCACACCAAGACTGTCATAGTAATAGAAGGCAGTGCGACCTTGAGCCAGGTCAGTGTGAATCACCACAATAAGAATTAGCTCTACAAGTAGAACAATATGATAGGCAGATTTGGGCCCAGGGGTCCCACTCAAACTAAGGCACCAGCCAAGGACAATACAGGAGGTAAACTTTAAACCCCTTCCCAGATCTAGCCAATGGTCAGAATATTCTCCACAGTTGAGTGGAGAGTGTGATACGACTTTCTCACGTACTCTGGTGCCTCACATTTGACCATGTCCCCTGGAGGGGGAGACCTGGTGGCACTCAGAGGAAGGACAGCAAGTAGCCAAGAAGAGACTTGATACCCTATGAGAATATATAGGGGGACGTAATCCCCCTCAAGAACAGTCATAGGGGAGGGGAAGAATGGGAAAATGGGGGGGGGGCAGGAATGGGAGGATACAAGGGATGGGATAAACATTGAGATGTAACAAGAATAAATTAATAAAAAATAAATAAAAATAAAAATAAAGATTTTACTACTAAAAAAAAAAAAAAAAGAATTAGCTGCTATTAGTGGAAACTGTTTCTTGCATTTGTGTATTTGTGCATGCAAGCTTTTGATGTGATTTGGTTGACTAGTGGGAGGGCTGCGTGCAAAGGCCTTAGCGTTATGGTATCATGGGGGGGGGGGGAATGCCTCCTGTCCCTCCTACTTTGCCTCTCACCCACATGCTCACCTTTCCTGGGGCTGCATCTACCTGGCCTCCACTTTACCCTTCCACCAAGGTGGCATTTGAACAGATGCGCAGTGGGTTCCTACCAGCAGATCCCAGGGCCTCCTTTGCATAGCTCGCTGGGCCCCCTCCCTCAGCCTCTAGACTTCTTGGCTCCTGTGGTTCTGGTTGTCTGGTTCTCATCTTCTCATCACTTCCTCTTTCCTTACAGGGTGCCCCATTTTCACCCTGGGTTTTGCCCTTTCCGCCCCCTTCCAGCCACTTTTATGATGCCGACCCTCCCAAACACCCCCCCTCACACCCCCGTGGTTGGGATCCACTGCTACTTTTAGTCTTGGATATCCCCCCAGTTGCTGGGACGATTGTCAAACCAATTTCAGTTCTTCCCAGAATTTCATTTTCCTTTAAATGGAAACTCAGGAAGGGAGGCCTTTCTCAGAGATACAGAATCTGGGTCATGTCAGGGATATATTTTTATCCCTTAGAGGAGGCTGTGTGGAGGGAGGAGAAAACAGAGCCACAGGACACAAGTAACAGAGGCCCTGGCTTGGGGCCCTTTTGCTTAGTTCCCACTGTCCCTGAGCCTCAGCAGTCTCCTTGGAATTTTTTTTTAAAGGAAAGATGTGTGACAAGCCAGCATTCATCTAAAGTGTGTCCCATTTCCTTATGTGTGTTCCAGGTGGGTTTATGATATCTGCAAACAAAATGGTCCTGGCTAGGACGGGCTCCACGGGAACAGAGGTCTCACCCAGGCTTTGGTTGTAAGTCAGTGGACAAGGGTGCTAGGGACACAGAGGTCTCACCCAGGCTTTGGTTGTAAGTCAGTGGACAAGGGTGCTAGGGACGGAGCTGAGGTCCTTGTAAAACAGTATGGACTCTTAACCACTGAGGCATCGCTCTAGCTTCTGCAAGTAGAAATTTATTTTTCTCTTCTCTTCTCCTCTTCGTTTCCTTCCTTCCTTCCTTCTTTTCTTTCTTTCTTTCTTTTAATTATGTTGAGACAGGGTCTCACTATATAGCTCTAGCTGTCCTAGAACTTGCTCTGTAGACTAGGATGGCTTTGAACTCACAGAGATCCATCTGCCCCTGCCTCTTGAGCGCTGAGATTAAAGGTGTGTGCCACTATGCCAGGGCATGTGCAAGTTTTCAACCGCATGATTTATTTGTAACTTTTTAGCAGGCATCTTTACCTATGGGGATGGGCTTCCTGGGGAATTGCAGTCACAGCTGGCCACAGGCCCAGGACAGGAAGGTGTGTGGCGACACCAGCAGCTCATGCACAGCCGCCCTGATCAGTGGAGTCAGGAATGGAAGCAGATGCCAAGTTTGAGAAGCCAGACCCCTAAGCATTCACTTGTGGAGTTTCTCCTCCCCCCTCCCCCTCCTCCCCCTCCTCCCCCTCCTCCCTTCCAATTCTTTGTTAGTCCCCTGCCCTTCTATCCTCCTCTCCGTCTTTTCCGTTTCTGAGACAGGTTGAGCCTAAGTACAAGCTAACAACCAGGAAAGAATCTAGAAATAAATAAATAAATAAAAGTGACAACACGTTAATGTCCATCCAGCAGGAAGTGGCAGTCTATTGCCGAGGTGGCACAGCCTGCAATAGAATACAAAACAGCATGCTCCACCCAGGGAACCTTTGCCAATGACCCTTCTAGTGACTTATTCTGTCTCTACCAAATGTGGCTCAGAGTGAGCCTCCAGCTTCCTCAGGTATTCTCTCTCTCTCTCTTTTTCTCTAAAAGGACAGTCTGTTTTCCAAGTAGGAGCAGAAACAAGAATTGTTACTTCTAACTTAAAATGAGGAGGCTGATAAAGCACATGCTGCTGTGTCCGGCAGGGCAGTATCCGGTGACTAAACGTGACTGATAGTGATGTCTTACTGGGCTGAAAGCGCGAGGCATCTCTGGAGATAAGAGGGAAAAAGGAGAGCACGCAATTTTGTAAACAAGAATGCCCTAGAAGCCTTTGTCCACAGCCCAGCCAAGCACGGAGTGTGTGGTGGATTCTCAGCTGAAGGTTGGCCGTCTCTGCTGCATCTTTGAACATCCTTTATCCAGAGGATAAGGTGTGGTTCTCCCTGCTGGGAGGAAGGGCTGGGGGATGCCTGGTGGATAAGGCTCTATTGTGAGTCTAGTTTGCTTTCCCCGATGCTGTGATAAATGCCACAGCCAAAACCAGTTTGAGGAGGAAAGGCTATTTCTGTTTACACCTCCAGGTCACAGGCCATTCCTGAGGGGGGTCTGGTCAGGAACGGAAGCAGAAACCATGGAATAACGCTCAGCTGGCTTCTTCTTCTTCCTCTTCCTCCTCTTCTTCTTCTTCTTCTTTTGGTTTTTCCAGACAGAGTTTTTCTGTGTAACCTTGGCTGTCCTGGACTCGCTTTGTAGACCAGACTGGCCTCGAACTCACAGTGATCCACCTACTTCTACCTCCTGAGTGCTGGGATTAAAGGCATGTACCACCACTGCCTGGCTCAGCTGGCTTCTTATATAGTTCAGGACCATCTGCCCAGGGAGGGTGCTCTGGCATCTAGCAACAGTCATGACAATGACCCCCTGCCCCCTGCCCCCACCCCCGGCCCCAGACATGGCTGCCGGCCACTCTGCTTTGAACAATCCCTCACCTGAGGCTCATCTCCCTCAGTGACTCTTAGTTGTGTGGGGTTGATAATAAAAACTAAGCAGGAGGCAGAGGCAGGTGAATCTCTGTGAGTCCCAGGCCAGCCTGGTCTACACAGTGAGTTCCAGGCTATCCAGGGCTACATAGTAAAACCCTGTTTCAAACACAACAAAAACCTAATAGGCACTGTACAAGCCTGGAAAGTCATGTTTGGATCCTTAGAAGCCATGCCCGGTTGGGCTGCAGTCCCGGTGCTCAGAAGAATTCTTGGGAGAAGCTGGCTAGATGGACTTGCTGAATCAAGTTCCAGGTTCATCAAGAGACCATGCCTCATAAATAAATAAATAAATAAATAAATAAGGTGGAGCACTATGGAGGAAGGCACTGGACATCAGCCTCTGGCCTTCACACATATGCACACACACACACATGTATTACTACCATAGGGCTTCATACTCAATCAAACACACACACTGGGGTGGGAGGTTGATGACAGAGGCTTAGAATTCTTGGTTCTTTTGCCTTAGCCTTTTGAGTGTTGGAATTGCAGATGTGCACCATCATGCCTGGCTTAACAGAGAGGAAAACAGAATGGAGTGGACATGTGTATATATATACATAGTGTGAGAAATCGGTTCATGGAGAAAAACAGACATAGAGTCTGTTCAAAGGCAAAACAGTGAGAGAAACCTTTACTGGTCTGAGAGGCTGGCAGGTCTCTTGCAGCCAGGGCCTGTGTCGTGGCCTTGATGTTGTGTGCAGTGGGGGCAGCCCCTTTATGTAGCCACGTCTTTTCCCAAGGATTATGATACCCATGCTCGGGCAATCTCTTAAGTGTCCATGTCCCTCTTGTCTGCTATTTTCATGTAAAATTTACGTAGTGCAAGTCTATTTTATCCACCATAAACTTTATTGTAATTGCATATGCACATGATATTGGGAGGGGTGCATTACTGGCACGCATGTACAGGTCAGAGTCAGTTCTCTTCTACCTTTTCATGGGTTCCGGGAATTGAAGTTAGGTCTTCACACACTGAGCCATCTCCCTAGCCCGCAGAACTATACTTCAGTATCTCATTTATTTATTTGTTTGTTTATTTATTTACTTTGGGACAGGGTTTCACAACCAGAGCCCAAGAGCCCAAGATGACGTCTTCTTCCTCCTCCTCCTCCTCCTCCTCCTCCTCTTCTTCTTCTTCTTCTTCTTCTTCTTCTTCAGATTTATTTATTTATTAAGTATACAGTGTTTTGCCTGCATGTGTGCCTGCACACCAGAAGAGGGCACCAGATCTCAGTGTAGATGGTTGTGAGCCAGCATGTGGTTGCTGGGAATTGAACTCAGGACCTCTAGAAGAACAGGCAGTCTTCTTAACCTCTGAGCCATCTCTCCAGCCCAAGATGACTTCTTGAAATATACTGTCTTCCTGCCTCCTCTGTCTTCTAAATGTTGGGATTTCCCTTGTGTGCCATCATATCCAGCTCTCAGCTCTATTTGTTAAGGGAACTCTCTCTCTCTCTCTCTCTCTCTCTCTCTCTCTCTCTCTCTCTCTCTCTCTCTCTCTCTCTCTCTCTCTCTCTCTCTCTCTGTGTGTGTGTGTGTGTGTGTGTGTGTATGTGTGTGTGTGCTTGTGTACATGGACATGTGGAGGCCAGATGACAACCTTGGATATGGTTTCTTGGGCACTATCTAGCTTGGTTTCTGAGAGAGGGTCTCTCACTGGGACTTGAGGCTCACTGATCTTGCTGGCCAGGGAGCCCCAGGGATCCTCCTGTCTTTGCCTCATTGACACTGGGGTTCCACTTACGCATCTCTGTACCTGGCTTTTTATATGCCCGTTGAGGATCAAATTGAGGCCTCATGTTCAGGCAGCAAGCACTTTGTCAACTGTACCATCTCCCCAGCCACAGAAACCATTGCTTCTCCATCTAATTGCCTTGTTGTGGTTGACAGTCAACTGACCATGAATCTACTCTTTACAGTCCCATTGGTCACTGCGTACCATTGCTTATAGATTTCGTGGAACAGAAGGTTAGTAATATGCTGTACTCTCCTCTCCAGTGATTCCAAAAGGTCCCAAGCTGCTCTGAGGCCATGGCTCATTGTTGCTTTATACCTTTCCACTTGGCTGAACACACACACACACACACACACACACACACACACACACACACACAGAGAGAGAGAGAGAGAGAGAGAGACAGACAGACAGACAGACAGACAGACAGACAGACAGAGAGACAGAGAGAGAGCCCTCTTCCTCACCACATGTGGTCACAGCGAAGCTTCTGTGGGAGTGAACCTGCAGGCTGGGCCTGGACGGAATTGTGCAATGAAGTGCTGGCCAATTCCTGGCAATGACTGCAGTGTAGCTTATTGGGATTCCCAAATTAGAAGTTGTTTTCTGTGGTTCTACTGACCAGTGACTAGTAGAGTGTGAGTGACACAACCCTAAATCCAGAGCAGGGACAGAAAGGTTAGGGGTGGGCGTGACTGCTCTTCAGTCTTCACAGTCCTTGTTCAGATATAGAATTTGTGAGTAAACTGGCTAAAGGTGTTGGCTTTGGAAGGCGAGGCCTCAGTATTGAACTCTGGCTTTGCTGAATGGTGGCATTCATTTCAGTGTGACCGGTTGTTCTCCGTACAATACAGTTTTCTCCTGTGCAAAATTGGGTACAATAATTGGTTCTTCTTTCAGGGTGATTGTCAGCATGGAATGAGATAATAGACACAGAAATCCCTCAGAAAACAGGAGTTCCTATTATAGTTATAATTATTGTCATTGTTATTGTTAGTTGAGATTTGAGACAACTTCTCACAATGCAGCCCTGAGTGGCCTGTAACTTAATACATATATCCCTTTATCTCCCTCATGATGGGATTAACAGTGTCTTGCTGTGTAGCCCAGGCTAGTCTTGAATCCAAGATCTTCCTGTCTCAATTTCCCCAGTGCTGGAATTATAGGCATGAACCATTACACCTGGCTGTGTATATATTTGTGAGTATCTGTGTAATGTGTTGTGTTTGTGTGTGCTGAATTCTATGCTCTCTGTTTCTGTATGCATGCTTTGTGCATCTGCAATTTTAGAAAAACGTTGTTTATGTATCAGGGGAGTACATATGCCACGGTGTGTGTAGGTCAGAGCTCAACTTTTGAGGTTCAGTTCTCCCCACCCACCATGTAGGTCCTGAGGATCGAACTTGGGCCATCGGTCTTGATGACATGTATCTTTACTCATCCGATCCGCCCTGTTTGCTTTTTTCTATATCTCTTACATGTGTGTGTGTGTTATGTTGCGGTGTGTCCTGTAGTGTGTGTTAGTTACCCTTTCTCATTGCTGTGGAAAAGTATGAGACAAAAGCAACTGAAGAACGGAGGGAAAGGCTTGTTTTGCCTCATACTTTGAGAGGATTCAGCCCACTGTGGCAGGAGGCATGGGGATGAGAGCGTGAGTAGCCATCTTGTGTCCACAATCAGGAAGAAGATGAGAAAATGCTGGTGCTCAGCTCGCTTCTCCTTTCTTTGGGCAGGGACCTGAGCTCTTGGGTTGGTGCTGGCACATAAAAGGTGGGTCTTCCCTCTTTAGTTAAATTGCTTGGGACACTGTCATAGACACACCCAAAGGTATGTCTCCTAGGTGATTTTAAGTCCCATCAACCACAAAGACGGACAACCACAGAGGGTGACCGTGACTTGGGTATCTGTTCCACACATTCGTGTGGTACCTGTTGTGTTTTCAACCAGGATATCAGAGGCGATGTGTCTGATGGGTCAATAGGTTCTGGTTTTGGTTCTTTGTACATTGGGGTGTTGGGTCTGTGTGTCTGTCCGTTTTGTGAGCATGTGTTACACACTACATTTTGTAATGAGAGTTGTGTGATTTTGGCTTCTTTTAAAACACAGAAATGTTATGGGAATATGTATTTGTTTTAATCCCAGCCATGGGGACACAGGGCTGCTTGCAACACCTGACTGTGACTTGCCTCATGCTCTGGCAGGGGCTTGGTTTTGCTGACTGCAGATAGTTTCTGCAAGTGTGTGATGTTGGGAATTCTGAGGACTTTTCAGCGGATATATAAATGTTAGGGCCACAATGGGTGTGGCTGGTTGGTCTTTGGATGCTGTTGGTTGTGGTTGGTTGTAGTTTGTCAAATAGTCATGTGCAAAGGAACAAGAAGAAGAAATTAGATATCCTGATAGCAAAGATGAAACTTGCCCCCAAGTAACTCTATGCCCCTAATCAGCAGGAAGTAGTCTAAATGATATCAACATCTCTCTTTCCTTCTATCTTTTTTTCTCTCCTATCTAGTATTAGGGGGTTGAAAGGGAAGAAGTAAATGGGTGGAGAAGGGTGGAAGAGAGAAAGAAAACCCCACAACACAGCAAACTCTGGCTACCACATTGAATGCACATGTTTGGGTGTGGATGTTCATTGGTGTAGTGCAAGGTAGATTGCAAAAAAAGCAGACTTGAGGGGCTCGAGACTGGAGCCATGGGTGGTCTGAAGACTGGCCCTAACAGCCCGTGGCTCATGCAGAAACCAGAGGGCCAAGAAAGAAAGGCCACCAACTCGGCTTTGCCACTTTTGCTGGGCTCCTCGGGGGCAAGTCAAGCAGCGGTGACAGGGATGGGCTTATCCAGTGATGACGTAGTGGAAGCGAAGGCTAGAGAGGACTGGGAGGAAGCACCATCTGGGATAGCGGTCCTCAACCTGTGGGTCGCGACTGTAGCAAAATTACAGTTATGAGGTAGCAACAGAAATGATGCTATGGCTGGAGGTCACCACAACGTGAGGAGCTGCATTAAAGGGCACAGCGTTAGCGTTAGGAGGGCTGAGATAAGCACTGCTATTCTAGAAGCTTTCTTTGGGTAGAGCAGGGTCATGGTGTATCAGCAACACTGGAGTATCTTGGGCATCAGGCTGGGTGAGCTGCTCCCCTGGAGTCAAACTATTTCCTCTGCTAGGAACATGCGTGCTGAGTGAGAAAGGGCTACGGTGTTCAGGAGGTGACCACCAGTGGTTTTTAACCACATACCCTTAAACACTTTTTGTTTTTTTGTTTTCTTTTAATTGTGGTGTGTGTGTGTGTGTGTGTGTGTGTGTGTGTGTGTGTGTGTGTGTGTGTTCGGGCAAGCACATGCTTTAACGCACATAGGAGGTCAGAGGACAACCTGAAGGAGGAGTTGGTTCTGTTTCCATCATGTGAGTTCTGCAGATGTACCTGAGATCATCAGGCTTAGTGGCAGTTACATTTACCCACTGAGCCATCTTGCTGGCCCATCTCTCTTGCTGTTCTGTGAATGAAATCTCACCATGTAGTCTAGGATTGGCCCTGGGATCTCTATGTAGCCCTGAGTGGTCTTGAACACTCAACCCTCCTGCCTTTGCCTCCCTATTTCTGGGTTTTCAAGCATGCTCTGTCCACCTAGGTGTGAGTCCTCAGAGCTGAGACAGTTTCTTCTACAAATCCACTCTGGCTCTTAGATTCCTCATGACATGTATGTCAGGGCCTCTCTTTGCTCTGGCAAGGTCCAGGGTAGGATCTGGTACTAGATGCAGAATCGCTATTCACTTTATCTCTTGGGGCTGATGGCTCAGGCAACTGATGAGGATTGAAAGAAGAAAGAGGAGCGGGAGCCCAGCATTCTTTCTCTAGTGATGGCTGTACTGCAGTTAAGGAGGGAAACTTAAGCTGACCACAATTTTCTTCTTTGTGGAGATCTCCAGTAAGCTAAAATATGTCTGCTTGTCTGAGAGGGCTGATGGGGAGCCCTGAGTCTGTTAACTTTATGAATTTACATGGAAAAATAAGAAATAAGAGAGAGATAGAAAATAGATCTCTCTCTCTTTCTTACACACACACACACACACACACACACACACACGAGAGAGACGAGAGAGAGAGAAAGTGGATGAAGTTAAGCATCTTAACTTAAATGCCATTTGTTGTTGCTCATTATATTTATGCTTCTGAGAAAAGGAATTACCTCATAGTCAAAAAGGCAATTAATCACAAAAATAGATGAATTCTAAAATATAACAGGTTGCGTGCTTTAAAGCGAGACATTTTAATCAATGTATGCATTACATAAGTTCATAGTGAGTTCAGAATGACAAAGGTTGGCAAGGCTTAAAGGTTAACAGGGTCTAAAAAGTTACAAGAATATGTATCTTTTCAATTAGTACTGACCTGGCTACACATTTCCAGCTATCTCTTAGTTTATAGTGAGTTCAGGACAATAATTTTATTTGTCTTTCACCCTAAGAAACAAAGTAAATTTAAAATGACACCATATAATCCCATATGGTGACAGGGTATAAGGAATTAGAACAGTTTGTATATTTGGACATTAAAGTTTGTACTTAATTTAGACATTTATTGGTAGTCCCATTATGTTTTGGGTTCATGGGAAGTTTAAACTATCTTGCCTATATTTATAGTGTATACCAGGATTCATGGCGCTGTCTGGAGTGAAAGCTTATCTGAGATCCAAATTTGCTTCAAGACTGTCCCCTAGTGAGACATCTGGAGGTCCACAAAAGTGTTCATTGCAGCCATAAACTTTCTAAATTGGTTTAGAAGATCTAAAACAATTTAACTTTTAAAATTGTTTGGATCAAATCAGGAAATCCCATAATCAGGGATTAATTCATCTGGACAGCAGTACGTCTTCAATAAGATCCCATAGAAGTTTGTTCAATCAGAGCTGGTTAATACCCAGAAAGTGACAGTTCACACCAATGCCAGATTTTAGAGAGATAAAGCCATGCACATTTGACTGGGTTGTCAGAGGTTGAAAGCAATTCTGGGGTGCATCACAGTACAAACCTTGTGAAATACCAGATCCCTTCCAGAGATCTCTCGTGCCTGTTGAACTTCCCCAAATCAACGGCTCCTGAAATCATGCCAGAGGCTGGAAGCAATTCTGGGGCGGGTACAGACCTTGCAAAATACCAGATTCCTTCCAGAAAGCACACATGCCTAGTGAACTCCTTTAACAGAATGACTCTTGGCACATTTAGTTCAGCACCATCTCCTCTCTGAAGCCTCCCCTGATCCTCCAACCTCAGCTGGTCTTGCCCCTCCCTCTTGTCTCCTTTCCTTTTGTCACAAGGTGTTATGATTGGATGTGTGTGCCTCTACCTGCTACATGCAAGTCTCACTGGGGCTGGGAGCTGCCTGGCGCATCTTTGTGGTACCCCCATATGTGGTCCTGAGCTCCCTTTCATATATATTCCATAAATTGTAATTAAGCTGTGGCTGAGTAGGACACACTTTAAAGGCCTATCCCCCGGGTGCATTTCTGTGTCATCTCTTGCTACAGAGCTCAAGGTCTAGCCTCAAGATACCTCATCGACGAGTGAGAGGGATATAAAAAGACAGTGAACTGGCCCTGCTTTTGACATGCTCTGCTGCACTGGCCTTCAGTGAGCGTCCAGTGAACTCTGGCACCAGAAGAAAAAAAAAAAAACAAAAAAACAAAAGAGACATTTATTGGAGAAATTTACAGAAAATAATCCTCAAATAGATTTCAGATGGAAAAGCAGCTATTGGGAAAAAAAAAGTTCCAGGAGAGCTAAAAGCAAAATAAATAAGAGCTTTAAAGTGCTAACTTTTGAAGTCATTCTATCTTGGGGCTTATTTGTGTTGCACAAATGGTCCATAGGGTTCCAAGGAAGTGAACTTCAGATGACAGAGGCAGAAGGGCTTGTAGAAATTTGACATGCTGTGGTCTGCAGTATCCTCTAGAGACCTGGGGTAGACCAGATGACTCTGTGGCCTGTCTTTGATGTAGAAGTGCCTCTGACTTGAAGATTCACTTTTGGCATCCTTCTCACCTGGGAGATGCCCTTGATGGCTATAACTCACTGAGCCATTCCAGTTGGTGTTGCTAGGAGCAGGGATGGGGTCACATGGGGGCACTGAAGAAATAGGAGAGCAAACCAACAAGTCCTTTTCTTCCTGTCCACAAAGCCATGAGCCTTTCCTCTCTGTTCTTAACATTTCTGAAGGTGGCCCTGCTCAAGCCCGCTTAGTGCTGTGACCCACCCAACCAGGCTAGAACACTGAGCGTCAGTGCCTACTGAGCTCTGATTAGAGAAGTAATGGCTTCCTGCTATCATTACTCCTGGTTGTGTTTGTTTGTTTTTCTGTCTCTTGCTGATTTTCCTTAACTCTTTCCTAATTAAAATCTCCTCCACTATGCATCTGAGTATGCTGTCTGCCTGCTACCAGGATGCTCACTGACACCCCCCCACACACCCCCCACAGTAGTGATCTAAACTAAAATATTCATTAACAGACTGTACAACTAGTGATAATGTATGTTACACTGATTGTGTCAGCAATATTTTGCCAAGATTTGCTAGTGTCGGGGTGGTAAGATAACTCGCTGCTTAAGAGCATATAGCCCCCCCCCATTCAGTTCCCAGTGGCTCACAACTGCCTGAAACCCCAAATCTGGGGTAATCACTGTCCTCTTCTGGCCTACACAGGAACTTCACACACAATATTTAAAAAGAAAAATAATAAAAAAAGAAGAAGAATTGAATGTCCAATTTCCAGTCCTGCCTACAGATAATTCTGCTTGCACCATGAACTTGAGAAATCAGTGATACATAAAAGCGCGGCTTGTCTGTTTGCGGAAGCTGGGGGCCACTCTTTAGAAACTGGGAGTCCTATGTTAATTATTATGAAGCCACAAAGTTTCGGGTTTCCTGCCTCCAGTTCTTCTTTTTTCTGGCAAGCTGGAGTTTCCACTCCTGAGATGAGGAACAAACAGAAACCCAAGTGCAAGTGAGAAAATCGGGACGGGACAAAGTGCCTCAAGCCAGCTGGCAGAGCCCCCAGGCCTGGTTTCAACACAGGAGGCAGAGGGGCAAGGTAATGCTCTGGTTCTGGGTCAGTGTGGGAGGTTGGTGCTGGGTCATTAGGGAGACCTGGCCTGATGGGGTGGGGAGAGCGTGGACAGGGGTGGGGCTGCTCTAGGGAGGGACAGGGAGAGAAGGGAGGATAGAGTTTCAGGCTCCAGCCTTAGGTGGGCAGGGGGTCTCTGCCCATCAAAGAGCCAAGGAAAGCCACTCAGCCAAGGCTGGTTTTCCAGAGGTCTAGGAACAGCACTGTATGCGTGTGTGTGTGTGTGTGTGTGTGTGTGTGTGTGTGTATGTGTGTGTGTGTATGTGTGTGTGTGTTGTGGAGCTCTTAAGGGCATGACTGTGCCTTCAGCTCTAAACAAACAGCAAGAAAAGCACACAGTGAGACCACCGACTGTACTGATGATCTCAGCTGCTAAACACTGTGGGATCTCTGTGGAGACAGGCAGGCAATTTTGATATATTAACTCATGTACAAAGGGCAGAGACAGACAAAGCAGGTGGCAGGAAGCTAGCAACTGGGATACTGGCCTCATGGAAATTCTTCAGTCACCCATGTCTGGGCTTTTAGTTTTTCATGGAAAGACATAGTGAAACTTGATTTACATGGAGGATGAGCTAAGCTCGAGGTAGATGTGATGCTATAACTGGGTGCTCTTAGGGCTGTCATCAACACATGATGCATAGCAGACAGGTACTGAGGGCCGCAAGGGCCTTGGCTGCTTTGGAAATCTGTTCTGACAAATGAGCCTTTGGCTTCTGAGTTATACTTTTTTTTTTTTTTTTTTTAACTGAAAGTCCCATGAGCTGGGAACATTTGTCCTAGTTTGTTCTCTTTTCTTGGGATAAACATGACCAAAAGCAAGTTAGGTGAGGAAAGGGTTTGGTGTGGCCAACAGTTTGAGGGTACGCTTCACCATGGTGGGGAAGAAGTGATGACCACAGAGGCAGCTGGCCAGTGTGACTACAGGTGGGAAGCACCGGTGTGGGGGGAGGAGAAGTAGCATTGGCTTCCCTTTCTCCTTTCTCCTTTTCCCCTTAAATATATATATAGATATTGCTGATTGTGAGTGTGTGTGAGTCTGCCTTTGTATGTGTGTGTATGTCTCTGTATGTGCCTGTGTATGTGCCATCTTCACAGCCCCTTTAAAAGTGTCCTTTCAACTTCCTGTTCTTTCTTATCAAAGAAGGCATTTCCAAAAACAGAACAAGGACTAAGGCTGTCTGGTTTAGCAGCAAGCTCCTTTTCCCAATGAGTTACCTCGCTGGCCCTAAGTGCCTGTTTTTCTAGGAGTCTTTGGTGGCTCATGAGTCCCAAGATAGCTCAGTGCTTCTATGAGCACCTCCCTTGCTGTTCTGTGGCTGCAGTGACCCTTGGGGGGATCCCCACTTGCAGTGGGGAGCTCAGCTGCTGAACTTTATCTGGCAGAGGCTTGAGCTGTTGGCTTCTTTCCCATCCTGCCTGTTTAGATTTCTCCTCCCTGAGAAGAGAGCCTATGGCCACTTCCCTATTGGCCTTCTGGCAGCACCACCACCACCTTATGCTTGTAGCCTTTCTGTTGCCTGTACAGTTCCAACTCTGGCCAGTTTTCTTTTCTGTCTTTATTCACTGAGGATGAAAACCCTGGCACTACAATTTGTAGAGACTCTCCATAGTTGGAGTTTCTGGGAGAGGCTCTTATGGACACAACCTAGTGATGCCTATGGAACTTGGGGTACAATGAGATGACATCAAGTTACACCTATTTTGTATCTCTTAAAGCACATTTGCCTTTGCTAGCTCCCACTCCCACTATTCTTATTTATTTATTGCTTTTTTTTTTTTTTTTTTTTGAGGCAGCATTTTGCTATGTACCTTAGGTTGGCCCCTAACTCACTTCTGGGGCTCAGACTAACCCTGTATTTGCAACAACCCTCCTGTATCAATCTTGGGAATGCTAAGATTACAGGCTTGTGCCACCACAACCAGCTGCCATTTTGGTTTTGATTTTTGGCTTTAAAACTTGCTTGGTTTTGTTTTCAATTTTTTATTTATGCTTTGAGAGTTTCAGACATTCGTATGAAGTGTTTTAGTTTAAACAAACAACTCTAGAGATCAGATTCAGCAGGGAAAAACACACGGCTGCACACACACACACACACACACACACACACAGAGAGAGAGAGAGAGAGAGAGAGAGAGAGAGAGAGAGAGAGAGAGAGAGAGAGCTAGAGACCTGCTTAATCTTTTTTGTTTGTTTTTAAACGTTGATTTGTTTTCATTCCTGTGTCTGAGCGGTTTGCCTGTTGGTGTGTATGTGCACAAGTTCATGCTCACAGAGGCCAGAAGAAGGGGTTGAACCCATTAGCACTGTAGGTGTAGATGAATGTGACCTGCCCTGCCGGGCTGGGGACTTCCTTATTCCCTGGAAGAGCAGTAGGAGTCTTAAGCGCTGAGCCATCACTCCAGCCCCTAGTTTGACTTTCTTGGTGGAGAGACCTGAAGTTTCCCCTTCTTAGCACCCACACACTGGCTCACAACTCTCTATAGTTCTAGCTCCAGTGGGTCCAATGACCTCTTTGAGCACCAGGCATGTATGTAGCACACAGACAAACATTCAGGTAAACACTCACATACATCAAACTAAAAATGAATAAAACCTTCAAAAAGAATTGTTATTTTGCTAAGAGAAGGAAGTTGTCTATGCTCCATTAAGTAGGCTTCCACCCCATGCTCCTTCAGGCAACTGTAACTGAACGCAGTGGGTCACAGAACAAAACACAAAATACAAACAAAGCCCATGAAAGTAGGAGGGGGGTGTGCTGAGAAGAAGAAAAAAAAAAAAAGATTTAGTGGGAGTGGGAGGAAGTTGAGAAAGGGTAATGCAAGTGAAAATAAAATATGCTACACACACATAAAATTGCCAAACAATAATAAATAAACAAGCGAAAGGGGCGACACAAGAATTGTCATGATTATTCTGCTTCATAGGTTAAGAAGTGAGAAGGAAGAATGGCGTTACAACACGCTCAATGGTGCAGTGGTAGCTTATGGTAGAAATGGGGGAGGGGCCTGGCTCAGTGGTTAGAGGTGCTTGCTGCCAAGTTTGATGGCCCGAGTTTGATCCTGAAGCCCCGCATGGTAGAAGGAGAGAACTGACTGCCACAAGTTGTCCTCTGATCTCCATACATGCACAGTGACATGAGTGTATACACACAGTGGATAAACACATAATATCATAAAATGATAGAGACAGAATTTGAGTCGGCGTGACCCTGGGACTTACACCTTGAATGGGGAAGCCTGACTCTGAATTAGGCAAACAGTTGATAACTGAGTAACCCTTGCCCACAGGAAGTTAGGACATTGTATCTGGAGGGATTTTGAGACACTGGGTTGGAGGAAGAGGAGGTCTGAGGTCTACTACACAGAGGTCATGGTTGAGAAAGACACAGAGTCCTCTTCTGTGCTCTTTGACTGGGGCACTCATGACCCCAAAGTCAGTAGCCATAGCAAATGGAAGCTACGGAGATCCAAGGAGTGTACTAAACGGTAATTTCCTGGACTGGCGTTTTTGTACATAGCAATTGGTTTTCCTGAAGGTTCAGGCAGTGACAAATGTGCTTTCGTTAAGTGCAGGCTCATGTGATGAACTTGCTCTTGTTTGTTCTCTGGATCGACTCTTCCTCTTTTGTTAAATTAGGAAGTAGCACAGAGTGAGAATAAGTGAGGAAAAAAACAAACAAACAAACAAACAACTGCAGAGAAACTTGAACAAGAAGGTGGGTGCCGGGGCTCTGTCACACACATCTGGATTCCAGCGGCGACATGGGGTTTTCCGGACACAGCACCCAGCAAGGCAGGAGCATGTGGCAGTGCCCTGGCTTGCTCCTTCTCTGCTTCCAAGGTGAGTGGGGCTGTGGATCTGTGAGCTTAATTTTGCAGAGGGTGGAGGAGTGGGAGTCCTGGGTGTGAGCCAGAATCAAGGTGTCAGCGGAAGTGGTGGGGGCGGGACACACACACACACACACACACACACACACACACTTTCTCTGCTGTCTGGCTATATATTCATCTTTGGATTCTACAAACCTTTATTAAGCACCAACTGCATCCCTGGATTGTTCTGAATGCTGTAACTATAAAGTAACTTCCCCAGTCAAGGGAATCGTATTTGAATGAGGGAGTCAAGTCATTATACTATGGGGTGGGACTTGCTGCAACACAGACCATGCAGAAATCGACTACATCAGGAACTAGTTTTGCTCTCAGAGGCACGGAGAGCCTCAGTGAGGTGTCACAGAAGTCAGGCTTGAAGGCTGAACCAGCCAGTGAAACAGAAAAGCCATGATTTATACTAAGTGTAGATAGAGATCTTAAAGGTTGTGATAAGTGCGGAAGTCAGAAAAGGTCTTGTTTTTGCTGAAATTTAATTTAAAGAGGTCAGAAAGATTTGTAAGGAATAACGCACAGCCAGGAGTGGTGCTGGGCAGCTGTTTCACAGCATGCAGGAGGCTGAGGCAGGGGGGTTGCAAGTTGTAGGCCTGCCTCAGTTACCTAGTGAGATCTTGCATTTTAAAAAATCTTTAAAAGATACTTAGGCCAGATGTGGTGGTGCATGACTTTAGTCCCAGTACTTGAGAGGCAGATGGAGGTGGATCTTTGTGAGCTTGAGGCTAGCCTTGTCTACATAGTGAGATCCCTGTCTCAAAACAAACAAACAAAAAAGGAAGAAAACACATTTTCCTAGGAGAAATAGTTGAGGATGAAAATTAGAGGATATTTGCCATCTTTGCAGATGGATCTCTCCCCCCCCCCTCTCTGCCTCTGTCTGTCTCTCTCTGTCTCTCTGTCTCTCTTTCTCTGTCTCTGTCTGTCTGTCTCTCTCTGTCTCTCTTTGTCTCTCTCTGTCTCTCTCTGTGTGTGTGTGTGTGTGTGTGTGTGTGTGTGTGTGTGTGTGTGTATGTGTCCTGGTGTAGGACCCTCACAGGACGTAGAAACTATCCTGTGTCTACCTGCATTCTTTCTTCAGTCACGGCTAGGATTTAAAGGAAGGAGGCCAGTTGAGTGCCTCTAAACACACACGCCTTTCTTTTTCCTTTTTCTCTTTTTATTATGTGTGTGCACAGTATGTGCAGTCGTGGGTGGGAATGTGAAGTCAGAGACCAATTTTGAAGAGTCCTTTCTCTCCTTGCACCTTTATGGGAGTTCTAGGAGCCAGGTTTGCACAGCAAGGGCCCACTGTGCCATCTTGATGACCCCTGATCAGCTTTCTGGTAGGTAAAATGAGAGGAGACTGGGTGATCTCCCGGATCCCTCAACACCTTCATGATCTAGATCTTTCAACAGGTGTTGGGTCACACACCTGTAATCTCAGCACTTGGGAGACTGAGGCAGGAACATCAGAAGCTCAGGGGAGCCCTCAGCTATGTAGCTAGTTTGAGGTCAGTTTTGGCTACACGATAGCCTGGTTCAAAACAACAACAACAAAAGCCGGGCGCGGTGGCGCACGCCTTTAAGCCCAGCACTCGGGAGGCAGAGGCAGGCGGATCGCTGTGAGTTCGAGGCCAGCCTGGTCTACAAAGCAAGTCCAAGACAGTCAAGGTTACACAGAGAAACCCTGTCTCAGAAAAAAAAAAACCCAACAAAAACAGCAAACAAAAACAAAACAAAATCTAGATCTTTAGGGTAAGTTAGACCATTAGGTGGATTGGATTACTCTCACGGCGGGGCGATGTTGATGGTGATGATCTGATGATGATGGTGGTGATAGTGATGCTGAGGTTAGTGGCGAGGATGGTGAAGATGATGGTGGTGGTGATCTGATGATGATGGTGGTGAAGCTGATAGTGATAGTGATGCTGAGGTTAGTGGCGAGGATGGTGAAGATGACGGTGGTGATGATCTGATGATGGTGGTGGTGATAGTGATGATGAGGTTAGTGGCGAGGATGGTGAAGATGATGGTGGTGGTGATCTGATGATGGTGATGGTGATAGTGATGATGAGGTTAGTGGCGAGGATGGTGAAGATGACGGTGGTGATGATCTGATGATGGTGGTGGTGATAGTGATGCTGAGGTTAGTGGCGAGGATGGTGAAGATGACGGTGGTGATGATCTGATGATGATGGTGGTGAAGCTGATAGTGATAGTGATGCTGAGGTTAGTGGCGAGGATGGTGAAGATGACGGTGGTGATGATCTGATGATGGTGGTGGTGATAGTGATGATGAGGTTAGTGGCGAGGATGGTGAAGATGACGGTGGTGGTGATCTGATGATGGTGGTGGTGATAGTGATGATGAGGTTAGTGGCGAGGATGGTGAAGATGACGGTGGTGATGATCTGATGATGGTGGTGGTGATAGTGATGCTGAGGTTAGTGGCGAGGATGGTGAAGATGACGGTGGTGATGATCTGATGATGATGGTGGTGAAGCTGATAGTGATAGTGATGCTGAGGTTAGTGGCGAGGATGGTGAAGATGACGGTGGTTAGTGGCGAGGATGGTGAAGATGACGGTGGTGATGATCTGATGATGGTGGTGGTGATGCTGATAGTGATGCTGAGGTTAGTGGCGAGGATGGTGAAGATGACGGTGGTTAGTGGCGAGGATGGTGAAGATGACGGTGGTGATGATCTGATGATGGTGGTGGTGATGCTGATAGTGATGCTGAGGTTAGTGGCGAGGATGGTGAAGATGACGGTGGTGATGATCTGATGATGGTGGTGGTGATAGTGATGCTGAGGTTAGTGGCGAGGGTGGTGAAGATGATGGTGTGATGATCTGATGATGGTGGTGTTGATAGTGTGATGAGGTTAGTGGCGAGGATGGTGAAGATGACGGTGGTGATGATCTGATGATGGTGGTGGTGATAGTGATGCTGAGGTTAGTGGCGAGGGTGGTGAAGATGACAACGGTGGTGGTGATTATCACGATGATTGTGATGGTGCTGATGACATAATCTTCAGACAATCCGGAGAGTGTGGCCGAAATTTTGTAATTACTGAAGTAGATTTCAGAAACAATGGAGCTGCCTTGTCCCAGCTCACAAGAGTTGGCTATTGGCTTTTCCCTCTCTACAGGAAATGAAAGATTCACATCAGACGTGATGAGAATATTGATACCACAGTAGTCACAAACACCACAGAGCAGGACCACTCCCAGCATACAGCTGCTTCTTTGAATCAGCTTGTTTACATCTGACAAAATCCCCCAAGTGCTGTAGTTCAGTGCAGCTAAGGTGAGGAAAATCTCTTTTACCCATCCTTCAGGGGCTGGCTTCCCCACCCTTGCTCATTCGCCTTTTCACCAAGGGTTTATTTGCACCTAGGCAGGCAGAGTGCTCATGCCCAGATTTAAATTTTGAAGTAATTTGTACTGACATACAGTGCACTTCTCCTTCAGTATGTCAGCCCTAGTGTACTGCCCTCTTTCATAACACTCCCCTCCACCCGCTGTATACAGCTAAGGTTGTAAACATGGTTTGGGAAAAGGCAGTCATTTTATATTTTTATAAAGGAGACCCATATGGGGTTATATTATATTGTGAGACTGAGGATGAAGAATGAGAAGGGGAGAGATGGAAGGGACAATTCCAGAGCAAGCAGGGGAAAGGCAAAGAGAAAGGAAGTGGTTTCTGATATAAAATGAACAGAAATAGCCAGGTGGGGTGCCACACTCTATAGTCCTAGCTCTCAGGCTGAGGCAAGGGGAGTGGGTGGGAGAGCTTGTCTAAAGAAAAAGGAGAAGGAGGAAAGAAAAAGAGAGAAAGAGAAAGCAAAAACCAACAACCAAAACAAAAATGAATAAACAAACAAACAGACAAACAAACAAACAAAGCTAGGACCGGAGAGATGGCTCATGGGTGAAAGTGCTTGCCACATAAGCCTGGCACTCTGGGTCTGACCCCCAGAACCCACAAAGTAGAACGAAAGACCTGACTCTGTAAAGTTGCTGTCTGATTTCTGTGAACACTACACCCCCACCAATAAATAAAGAAACAAAAACTTGAGCTGGGCGTGGTGGCGCACACCTTTAATCCCAGCACTCAGGAGGCAGAGGCAGTCGGATCTACAGAGTAAGTCTAGGACAGCCAAGGCTACACAGAGAAACCCTGTCTTGAAAAAGAAAAAAGAAAAAAGAAATCACATTATGAGAAACTAGAACCTCTATTCATTGTATATTTTATAGTCCACACTTTCAAGTTTGTTGTATGTTGTTAGGATTTTATTTGACTGAAATAAATTAAAATGATGATTGCATATACTTATGGGGTACAACGTGTTATTTTGATGTTTGTACGTGTTTTGCAATACTCAAGTTAGTTCTGACATTCATGAAAACACGAAAGAACCTGAGGACATTGTATTAAATAAAACAAACCGTGGGGTGTGATGCCTCATGCCTGTAATTCCAGCACTCAGGAGGCAGGGCACGAAAATCTTGAGTTCAAGGCTGATTTGGCTACATAGTGCAACCCTGTCTCAAAAACAAAACCACAAAAGGCATTTCTGTCCTGGCCCTGTTGTTATGTACTGGAGAGGCGGGTTCCTTTCTGCAAAGTCTGGAAGGTTCTTAGGTTTGATTAAATCAGTGTCTACCAAATTCCTGCTCTCCACTGGCTGCATGGAGATTCCGAGAACACCATCATATCCAGTTTCCTAGTGTGAGGACCCTGGAGATGGAAGGCAGTCTCCATCTGGAGACATGAAGACTGTACTAATGCTCAGCTTGGAACTTGGGTGGACAGTCGAACAGTCTGGCCCCACAGACTCCCACATCTTCCATGTCCTCAGCTGGCTCAGTCTCTCACTTGACACAAAATGACGCTGTTCAGTGTTCACCTTTCCTCACCATTCACTCTTTCTAGTTGAGATGACACCAAGTCCATCTGAAATGCTCAGTCCAGCAAACGTGGTCTTGAAACAGCCCAAGAACTTCCAAAGATGACTCACAAGAGCCTTCTCTTTTAGAAAACATACTATGAGCAAAATAATCTTTAATGGAAAAAAATAATAACAATAAACAATTGAAGTGTAGGCTGGTGAATACCATGTGCTTTCTGCAGTGTGTGGGGTCTACAGTAGCGGGTCTTATATGGGCCGTTAATACCATGTAAGCCTATGAACCACTTGTGACCTAGCAGAGAAGACAGCATTTGTCCCCATTTTACAGACACACATTAAGAGGCAACTACAAAAAGAACTGAAAATGATGCCTAGATCCATCTCCTCCACTGAGCTATACCAAGTGTCAAGAATCCAGACAAGCTGGTATGTTCAAGAACCAGCTCTGGATGCTTCCTGTTGGTCTTGCTGCTACAATGTATCAGTTTTCTCCCTGTAACAAAACACCAGACAAGATGCAAAATTAAGGGAGGAAGGAGTTGGGCTCCCAGTTTAATGGAGTACGGTATATCAAAACAATTAATAATCCTAAAAATGCTTCTTTCTTTTTTCCTTTTTTTTCTCTTCCTCCTGTCCTTCTCCTCCTCCTCCTCTTCCTCTTCCTCCTCCTTCTTGTTCTTTTTTTATTTTTTTTTATTTTATTTTATTTTATTTTGAAGCAGGGTATCTCTAAGATACCACTTTCTTGGACCATGTGAGGAATAGAAAAAAGTCTTACCCAAGGTCATGCACATTCAAACCTTAAGCCTGGATCATTTCTACTTTGACATTATACATACAAACATACATACATACATACATACATACATACATACATACATACACAATGAATATATATTCAATATGTATAATGAATAATTCTGTGACATCAACCTTTATAGCAAATATTATCTTAGAACGTTCTCCTCTGCTACTGAGAGGCTCCCACCAGACTGTAGGGAAAGGGGGCTCCACTTTCTTATGTCCCCATAATTTCTCTTTCTTTCTATATTGCTCATATGGCCCTACCTATTGCAGTTTACCCCAATAAATCTATAGGGTGACCCCCTTTTATTGCCAGGAATAAGTCAGCTATCAATCTGAGCCCTGTAGGTAGAGCTGGATGATAGTGTTTGTGTGTCCAGCAAGGTGTGTGCAATTTCCCCCCATTCCTCAAAAGAGAGTCAAAATCTGCTCACAGAGTATAGTCTCTCTCTCTGGACTACAAAGGTGACTCAATGGATAAGGCGCTTGTTGCTCTCAGACAGGACCCAGATGTGGTTCCTAGAACCCACATGGAGACTCACAACCTCTTTAACTGTGGTTCCGGGCGTCTTCTTCTCCCTTCTATGGGCATTCATGTCACATATGTAAAATAAAATGTAAAAATCTTTTTTAAAAAAATAGAAATCTTTCATTGTGGCAAGACATAATCTGGAAAAGTATTTCACACAATACGAAGTAATTTATGGCAGAGCACACAGCCTGATCACAATAGTGGAGTACATCAGTTTTGTTGTTGTTATTCGTTTGTTTGTTTTGAGACAGTATCTGCTATGTAGCTCAGGCTAGCCCAAAACTCACTATTAGATGAGGCTGGCCTTAAACTCAATCTCAAAATCCTCTTATCTCAGCCTCCCAAGGGCTAGGACAGCTCCACCACATGCAACTTAGAAGTTGAAATTTTCAAGAGCAAGTTTGTCTTGCTCTCCAGAATGCAAAGGCTTGAATGCAAAGGAAGTGATCTTGTATGCTACCTAACCATAAGCCATGTTTGCCTTCACCTAACCAGCCCATAAAGGCGGGGTCCGAGTGTAGTCCCTTGGTGCCTAGTCTCCAGAGGGGACAGATTTCCACTTGTCTCCCTGCCACAGCCTCTTCCAGGCCTGTCAGGAAGGAGATCTAGACTCAGGCTTTTGTTTTCCAGGTTGTTTATCTTTGACGGGCCCTGGCTCTGTGTCCGGCTATGTAGGAGGCTCTCTTCATGTGCCATGTCAATATGGAAAATCGTATAAGGACCATATAAAATACTGGTGCCAAGAACAGGATGACAAATCATGTAAAACTATGGTAGAAATCAATGGAAATGAGAAAGAGAAGAAGAATGGCCGAGTGTCCATCAGGGACCACGCTGAGAACTTCACCATGACAGTGACCATGGAGGACCTCAGCGAAGATGATGCTGGATCTTACTGGTGCATGATTCAGACTTCCTTTATCTGGGATTTCTTGTCACGTGATCCAGCAGTCCTTGTAAAAGTGCATGTTTTGCCAGGTAAGACTACTCTGGCTTCAAGCACGGAGCTTTTAGGAAGTATCTGTCTGTGCTTGGGGCATGTGTGGGCGCTGTCTGTGCTTGGGGCATGTGTGGGCACTGTCTTGAAGTGTGGCTCTGAGTATTGTGCGCACCTCAGTCGGGTTGGGAAGAAAGTGTGTTATAGGCGTGGAGAGAGATGGCTGGCCTTTTAGCCATGGTGGGCAGTGGTAGCAGGGGTGAGCTGGGGTGGGGGAAAGTATAGGTCACACAAATGATCTGACATCTGATGTCTCTAGGAGGATCTGAGAAGCAATCTGTCTCCTCCTTAGCATCAGTTCAAGTGATCTTTAATTGTTCCCGTATGAAGATGCTTGGGAACCCTCCATGGTCCCTGGGAGCATCCTTGGGCCACAGGCTCAGCTGTGTTCCTTCACACACACACACACACACACTCTCTCTCTCTCTCTCTCTCTCTCTCTCTCTCTCTCTCTCTCTCTCTCTCTCTCCTGGGCTTCTCACCAGGCATGGGAAGGGGGAGACCCCTGGAAGGCCTCTTTGCCCTCCCTCAGGCAGAGTCAGACATGGATGGAAAGAACGTCTGAGGTAACACATATATCCAGTGTTTTGGCAGGAAGGCTTCTCAGCCCTTGAAAACCCCACCTAGGATGGAGCTGAGGTTTGGCTTGAAGAACTTCTGGAAACCCCGTACAAATATATGAATCTGTGTGACATCAGACCCACACACATACTCAGGACAGCCTCGGCACCAAGCAGTGACCTGGTGTGTATCTTTGTCTCCAATAGCCACAACTCCCATGGAGACCACACTCCCAGCCACAACCCCTGCCCTCCCACTAGTGAATATTGGACAGAACCTGAGGATTAGCACCAGTGATGTGTTCAGCTTCCAGTTATGGTAAGCACCCAAGGCCAGTGTCACCCCATATTGAAGAAGTCTTATTGTTGGGAGATATTTCCTGCCTCTCTGATCTCAGCTTTCACATTCTCCAAGCACACATGCAGATGCCAAGTATGAAGGAGGGACTCAAGGGACACCGGCTTGGGGCAGAGTCTGTGCTTGTCACCTCTCTTCGCTGTCCTTCCCCACCAGACTCTAGACTTGGAGTGCTAGCTCTCTGTCTCTATCAAAAACTGAAGGCCAGGAAGTGGCTCAGTGGGTAAAAGTGCTTGCCACCAAGTCTAGCAACCTTAGTTCAAGCTCTGAGCCCCACAATAAATAACAAATGTAAAGGTCTTCCTTCCGCTGAGCTCCCAGGAGCTGTTCGTGAGGTACGTGAGGAACAGGTTCAGCTCCAGGTTGAAGTTGACATTTGTTCTCTCTTCTCTCCCAGAGATGTTCAGAAAGGGCCATGATGTCTCTAGGCCCCGAGGGAGGGGAATTCAGGAGAACTAACTTCGAGAAGTCAACTCAAGTCTGGGGGTGTGGCTTAGTTGCTAGAGTGCTTGCCTAACATGCACAAAGCCAGAGTTCAGTCCTCAGAACTGCTCAGATTGGGTGCAGTGGTCCACATTCACGATTTCTAGCACTAAGGAATCAACAGCAAAAAGACCAGAAGTTCAAAGTCATAGCTACATCACGAAACCAGCCTGTGTTACGGGAGGTCCGCCCCACTGCCAATAAAGTCAGTTAACAACAGGGAGACAGTAGGAAGTCCTGGACCATGCTTCTAGAAAACCATGTCTACCTAGAACCCTCTCCTCTCTTCACCCATCACCGAGACTGGGGAGGAAGGGTGGTGGGACCATGGGGGAAGACATCCTTCAGGCAGTCCCTCGCCTGACTCTGGATCATTTGCACTTTTGAGGCAAGGCATCAGGAGATGTGGAAAGAGACAGATGGGTCCTGGAACCTCCTCCTGAACTTGTTTTCCATCCTTACATGCCCACAGGTTTCTGCTCAGCAGCATCCACTTCCAGGTCCTGGTCTTCCTGAAGCTACCCCTGTTTCTGAGCATGCTCTGTGCTGTCTTCTGGGTGAACAGCCTTCAGGGGATTCCTGGGGAAGTGTAGAGTGGCCTGCCCAAGAGCTTTGAAGTGAATCATCCTTACAGTGCCCTGGGAGGGGCTTAGCTCTCCAGACTGGGTGAGAGGCACACTGGACTCTGGGCTCACTCTGCGTGGAAGGAGCAGTGCCTGGACTCTGTGTCTCAAAAGAGGGTCCCAATTGTCTGAGTCGTGAACATCAGAATTCTGCGGAGTCCTTGGCATAACTGAGGGAACAAACCTGGGAGTAATGACACATGCTGTTAATCCCAGCATTGGAGAGGCAGAGGCAGGTGAATCTCTGTGAGTTTGAGCCCAGCCTGGTCTACATAGTGAGTTCCTGGACAGCCAGAGCTACATAATAAGATTCTGTCTTAAACAACCTCCCCAAAGGGGGAACAAGACTGTCCTGGGCCCTATGTTGGAGGCCTGCCTTTCCCTTCTCCAGATTTCTCGGATTCTATTTTCATGTCAACTCTAAAGTGTGACAGTCCTCTAGAAGTTTCTTGAACATGAGTTTAGCCCCTTGATGTCCTTCATGACATAACAGCACCTCAGGTCAATTTCTTCGATGACAACAATCACCTCTTTCCTACAGAGAAGAGATTCCTGAGGAACATGTCTCTGACAGACTTGGCTCACAGGCCATGCTCCTTCTTCTAGAACAATCCCAGAGGATCTGTCTCCTGGCAGAGCATTTTCACTGTCCCCTCTCCTAAGCACACAGTGTTCTTTGACCTCATCTGACCCTTTGAGCTCAACATGATTTTAAAGCCTCCTCACGTCCCCATGAGCAGAAAGCATATGTCAGAGTTCACCACATGCTTGCCTGGGCCGGAAGGAGCCAGTTGGCTTAAAAGTGAAGTTCTGTGGTTACTGAGAGCAGCAGTGGGGCAAGAGCTGGTGGGTGGAGGGTCAGACAGGGCAAGTGATGAGGAGATGTCAGGTGTGGGCATCCATTGGGCTTCCTCAGCTGTGAAAAAGGCTGGTTTGCTTAATACTTGCCAGTTTGTTTTGAGACAGGGTTTCTCTTGTAGTCATGCCTTTCCTGGACTCATTTTGTAGACCAGGCTGGCCTCAAACTCACAGAGATCCTCCTGCCTCTGCCTACAGAGTGCTGGGATTACAGGCGTGAGCCACCACACCGGCCCCCAATTTTTAAAATAATTTATTTATTTTAGTTTTATGTGCATTGGTGTTTAGCTTGCGTGTATATCTGTGTGAAGATGTCAGATCTTGGAGTTACAGACAATTGTGAGTTGCCATGTGGGTGCTGGTACTTGAACCTGGTCCTTTGGAAGAGCCGTCAGTGCTCTTAAACACTGAGCCATCTCTCCATCTCCAAATACTTGACAATTTCTTCACTGCTGTTCTTTGTAGAAATGACTCACAGTGTTAGCCAAAGGGGTCACCATCTCTATTCACTCTAGGAATGGAGGTCAGATCTTTTTTTCCTCCACTCCCGGGCTCAAGCCTGCCTTGAACTAGTGATGCCCATTTCCTGAGAGAGGACATACTTATAGGAGCATCCTAAGTTAGTAACTATCACAATTATAGTTGCCCGTGGATGCCCCACCCACTGACAGAGTACACCACAGACATGGTGTCTTAGGGTGAGGCATAGGGATTCAGCAGTTCAGGCGGAGTGTGCGGGTTCAACATCAGCTCTTGTTTACATTTTCCTTTTGAACATTGGGTAGACTTGAGCATACCAAGATCATGAATGTAAGCTAGGAGATTTTACTTAGCCAGCGACAAATCATCTTCAGGAAGTGGAGAATCTTAGTCTGTGAGATGGGAGTAACAGGGTGTTGTTGATGGGTTTGGGAAAGAGAGGGGCAGGCATGTATGATGCAGTGCCTAGTTTTCTGTGTGTGAGTGCATAACCAGACAGAGGGGTTGACTAGGAGTCTAGAGGTGTGGACGCTCAGAATGTTGAGGCCTGGAGAGGAAGGAACAGGGAGAGATTGCCTGGCACCCAGAGGTGAAATTACCAGGTGACTGTTCAGAACCAAGGACAGAGTTCTGAAGGCGAGGTGAAGCTGCTGAGGCAGGCGTTCAGGACCAAGGACAGGGACGACGCCGGCTTGTAGACCACAAAAACAGTGACTTTTTCAAGGTGGGAGGTGAAGACAGGCACAGTATTGCAAACTACACAGTAGCCATTAGTTCTTAACAACTTTCACATATATTCATTTACATGTGTGTTTAAATATGTAGTGTTGTCCCACGTATACATTCATGCAATGACCATCACAGTCAGTCTGCCACTTTACTACTCACTAGAGACCACTAACCTGCTCTCCAACTCTGGCTTTGTCACTTTGAGAATATTCTAGAAATGGAAACATCTCAGTGTCATATTTTGAGATCATTTTTTTTCTCCCTTGTTAAGTACAATGCCTCTGGGACTTATATAAGCAGATGTACTTACATTGTTATACAGTATTAGCCCATTAAATAAATTCACCACAGCTTGTTTAACTGCTTCTTCACTGGAATATTTGGGTCATTTCCATTGCAAATAAAACTTTTATCCACATTCATACGTATTTTCTTTTATATGACTATGAGTTTTTATTTCTCCAGGGTATATGCTTGTACAACTACTAAGTTATATAGTGAGTAGATGTTTAGTTTCCTAAGAAATAGCCCTACAACTTACAGCATAGTGATGCTACCTTATTTTTCCAGCAGCATGGGATGGAAGACCCAGGGTTTGTTTGGGTTGTTTTTACTGTTATCATTATCTCTTAAAGAATTTATATTTGTTTTATGCTTATGGGTGTTTTTGCCTGTATATGTGTGTGTGCACCACATGCATGCATGCCTGTTGACTTGGGGGTCTGAAGTAGCATTGGATTCCCTGGAAATGGATTTATAGATGATTGTGAGCCTCCACATGGGTTCTGGGAACCAAATCTGGATCCTCTGCAAGAGCAGCAAGCACTCTTAACTACTGAGCCATCTCTCTGGCCTTCAGTATTTTTTTTTTTTTTTTCATTTCAGATGTTCCAATAGGCACATGGTTTTGGAGATTCCCAAGTGACTGATGATATTGAAAATATTTTTCATGTGTTTCATTTCCACCCACACATCATCTTTGATGGCATATGTTTCATGTCTTTTATTTATTTTTGAACTGAACCATTTTTGAATTTTTTGTTGCATTTCTTACTGAGTGTGTCTATGCGCACTCATGTGTCATGGTGCAAATGTGGAGGTCAGAGGACAACTTGTGGCAGTCTGTTCTCTTCTTCTACCAACTGGTACCTGGGACTTGAACTCAGGTCTTTAGACTTGGCAGCAGGTGTCTTTACCTGCTGGGCCATCCTGAGATACTTCTGCTTCAGCTACCCGAGTTGTGTGCTGCAGACATGCACCACCATGCCTAGACTAAATAAACTAATTCTTTTATTGCTTTCCTTTGAGCATTGCCTGTATACTATACACAGAAGTCTTTGTCCATATTTTATCTCAGTCTCTGGTTTGTGTTTTCATTCTCCTTATAGGATAGTTTACTGTGAAAAAATAAGCTTTGTGTATCTGTGTATATATACTGCATGTGTGTGTTTGTGTGCCCATGTATGTGTGGGGGCACCTGCCTGTGCATGTACATATTTTGGCCAGAGTTGGCATTGCTTGTTTTCCTCTATTATTTGACAACTTATTATTTCTCTTGCAGAATATGGAGCTTGTTGTTTGAGCTTTGGTGTCTGGCCAGCAAGCCCCCAAAGTCCCCATCCCTGCTTCCCTCACCCACAGTGCTGAAGTTACAGACGTGTGCCACTGTGCTCAGAGGTTATGTAGGTGCTGGGGCCCTGAACTTTTGTCCTTGTGATTAAATAACAAGCACCTTACCCATGAGCCACCTCCCTGGCCTGAACATTTTAAACATTGATGACGCACAGCTACATAACTCATCAAATTTTCTTTATAGGTTATGATTTTGGTGTCACGGATAAGAAATCATGTAGGCTTTGAACTTTTCCAAACCTACTTTATTTGGGGTTCTTTAATGCTTACACCTCCCTTCCAACCCACCTACCCTAGACAGGAGATAAAAGAGGCTAATGGGAACAGGAGAAGTAGACCTTTTTAGACTGAGTTCCTTGGAGCGAGCCCATTGGTGTAGTCAGCAGGATTCCAATAGAGCCATTAAACAGCAAGCCAGCAATTCAACCTCAGCCCCTGGGAGTCAGAGCAGCAACAGGAACCTAGAACAGCTTCTGGAACCTGGAGCCTTGAAGTGTTGGCTGGAGCGGTTCTCTCTAGGAGCATCTCGGAGTAGTGGTGAACAGCCAATGACTAAAAAGCCCCACCTCTTGTTTTGGGCATATATACATCCTCTCAGAGTCTGTACTAGGCTGTTTATCAGTTGGCAAAGACCATGCCCCGCCCCAAGAGGCGGTTCTTTTTCCAGTGGATAAACAGCACCTGTTCTCTCACAAGTCTGTTCAGAGGAAAAACACTGCACACCCTTACACAAGTCTCTTTCACATCCCACACTTGGAATCAAAACAAAAACATAGTTACATCCACTACATAATCATCAGGTGCCTCATATTTGTTCCAACTTTTAAAAAGTTTTAAATTATTATTTCTTTATTCTCTCTCTCTCTCTCTCTCTCTCTCTCTCTCTCTCTCTCTCTCTCTCTCTCTCTGTGTGTGTGTGTGTGTGTGTGTGTGTGTGTGTGCATGCATGCCTGAGCATGACCATGCAGAGGCCATAGGCAGGGGTGAGTTCTCCTGCTCCATTGCTCTCCACCTTATTCCCTTGAGGCAGGGTCTCTCCCTGAAATGGAGCTTGCCACTTTTTGTCTAGGCTGGTAGCCAACAGGCCTGAGTTTTTCAGTTTTTTTATTTAACATTTGAGCTCATGGGTCATGATTTATGTTGTTCAGGGGAAGGCAGTTCTGGGCATTTAGTTTTTCTAGTGTGTGGACAATCCAATTGTTGCAACAGTGTTTGCTAAACTTGTCATCTTTCCACGGTTTTTTTTCTTTTTTTTGGATTCTGTAAAAAACCAGTCAAGCACAATTGACAGGAAGATTTGTGACATTATCTAGAGGCTAGGGAAAGAGTAACCACTGAAAGAGGAGTTCTAGACCAAAGACAGAGCACCCACAGTGAAACTGACACTGACAACAAATTCCCCTTAAAAATACTGTGAGCCAAAAAAAAAAAAAAATAATTAAAATAAAAATAAATTAAAAAAACCAAAAAAAACAAAAACAAACAAAAAATACTGTGAGCCTAGGCTGAAGAGATGGCTCAGAGGTTAAGAGCACTGGCTGCTCTTCCAGAGGTCCTGAGTTCAATTCCCAGAAACCACATGGTGGCCCAAAACCACCTATAATGAGATCTTCTTTTGTGCAGGTGTACATGCAGGCAAAACACTATATCCATAATAAATAAATACCTCTTTAAAAAAATGCTCTGAGCAAACCAGAATGTGTCTGTTAGTCCATGCAGGATCTCAGATGCCAGCCTGTAACCTCTGTCTAAAGGATGGAAACTTCAGAGCTGTGAATGTGCGCCTAGGGCCATATGGTCCTCCCAGTAGGCATGGGCACTGGCCTTCCAAGGTGCACAGATGGGCCTGCAGGGACAAGGTGGGGACCAGGCAGCGGGGCAGGTACAGCTTTCTGCCTGTCTTGTGACTAGGGCCTCAGTAGTGTCACACCTTCAGATCTTGTTCTCATAATAAGCAATGAATGAAATGGTCCTAGATTCAGATCCTTTTCTTGTAGCAGTTTAATGTCCTGGCTGCAAATTCTTTAAAACTCCTATTACCTAGATCTGGACACTCTTCCTCCCCCTTAAGTCTGGGTGTTCTGGGACAGCATCAGCCAGTAGATGGCAATGTGGCTCTTAATCTTCTCTTCAATGTGCATCAGCTTAGAGGTTAGTCCTGCTAATTCAGGGTTGGTCATCCCTCCCCTTCTACATTTCTCAGTACACACCGCCACAGACGTGCTTACCAATGAGTCTCTTAGGTGCTTTAAAATCCAGTCAAATTGACAATGAAGATTAGCCACTCTCTGTCTCTATCTCTCTCTGTCTCTCTGTCTCTGTCTCTCTCTCTGTCTCTCTGTCTCTGTCTCTCTGTCTCTCTCTCTGTCTCTCTGTCTCTCTCTCTCTCTGTCTCTCTGTCTCTGTCTCTCTCTCTGTCTCTCTGTCTCTGTCTCTCTGTCTCTGTCTCTCTCTGTCTCTCTCTCTCTCTCTCTCTCTCTCTCTCTCTCTCTCTCTCTCTCTCTCTCTCTCTCTCTCTCTCTCTCTCTCTCTCTCTCTGTCTCTCTCTCTCATGTATTTAAAATTTTCCCCTATGAAAAGTTGATCCCAGAGATACACTGGACCTATAACTACACTTACAGTGGATCCTCTGGATTTAAACCAACTGCAGATTCCCACAACTCGAGAGGCTGACACTGGAGGGAGAGAATTTGAAGCCAGCTTGGGCTACACAGCAAAAACCGTCTTATAAAAGCCAACCAAAGGGTTGTGGATTCGGCTCAGTGGGTAGAATACTTGCCTGGCATCCATGAAACTTTGGTTTCAGTCTTCAGCCTCTCATAAAACTGAACATGTTGGTGAATGCCTGTTATCCCAGCCCTTTGGTGGTAGAGGAAGGAGTATTAGAAGTTCAAAGCCAGCTTGAGCTATACAAGACCTTGCCTTAAACCCATACTCTCCCTCTTCTTCTGAGTCAATACCTGTAGCCCTATTAGCCATTGTGGTAGGTGGCCCTGGCCAGAGAAATCCCTGCTCTGAAGTTCAGAGTAGCACTGCCCCAGGCTGAGCCTTCAGAGAAGCCACTCCCTGCCCTGGCTTTGGCCTGGGACGCCTTGTTCCTCTTTGCTACTGCAGTCACCCTGCCTTTGGTTGCTCTCCTCTCCCATGATCCCCGGCAACTCACCTCCCAGGGTTAGCAGAGGGGTTTACTGTATCCATCTTTTGTGCCTGTCTCTGTTGACCTGTCTTACCTGCATCTCCCCTTGTGAATCCCACCTATCTTTCAAGTTCAGGTCTAGCATTGTGTCAATTAAGCGGAGGAAGTTCCCTGTTTACTGGGCTGTACCTCAAATGCTGTGACCTGGTCTTCTCACAGACTGACACCCTCTTTCTTTCAGTATGCAAAATCGAGAAGTTGTCAAGGAGATAAATGAGAGAGGGACCTAAAGAAAATTCAAGCTGGCCTTCAAGTTCACGCAGGGTGCTGGCATCTGTCGCCTCCAAGGACAGAAGAGGAAACAGGACCATGTGGCTCTTCCCTGTTCAGCTCCTCCTCCTCCTCTTCCTCCTCCTCCTCTCCCCAGGTAAGCAGAGGGGGCTGTTAGACACTTGGGTGTCAGTAGTGAGGCAGACACAGTCTGCCCCAGGCTACAGAAACCTGGCACAACTGATTCATTCACCTGCTGCTTGCTCCCAAAATAAAAGGCAAAATTTGACACCTGGTGGGTCCTGTGGATGCTTCAGAGAAACCAAACACAAAGATAAATTTTTAAAAAACCTTTCAGGGTGTGTTTTTCAACCCAGGTTTCTCCACAAAAGCTGATAAGTAAATGGATGAACTAATCCTTCTAAAACCGCATTTTTTAGGTTTATATTTGGCACTTTGAGATAGGATCTTATGCAGCCAAGGATGACCCTGATCTTTGTGATCCTCTGGACTCCACCCCTCCTGAGTGTTGGAATTTCTAGCATGCGCCTCTATTTCCAGTTACATTTTGATTTTTAATTGACACAGTAACTAAACATATTGATAGAGCCTGGGTGTGGTGGTGCATACTTTTAGTGCCAGCACTCAGAAAGCAGAGGTAGGTGGACCTCTGTGAGTTCAAGGCCAGCCTGGTTTACAGAAGGAGACCCTGTCTCAAAAAGAAGAAAAGAAAAAACCCAGATAGGGTACAACGTGGCATTTGTACATGTGTATACAGAATATAACACTCAGATCGTGGTAGCTGGGCTTCTATCAAAGGCGTTTGTCATTGTTTTGTACCAGAAGCATTTGAAATCTTCTCTATTCAGTTATCAACTATATTTCTAGTCTGTGTTGTACGACACTAGAAGTTGTCCCCCTCGTCAAATGACATCCCCTACGTCTGAACCACTCTCCCTCTGCCTGTTCTTCCCTCACACCCTTCCTAAGCTGATGACTGCTATACTGTTCACTACTTATTTGAGGTTGACTTTTGTTCTTTTGGAAAAATGTGCATACACGTGTAAATGTTCATTTGTGTGTGTGTGTATGATCGACTGCACGTGTAAGCTCAGGTGCGCATGTGTGTATGTACACATACATGTGGAAGCCAGAGATTGACATTGGGTACCTTTCTCCATCACGCTCCACCTTTCTTGTTGAGACAGGGCCCCCCACTGAACCTGGAGCTCCCTAATTCTGTCTATCAGGCTGGTGTTCTCTGGGGCTCCTCCTATCTCTGGGGTTACAGATCTCTCTCTCTCTCTCTCTCTCTCTCTCTCTCTCTCTCTCACACACACACACACACACACACACACACACACACACACACACACACCTCACATGGCTTTTTCCTTGTATTCTGGGGGTCCAAACATAAGCTTCCTGCTTTTGCATCAAACACTTTATAGACTGGCCCACTCCCCATCTCCCTAGCCACAGGGAATAACTTTTTAGCTTCCACATAGCAATACAAATGTATGGTAACGTCTTCCTGTGTCTGATTTATTTCACTTCATCCAATCCCCTTTGTGAGCTGCTAATGATGAAATCCAATCCCTTTGCAAGGACACTCCACTGCATTTATGTACCACGCTTTATCATCCACTCACCCACATCTAGGCTGGCTCTGTGCCGTGGCTCTGTGAACACTGCTGCCATAAACATGAGGGAGGATGTCGCCTCGCATGCTCACTTCATGTCTCCGGGCTGTGTGTTCGCCTTCTATTTCTGCAAAACAGACAGTGGCCAAAAAACAACTTGGAGAGGAAAAGGTTTATTTAGCTTACATGTCCAGCTCACAGTCCATCATGGAGGAAGCTATAGCAGGATCTCAAGCAAGGCAGGAACCCGGAGACAGGAACTGATGCAGAGGCCATGGAGGGGTGCTGCTTACCGGCTTGCTCGCCATAGCTTACTCAGCCTGTTTCCTTATTCTACCCAGGGGTGGCACCGTCCACCGGGCACTGGACCTTCCCACATCAACAAAATGTCCCCCAGAGGAGTTTTCTCAATTGGTGTTCTTTCTTTCTGTATGGCCCCAGATGGTGTTAAGTTGACAAAAACCTAACCAGCACAGGCTATGTCCCCTGAGTGGGGCTGCTGAATTATGCGGCAGGTCTACGCCAGTTCTGAGGAACTTTCATACAGTTTCCCAAAAACGTCTAGTTTCTGTTCCAATCCGCAATGTGTTGGACTTCCTCTGTCCCACACACATCAACAGTTGTTCTATTTTGCCTTTTATTTATTTATTTTGGTAATAGCCTTTCTGACTGAGGCATGATGGTGGCCTTTTATGATTCTGTTTTGCATCCATCTCCCTGACAATTATAAAATCGAGCATTTGTCCATATGTTTATTGACCATTTCCATCACCTTTAAGAACTGTCTGCTTAGCTCATCTGCCGTGTGTGTGTGTGTGTGTGTGTGTGTGTGTGTGTGTGTGCGCGAGCGCGCGCGCATGCACAGGTGCCCCTGCAGGTGGGTATGTGTGTGTTTGGAGGCCTGAGGTTGAGGGCCAGGTGTTCTTTAAACCACTCCTTGCATTTATTTTTTATTTTATTTTATTTTTGACACAGGGCCTCACTATTTAGCTCTGGGTGGCTTACAACTCTCTGTGTCAAGCAGGCTGGCCTTGACCTCACAGAGATCTACCTGCTTCTGCCTCCCAGTGCTGGGATTAAAGCAGTGTGCCACCATGCCCAACTCCCACTTTTATCTTTTGAGACAGGGTTCCTCACTGAATCTGAAGCGGGCTTGGATGGCCAAGGGGCTTCTAGACTCTCCTGTCCCTACTGTCCCCCTCTTTGCTGGGTTATGGGAACACACCATCACTCCTGACTCTTTACATGGGTGTTGGGGATACAGACTCGGTTTCTTCGGCCTTAATCTTACACAGCAGATGGTTCACCGGCTAAGCCATCTCCACAGCTGCTCGTTTGTCCACTGTTAATTTGATTATGCCTGCTGTTGGACTCTTCAAACTGATTTTGTGCTCCTACAGCCTGGAAATTGATCTCCTGTCAGACACACAGTCTGAAAAGATTTTCTCCTACACTGCAAGCTGTCTCTTCCCTCTGTTGGTTGAGAACTTTCAGTTGAAAATAATTGCATTCAGCCATTTTTGTCTTCTTACCTGTGCCACTAAGGGCATACTTTGTTGTTGTTGAAGCCCAATACTCTGAAGGTATGCAAGTTTTTGTTGTTTGTTTTGTTGTTGTTGTTTTTCGTTTTTGTTGGTTGGTTGGTTGGTTGGTTGGTTTTCCAAGACAGGGTCTCTCTGTGTTAGCCTTGGCTGTCCTACACTCAGTTTGTAGACCAGGCTGGCCTCAAACTCACAGTGATCCACCTGCCTCTGCCTCCCGAGGCCTGGGATTAAAGGCACGTGCCACCATGCCCGGCCAGCAAGTATCTTTTTAAGGGTATTTATTTATGTATTTTATGTACATGAGTACTCTGTCTTCACAAACACCAGAAGAGGGCATCAGATGGTTGAAGATCCACCTTGTGGTTGCTGGGAATTGAACTCAGGACTTCTGGAAGAGCAGCCAGTACTCTTACCCATTAAGCCATCTCTCCAGACCCTCCTGTATTGTTTTTTTAAACAGGTATTTGCTATCTGTTGTTGTGCATACTATGGAAGCCCCTCACGAACTGTGCTGCATCCTCAACCCTTACTAGGAGCTCTAGAACTCAGATTACATGGATCTGCAGGACAGCACAGGGTCTGTGTGGACTCTGGACCATATGGAAATCAGATTGGGCAGCGTCATTTTGGTCAGCTTCCAAGGCATTCATCTCAGAGACTGCTGGAAACACCAGAAGTGGCCTCTGCATGGCCATAGGATGTGGCTTCTTCATATGGACCTCTTGAGGGTCATGGATACTAAAACAAAGGCAGGATCATGTACCGTGGACATGGTCTTCTGACACTTCCTTCACTCTAGAGCAACACAACGATGGTTGCAAAGGGATTCTTTGAAATATATTTTTATTGGCCATTGTGGCATGAGCCACATGGGAAGAGGGGAGGATGACAGCAAACATGACTGCTCATTGTCACAATTTTACCTTCTGAGAGATGTAACTGGGCTCTTCAGCCATTTTTTTTTTTTTTTTTTGCATTGACCAATAGAATGATGATGATGACCTGCTTTGTGGAAAGGGTAGCTCTTCATTAATTTTCACTCAGCTCATGAACTTTTTGGCACAGGGCACTGTGCCCCATCCTTGGAGATCAGTGGTCCATGGGTTTGTATTTTCCAGGCTGCTCCACTGCTCAGAATCCAATCACAGGCCCAGAGGAGGTGGGAGGTCAGGAGCAGGGCTCCTTGACTGTGCAGTGCCGTTATACCTCACCCTGGAGGAGTTACAGAAAGTACTGGTGCCGGGGACCTGACTGGAGTACATGTGAGATTCTCATTCAAACTGATGCATCAGAGCAGGTGAAGAAGAACCGTGTGTCCATCATGGACGACCAGACAGACCTCATCATCACAGTGACCATGGAGGATCTGAGGATGAGCGATGCTGACGTTTACTGGTGCACAATTGACAAAGTTGGATATGATTACAAGTTTAAAGTTGTTGTGAACATTGACCCAGGTAAGAAAAAATTCCAGAAAATCCTGGTTGGGGTGAGGAATCAGAGACCCTGAACTCATTATTGTAAAAGTCTTACTAGAAAAGATAAACACAGTCTACTCTGTTTGATCCTGTTTTCTGCTGGGATAGAAGGTGAGGTGGGGAAGCCTTGTCTTCCTGCCCCCATATGTGTGTCTTGCATATTCTCACTTGTACAGATCTGGGAATTGATCTCAGAACCTC